>NC_086448.1:543688200-543999407 GCF_028390025.1 Pseudophryne corroboree | reverse complement strand
CCACCAACTCCCTCAGTGTCAATTTCCTCCTTCCCCAGGAATGCCAATAGTCCTGCAGGCCATGTCACTGGCAATTCTGACGAGTCCTCTCTTGCCTGGGATTCCTCCGATGCATCCTTGCGTGTAACGCCTACTGCTGCTGGCGCTGCTGTTGTTGCTGCTGGGAGTCGATGGTCATCCCAGAGGGGAAGTCGTAAGCCCACTTGTACTACTTCCAGTAAGCAATTGACTGTTCAACAGTCCTTTGCGAGGAAGATGAAATATCACAGCAGTCATCCTGCTGCAAAGCGGATAACTGAGGCCTTGACAACTATGTTGGTGTTAGACGTGCGTCCGGTATCCGCCGTTAGTTCACAGGGAACTAGACAATTTATTGAGGCAGTGTGCCCCCGTTACCAAATACCATCTAGGTTCCACTTCTCTAGGCAGGCGATACCGAGAATGTACACGGACGTCAGAAAAAGACTCACCAGTGTCCTAAAAAATGCAGTTGTACCCAATGTCCACTTAACCACGGACATGTGGACAAGTGGAGCAGGGCTGGGTCAGGACTATATGACTGTGACAGCCCACTGGGTAGATGTATGGACTCCCGCCGCAAGAACAGCAGCGGCGGCACCAGTAGCAGCATCTCGCAAACGCCAACTCTTTCCTAGGCAGGCTACGCTTTGTATCACCGGTTTCCAGAATACGCACACAGCTGAAAACCTCTTACGGCAACTGAGGAAGATCATCGCGGAATGGCTTACCCCAATTGGACTCTCCTGTGGATTTGTGGCATCGGACAACGCCAGCAATATTGTGTGTGCATTAAATATGGGCAAATTCCAGCACGTCCCATGTTTTGCACATACCTTGAATTTGGTGGTGCAGAATTTTTTAAAAAACGACAGGGGCGTGCAAGAGATGCTGTCGGTGGCCAGAAGAATTGCGGGACACTTTCGGCGTACAGGCACCACGTACAGAAGACTGGAGCACCACCAAAAACTACTGAACCTGCCCTGCCATCATCTGAAGCAAGAAGTGGTAACGAGGTGGAATTCAACCCTCTATATGCTTCAGAGGTTGGAGGAGCAGCAAAAGGCCATTCAAGCCTATACAATTGAGCACGATATAGGAGGTGGAATGCATCTGTCTCAAGCGCAGTGGAGAATGATTTCAACGTTGTGCAAGGTTCTGATGCCCTTTGAACTTGCCACACGTGAAGTCAGTTCAGACACTGCCAGCCTGAGTCAGGTCATTCCCCTCATCAGGCTTTTGCAGAAGAAGCTGGAGACATTGAAGGAGGAGCTAACACGGAGCGATTCCGCTAGCATGTGGGACTTGTGGATGGAGCCCTTAATTCGCTTAACAAGGATTCACGGGTGGTCAATCTGTTGAAATCAGATCACTACATTTTGGCCACCGTGCTCGATCCTAGATTTAAAGCCTACCTTGGATCTCTCTTTCCGGCAGACACAAGTCTGCTGGGGTTGAAAGACCTGCTGGTGAGAAAATTGTCAAGTCAAGCGGAACGCGACCTGTCAACATCTCCTCCTTCACATTCTCCCACAACTGGGGGTGCGAGGGAAAGGCTCAGAATTCCGAGCCCACCCGCTGGCGGTGATGCAGGGCAGTCTGGAGCGACTGCTGATGCTGACATCTGGTCCGGACTGAAGGACCTAACAACGATTACGGACATGTCGTCTACTGTCACTGCATATGATTCTCTCAACATTGAAAGAATGGTGGAGGATTATATGAGTGACCGCATCCAAGTAGGCACGTCACACAGTCCGTACTTATACTGGCAGGAAAAAGAGGCAATTTGGAGGCCCTTGCACAAACTGGCTTTATTCTACCTAAGTTGCCCTCCCACAAGTGTGTACTCCGAAAGAGTGTTTAGTGCCGCCGCTCACCTTGTCAGCAATCGGCGTACGAGGTTACATCCAGAAAATGTGGAGAAGATGATGTTCATTAAAATGAATTATAATCAATTCCTCCGCGGAGACATTGACCAGCAGCAATTGCCTCCACAAAGTACACAGGGAGCTGAGATGGTGGATTCCAGTGGGGACGAATTGATAATCTGTGAGGAGGGGGATGTACACGGTGATATATCGGAGGATGATGATGAGGTGGACATCTTGCCTCTGTAGAGCCAGTTTGTGCAAGGAGAGATTAATTGCTTCTTTTTTGGTGGGGGTCCAAACCAACCCGTCATATCAGTCACAGTCGTGTGGCAGACCCTGTCACTGAAATGATGGGTTGGTTAAAGTGTGCATGTCCTGTTTATACAACAGAAGGGTGGGTGGGAGGGCCCAAGGACAATTCCATCTTGCACCTCTTTTTTCTTTAATTTTTCTTTGCGTCATGTGCTGTTTGGGGAGGTTTTTTTGGAAGGGACATCCTGCGTGACACTGCAGTGACACTCCTAGATGGGCCCGGTGTTTGTGTCGGCCACTAGGGTCGCTTATCTTACTCACACAGCTACCTCATTGCGCCTCTTTTTTTCTTTGCGTCATGTGCTGTTTGGGGAGGGTTTTTTGGAAGGGACATCCTGCGTGACACTGCAGTGCCACTCCTTGATGGGCCCGGTGTTTGTGTCGGCCACTAGGGTCGCTTATCTTACTCACACAGCTACCTCATTGCGCCTCTTTTTTTCTTTGCGTCATGTGCTGTTTGGGGAGGGTTTTTTGGAAGGGACATCCTGCGTGACACTGCAGTGCCACTCCTAGATGGGCCCGGTGTTTGTGTCGGCCACTAGGGTCGCTTATCTTACTCACACAGCTACCTCATTGCGCCTCTTTTTTTCTTTGCGTCATGTGCTGTTTGGGGAGGGTTTTTTGGAAGGGACATCCTGCGTGACACTGCAGTGCCACTCCTAGATGGGCCCGGTGTTTGTGTCGGCCACTAGGGTCGCTTATCTTACTCACACAGCTACCTCATTGCGCCTCTTTTTTTCTTTGCGTCATGTGCTGTTTGGGGAGGGTTTTTTGGAAGGGACATCCTGCGTGACACTGCAGTGCCACTCCTAGATGGGCCCGGTGTTTGTGTCGGCCACTAGGGTCGCTTATCTTACTCACACAGCTACCTCATTGCGCCTCTTTTTTTCTTTGCGTCATGTGCTGTTTGGGGAGGGTTTTTTGGAAGGGACATCCTGCGTGACACTGCAGTGACACTCCTAGATGGGCCCGGTGTTTGTGTCGGCCACTAGGGTCGTTTATCTTACTCACACAGCTACCTCATTGCGCCTCTTTTTTTCTTTGCGTCATGTGCTGTTTGGGGAGGGTTTTTTGGAAGGGACATCCTGCGTGACACTGCAGTGCCACTCCTAGATGGGCCAGGTATTTGTGTCGGCCACTAGGGTCGCTTAGCTTAGTCATCCAGCGACCTCGGTGCAAATTTTAGGACTAAAAATAATATTGTGAGGTGTGAGGTATTCAGAATAGACTGAAAATGAGTGGAAATGATGGTTTTTGAGGTTAATAATACTTTGGGATCAAAATGACCCCCAAATTCTATGATTTAAGCTGTTTTTTAGGTTTTTTGGAAAAAAACACCCGAATCCAAAACACACCCGAATCCGGCAAAAAAAATTCGGTTAGGTTTTGCCAAAACGCGGTCGAACCCAAAACACGGCCGCGGAACCGAACCCAAAACCAAAACACAAAACCCGAAAAATTTCCGGCGCTCATCTCTAGCACAAACACACAACAGTTTATAGCACATTTATAAAACACTGTCACACAGAAGTTGCAGAAAAGAAAAGTGGTGCAAGATGAAATAGTCCTTGGGCCTTTTCACCCACCCTTATGTTGGATATTATAAAGGACATGCACAGTTTAACAAACCATGCACTTCAGCGACTGAAGTGCATGGTTAATGCAGCTAGGCTAACGGAGTTGTCAATGATCTCTACAGTGGCAAGATGTCATTGTAATTTTTCTCCTCCCTCATCAGTGTGTACATCTTCCTCACACAATATCAATTCATCCCTGTTGGAATCCACCATTACAGAAGTCTCTGTACTTTGATGTAATTGCTGGTAAAGGTCTTTGTCATAGAATTTGTAATTCATTTATGAGTACACACTGGAGGGTAGGCAGCTTAAGTAATGCAAAGTGAGTTTGTACTAGTGCCTCCAAATTGCCTTTTTTTCCCTTCCAGTACTCAATAGGACTCTTTGGATGTTAACCATATCAGATGGAGTTACAGTAGAAATGTCACTAATTTTGGGCAATTCTTTTAGACCCAACAAGATGTCAAAATGTTGTGTTGCCTCCTCTGTATCACCACTGGGTGTCTTTGAAAAGCAGAGTTTTTTTCCTGGCAGCATCAGTTGTCAGAGAAACTGAAGGATGAGACGTCATCATGTCATGTACACTTGAGCTGACAACCAGCTCACCATGAGCTCTTTGCATCTCTTAAGATCTGGGTCAGTTGTAAAGAAAGACACTATGTGTGACTTAAACCTAGGATCAAGTATTATCGCCAAATGTCATGATCCGATTTCAAGATATTGACAACCTTTGGATCCTGTCAAAGAGAATAAAGGACTTGATGTACAAGTCCGACATACTTAGCGGAATCGCTTGGTTTAATCTCCTCCTTCAATTTCTTGAGCTGCTTTTCCAAAAGTCTAATTAGGCTAATCATCTGACTCAAGCTAGTGTCTGAACTCACTTCTCAGGTGACTATTTCTAATGGTTTCAACACCTTACACACAAAAGGTATTCACCACAGCACTGGATTAAAGTACATTCCTCCTCTTATCCCAATGTCATGGTTTGTTGCGTAGCTTGTCGAAGTCGAAAATATTATACCCACATGCATCAAGTACAAACACCACACAGAGTGGCCTCCGTGCGTGGGCTTGTTCTGCCATGTGTGCACATGCCCACATGCTGCGTACATTGGCTCACAAAGTACTGGGTATTAGCGCGTGGTATGAGTAGCATACGCATTCGCATGGAAAAGCCACAAAGACATAACTGACATTTCATCCATGTAGTGCATAATTTACACATAGCCTACACACCACACCAGCAAGTTACATTTACTTTAGAAATGGAACAATAGAGATATTGAACTTTACAGGATGTGAGGGGACAGAATTAGGTTAGGAGGTGGTGTTTGGTATCCAGTTGTACATTATTTCAAGGGCAATATTTTGAAGGCAGTTTGCAGAAAGTAGCACGCTCCTGCGCATAGATATGCGCAGGAGTACAATATTAATATTACACTGTATTTACTGTACTCTTGATATTCGGCGGGAACCCAGTGGAGGACATCTGCAAGTGCACCTGGACCAGGCATCACCCACCTATTCAAACCGGCCTATGACCCCTCATGTACTGTAAATGACCAGCCCTTTAACCTATGGATGAAGAGATTACAGTTTCCTTTGTTTCATGCTTCGGACCATTGTATAAAAACCAAGCCTCCTGGCCGGGCTCAGTCTATTCTCTGAAGGTCATCTATCCAGATTGACTGAGGACCGGAGCCGGGTGGCGCAGGCAAACAAATGTATGTATATCCATTGGTTGTAGCTTTTCTCTTGTGTTATTGTATTTCTGTTGTACCCCCTTTTAAGTAAATATTTGTTGCTGCGTTGGACCACAACATTACATATACAATTGGTGTCACATTTCCTTTCCTGTTAGGGGTTAAAGTGTATAGGCCGCACGTGTAGCTATTTTGTGCTTACAGCGTGACGGTGTGCTTATGCAACGTGTACGCATTTCATAGAGGTTTAACCCACACACCCTTAGAGGTTGCAACAGCCTTAACATTTCTGTATTTAAGGTATTGCTTCCTGTAAGTTAAATGAACTTAACAATTGGGGGCTCTGTCCAGTTTACCACATACTTACAGAGAAACAGGCCACACAGACTTTGATCTAGCAACAAAGGGTGGAGACGCATCTTAACTAACCTTGCATTGTGTTCAAAACTATCTTGTGTTGTTAGACCAAGTCTGTGCTGTATAGTCTTAGAGGTGCAGGTGTGATATGCGCAGCGCATCGTGATACTATTTGTGATATTTTACACAGGTGTGTCATAGGCGCTTTGTAAAGCATACGCAGACGTGATTGTGTAAACAAGGGGTTTTTCACTGATGTTCTTCAGGAAATCTCTCTGGTAGACATTCACTGGAAAGGGTTATGTTTCTCACCCTACAAAAATTCTAGTGGAAAGATACCGAAAAGGAATTTTTCGCTGGCCCTCTCAGGAAAATATTCCAACAGAACCTCCACCAAAAGAAATTACGATGCTGAAGGGTCTGATAGCAGTCCGAAGGTTGGGTACACCTTGGGTTTGCCACTGTTGGAGTGGGTCGGAGTACAGGCCAGCAGGGACTGGAGTGAGTGAAAGCACTCAATAAGAACTTTCACCATCTGCTTGCATTGTTCATTTGGTGTTTGTGAAAAAAGGCCCACAATGGAAGCCAAGTGGACAAGCGAGAGGCGTTCAGCAGTCAGGGTTCAGGCTGAAGAAGAAGTAGGGCCTAAAGGGTCCGCAAGGTTAGTAATGTGTGGTAGGTATGGTCCACATGTAGAGGCTTTTTGTGATGAATGGAGATGTATGACTGCGGGGGATAAGGCATCATTTCCTAAGATGGGTAGTTTTAAACCAGAGGTACTGCAGAATGTAAGGAATAAAATATGTCTGATCGAGTCTAAGGAACAAAGGATCAGACATAACAACTGTTTAAATATATGGCAACAAGAGGGAGATGTGCAAAGGGAGCTGGCTCGCACAGCAAGTTCCAAACCTGACAGGAATGTGATTGCAAGCACACCATCACCGACACATGTCGATGGGGAGAAAACAGCTACAACCAATGGTACATCGACAAATGATAGGAACATTCATGTAACTTGTATTAACCCTAACCCATGCATATTGCACCCTGTCTTAAATTCTCTCCAAGGTTATAGGTCGGAGGAAGATGATGGATCCAGCCTAATCTCAGCCCTCATGCAAGCAGCCACCTTGCAGGAAACTCAGGTGGGCACGGCCCAACCAGTAGGAACAGTGACTTTGTCTCCCACTGAAGGGACGGGTGAGATCACAGCCACCGGTAAGTGTGAGACTGTTCCTTACGCAGAGACGGTAACACCTCACAGTGAGCCAATTAGAAATGGAATGGTTGGGTTACATCCTGTCTGGGTAATAGCAACTCCAAATGGGAGAACCGATAGCCAGGGAGTAACCCTCATCAGGAATACTGCAATGTATTGCCCGTGTACCAGATCAGAACTGCGGTCAATCATTTCAGAATTCCCTGATCCCCGGAGACATTTAGCCAGATGTCAGAAGTTTATTAAGGATCTGGGTAATGCCCATGAACCTACAAACAAAGATTGGCGGACACTTTTGAAAGCATGCCTACCCCCTAATATTGACACTCAAAAATTTATCACGGATTGTAAAATACAGTCAGACGATCCTCTGACTGACGAATACAATCAGGAAAACGTGAAACGAATCAATGAACAACTAGGATTACATTTCCCCACAATTGAAAAATGGAGCAAAGTTTTCTCAATCAAACAGAGAGAAAATGAAACTGCATTTGAGTATTTTCATAGAGCTTTACAAACTATGGCTAAGTACACTGGGGTATCGGATATAAGGAACAATGCGAATTACAGGGAGGTGCAGAGCCGGCCTTAGCTATAGGCAGGCTAGGCATTTGCCTAGGGCATTCAAGCATGTCTAGGGGCATCCAAGCATGTCCCTGCAGCATCTCATGCTGAGAGGGACAGTCCGCAAACTAACTGTTACTTTCCAAATGTATTCAATCAGTACTTGTATACACCGCTGTTTACATTTGTCAAAAAAAATGCACACTGTCTTAAACTTAAACTTCCTCTGACATGCTTGAATGCCCCTGACTTGTGAGACCTCAGACAGACAGCAGAAGCCCAGTAAATGCAATTCCTGGACCTGTGACATTTTTACTGACTATATAAGGTTATTACTGGATGGCTTCTTATGATAACACATGTGTATTTTGGAAGACTGCTTCACAGAAACCTGACATCACCTATACTGCTTGTGCACATGGGGGAGGGGGACCCTGCCATCCTGTGTGTGTCCCTTATCCCTGTGCAAAGTAACCCCAGGTGTCTGCAGGGACATAACATGGGCAGTGTTCTCCCCACACTTTATTTCCTAGTCAGTCCATACCGTAAAATTCCCCTGCCATCTAGCACTGTAACGTGGTCAGTAAGTTGCGTTGTGCTATTTCTATATGAAACATCCGTGCAGCGTGACTTTTGGACACATCAGACTGGAGGGCAGAGCATTTAGCTCCCACAGTATAAAGTAAAGTGCTTGCAGTTAACGGGAGTAACAGACACCAGCAAACACACTGAATAGTGAAGAGAATGGACAGTTTCTACATGTTTGATACTGATCTTTTTGTATAACCAGCAAGTGTGGCAGTATCTGTGGCAGTATATGTGTATTATGGGCATTACTAATGTGGGGCATATGTGTAAGGTGCATTACTGTGTGGCATTATGTGTATTATGGGCATTACTAATGTGGGGCATATGTGTAAGGTTCCTTTACTGTGTGGAATTATATGTATTATGGTCATTACTGTGTGGCATTGTGCAGAGTTGAACTGGCCCACAGGGTAACCCCCCGGTGGGCCCCACTACCTGAGCGTTGCAGGTACAGATGCAGAACTAGCGGCGGAGCTAGGGGGCACCAGACAAAATTTTGCCTAGGGCATCAAATTGGCTAGGGCCGGCTCTGGGGAGGTGGCTGTCTCTGCGCTAATGGACAGGCTCAATAAGGCATTGAAAGTCAGGGTACAGACTTCTTTGCCTAATTGGAGAGGGGTCACAGTAGATACTCTCAGGGAGTCTGCTATTGAGCATGACAGGAATATCTCCAGATGCAGAGAACAGCAGGAGGAGAGGTTGAGGACGGTAAGCTTACAGGCACTTAAAGGGATGTCCAATTAACCAAGGTCCGAAGCCCCTAAAGACTGTAAACGAGCAAGAATATGTTATGTTTGTAGAAAGTAGGGGCATCTTGCCAGGGATTGTAGGAGTAATGGGATACATAGTAAATATAGACCCCCTAGACAAAGAACACGAGCCACGTTATCAAACACATAGACGGGACCAAGGGACATATAGTAAGACTTTAAAGTTATATAGAAAACTCTAATTCGGCAAAAGGGAAGAACGAGACAAGTGCAACATTACCCTTTGACAAAACCTGCTGAAGTTACGATTGGGCCTCTATGATGCTAAACCTTTTCTTTTTTTCCTAGCAGCAGTGGCCCCTGACTAACTTAATTGACATAGATTTTGTTAAATGTGAAATACATATATTGTGCTACCGCTCAGAAAGTACAAGGTATGTTAGATACCCTCAAAGACTAATGTTGCATTCCACTGTTCTAGATTCATGTCCATCACAGGTAGAGGAAATTATCTCACAAAATACTGGGTTCCCTATGAATTTAGGATGGACAGGACACTGGATTGATGGCTCGGATAGTCCCAGTAGTGATACAACAAACACAAACTTTAAAGGGGAGTAGACCAACTAGGGAATCAATTCCCCGTAGTGCCCAATCCAGCTGTCATTTTAATAAAATCCTCTTTACCTCTACAAAACTTATCTGTTACCAACCTCTATTCTGTTTTTCTTCACAGTTTCCTCTTCACCTTTTACGTTCACCTACAGGAGGGTACAATACATGGACCCGATTACAGTTCATACACCACATGCCTTATCGGTCTTTCAGAATGCTGCCCGAACCCGGTATATCTCACCAGCACGATGGCACCAGTATTACTGCAGTGTGCCTTGTCATGCACAAAGGGTGGAGAATGAGAATACTGGTGAAGGGAAATTGTGTACAGACACTGATATGCATGATCGTGTGACAGCCCGTTGGTGAGCGCAAACCTGACATTTTCTTTTTTTTTCCTCTTCTCTTCTCTCTCCTCTAGAGATGTTTTTACCCCACACAACAAATACATAACAATTAATCGAAATGCAAAATTTGTGTTCCCTACAGGAGAGGGCAGTCTGGAAGGCGAAGGGATATGGTCAGGAGTCCTCAGGCCTTTGGAGAGATGGACACGGTAAGCCAGTGGGCCCCCAGGGCATATCTCCCAAGCCTAGCTGAGGTGGCACATGGTCTGACTCATCTGGGCAAGGAAGGTATGTGCAATTTGGTAAGAGCCTATTTGAGTGGACCAGGGTTCTCTTCTCATGCAGGTAAGAAAGCAATGACATGTCTTACTTGCTTGAGGAAAAATATTGGTAAGACAATACCAACGGAGCCATCCCATATCCCTCCTACAGATGGACCTTTCCAGGTAATACAAATTGACTTCATACAGTTACCACTCTGTAGGAATTTAAAGTATGTATTAGTATGTACCGATGTCTTTTCAAACTGGGTAGAAGCATTCCCCGCTGCCACAAATACTGCCGTGTTCACTACAAAGAAAATCATGCAAGAATTTGTGTGTAGATATGGTATCCCTAGAATGATTGAAAGTGATAGGGGTACCCATTTTACAGGTGAAGTCTTTCAGGTCATGTGCAAACTGATGGGTATTAATAGTAAGCTGCATACTCCATACCGGCCACAGGCCAGTGCGAAGGTGGAGAGAATGAACAGCACTATTAAGACCAAGCTGAGCAAAGTGATGGCTGAAACTGGACTGTTGTGGCCAGAAGCACTGCCACTAGTGTTGTACCACTCCCAGGTCACCGCTTAACTTATCACCCTTCGACGTTCTTTTTGGACGACAACCCCATGTAATGATAGATCCCCAGGATGATTTGAAATGCAATAACGACATAATTGTACAATATTTGGTTAGGATGAGCCAGCAACTGAGAAACCAGCAAAGGAATCTAAAACTGGTGATTCCTGACCTACCAAACAGTAATTGTCATAACATTGAACCTGGGGATTATGTGATGATTCGAAATTTTCTACGCTCAGGTTGCCTCATTGACAGGTGGGAAGGACCATATCAAGTTTTGTTGACCAGCACGACAGCACTAAAGGTTGCTGAGAGAGAGACTTGGGTCCACTCGTCCCACTGCAAGAAGGTCGCTGACCCGGAGAAAACTCATGACAAAGAGAAAGGTGAAGAGAGCCTCATATCACTAGAGAATCTATTCCGGGAAAGCTGAGAGGCAGGACTGTTGGACGGCACCTGAGCGTGCAGAGCAGCAAAACCAAGGCCGGTTGTCGTAACATTTTTCTTTTTTTCACCCCCCGCTACATTTTTCTTTTTTCCCCTATTCTATTTTTGCTCCGTAACGAAATGGATCCACACCAAGAGACTGTGTTCCGGCTTTTTCTTGTGACTCTGTTTTTGATCAGGACAATCTGTTTTTGTGAGGGCCCTGAGACGGCGAGCAAGGATCTGGAATGGGTTCTGATGGAGAGTATGGATTCGTAGGACCACAGGATCAGCGCATCACTTTGGTCAAAGCTGGTATCAGTAAGAGATCTGGTAGTCACGGAGCTTGGAGGCAATGTGAAGGGTTATTGTCTGATGAATACTGCATATGTGCGCACTGCGATAATATAGTCGAAGACGGGTGCATCCAGAGATGTCAGTCAAACAGTAATATGGACATGAGCGGACATCCTTTGAGTGATTACCACTCATTAGTGGGTATGGTCTTAAACCAAACAGAATGCTGGGTGTGCTCACAAGTACCTCAAGGACAGAGTAAGTCGGGATTAGTGCCATACCCTTTAACAATAGATGAGGTACTCAAATTATGGGGGGGGGGGGGAGACCGGTGGACAAGAAAGTTAACATGTCCAATTTCCAGAAACCAGGAAATTGGGAAGTGACATGGAATAACCAGACAATGACCTTTTCACATAGAGCTGATAAAATACCTATCAACTCCGAACTTGTACGTAAGATAGCCGCAAGTGGGAAGTATTTTCGATATCGGTATACACGTGGGATCAAAACCATGTGGGCGGGAAAAGTGTCACAGGGGTATTGTACCCACATCATCCAGCCCGATACTTGTACTGAGCAAATGAGAGAACCGGGGACAGTTTCTTTATAAGGAAAATATGTGATTTGGTTTTGTTGCATTTTGTCCCTTATGTTCTTCCAGACGATGCCTACTTCATACGTGGAAGGAAAGCGTACAAGTGGCTTACTCCGAGCTCTGAAGGGTTGTGTTATATTGGCAGAGTACTACCAGAGGTTATTGCACATGACAAAATGAAAGACATTCACCGCAACCCTCAGATTCCTTATACTCATACACATTACGAACACATTGTCAAGAGACACCTCATAGATAGGACAGAGCACGCAGCCTCTGATTTGATCCATGAATCCACTGGGATTCAAATTCTTCTCGCATTAGATATCACTCGTACTGCCAGAGGAATTATAAATTATAGGTACATCCATGCGCTGGCGAATTTGATAGATAATATCACTGAGATGTATGATGACACCTTCAGGTATACAGGTAGGAAGTTACAGGCCTACAAGAAGGAGCTGGTCCAGCATAGGGTGGTCCTGAATTACGTCATGGCTGTGACAGGTGGGTACTGTGTTACTCTGGCAACTCAATATGGTGTGAAGTGTTGTACGTATATTACGAACAGCACCGAAGAGCCAACGGAGATCATTGATCAAAAGATGGACGAGATCTTGCAGTTGAAGTGGGAGTTCAGAAGGAAGCACAACCTTACCTTAACGGCTGTGGGTAATGAATTGACCGGCTGGGCCTCATGGTTGAACCCACTCAAATGGTTCTCAGGGTTAGGAGAATGGGCGCAAAATGTAATTGCAAGTGTGGGAAAGTTTCTCCTCTGTATCCTGGGTGTCGTCATAATTTTTGGTCTGATATTCAGATGTGTACGAATTTTGACGCGGCGCAAACATAGGACAAATTTGATGAGTCTAAGGAGTGAGGGCGTTGTAACAGCGGCAGATTTGATTTATGACCCATCCGTAGAAACAGTGTTATGATAAGGATTGTAAATGAATTTCATGGCCTGTTTCTTTCACCATTTTTCTGTTTTCCCCTCTACCCAGAAACATCCAACCGGAAAAGACTTCAACATACCCAAATTTATGTAAATATATTTTTATATGTCTAACACTCATCTCTGCAATCTTCAATTAATGGCACACATAGTCGATAAATGTTATCCACATATAATAGCATACACATACATTTCCCCTCCATGTATCATCAGATAAATGTGCTCCCCATTTGTTGGTATAAGAAGCCGGAAAGGTGATGGCTAATGGCCCTTGCCCGAAAAAGAGCTTGTTAGTGTTTATTTGCCCATGTACAGACCCTTAATACGGGATGAGAAGGATTTAATGTATACTTCGCAATACCTCGAAGCTTACTTAGAACATATACGGCACGACGATACATGCCCCTCAGACATTAATTCATACATACATGCTTTTTACTATCCCACTAGGCTATACATTTCCCACCTACAAATCTTCCCTCGGTCACCTGAACTTTGTATATAATGTATATGTAATATTTTCAGTTTTATTAGTTATGTGTGGCAGTTATTGTTTACTGCCAAAGGGTGGACTGTCGAAGTCGAAAATATTATACCCACATGCATCAAGTACAAACACCACACAGAGTGGCCTCCGTGCTTGTGCTTGTTCTGCTGTGCGTGCATATGCCCGCACGCTGTGTACATTGGCTCACGAAGTCCTGCGTATTAGCGCGTGGTATGAGTAAGTACGGTAGCATACGCATTCGCATGGAAAAGCCACAAAGATATAACTGACATTTCATCCATGTAGTGCATAATTTACACATAGCCCACACACACCACACCAGCAAGTTACATTTACCTTATAAATGGAACAATAGAGATATTCAACTTTACAGGATATGAGGGGACAGAATTAGGTTAGGAGGTGGTGTTTGGTATCCAGTTGTACAGTATTTCAAGGGCAATATTCCGATGGCAGTTTGCAGAAAGTAGCATGCTCCTGTGCATAGATATGCGCAGGAGTACAATATTAATATTACACTGTACTTACTGTACTCTTGATATTTGGCAGGAACCCAGTGGAGGACATCTGCAAGTGCACCTGGACCAGGCATCGCCCACTTATTCAAACTGACCTATGACCTCTCATGTACTGTAAATGACCATCCCTTTAACCTATGGATGAAGAGATTACAGTTTCCTTTGTTTCATGCTTTGGACCATTGTATAAAAACCAAGCCTCCTGGCCGGGCTCAGTCTATTCTCTGAAGGTCATCTATCCAGATTGACTGAGGACCGGAAACCAGGTGGCCAGGCGAACAAATGTATGTATCCATTGGTTGTAGCTTTTCTCTTGTGTTATTGTATTTCTGTTGTACCCCCTTTTAAGTAAAAATGTGTTGCTGCGTTGGACCACAGCATTACATATACAATTGGTGTCGCATTTCCTTTCCTATTAGGGTTTAAAGTATATAGGCCGCACGTGTAGCTATTTTGTGCTTATATTGTGACGGTGTGCTTACGCAATGTGTACGCATTTCATAGTGGTTTAACCCACACACGCTTAGAGGTTGCAGCAGCCTGAACATTTCTGGATTTAAGGTATTGCTTTTTCTTCCTGTAAGTTAAGCGAACTTAACAAGCTTTGGATGGATTTTTGCTGTTCCCCCATCCACTGAAGCCTGTGAAAAGCAGAATTCTATCTTGTTACTACCTCTTGCTTCAGTTGGTGGCTGGGCAAATTGAATTTTTCTCGCAGGTGCTGCAGTCTTCTGCATGCAGCTGTTGAATGCTGAAAATGTCCCAAAATTTTTCGGGCCCTGTCACTTCTTAAAAAACTCTGTACCACCAAGTTGATTATGCGAGCAAAACAGGGTATGTGTTGGAACTCACCCAGCTATAATACTCTAACAATATTTATGGCGTTATGAGAAATCGCAAATACCGAGGAGAGTCCAAGCGGATCAAGCCATTTTGCTTTGACATCCTTTAGTTTTTGTAACAGGTTATCACTGGCATGCCTCTCAGTGAAGCCAGTGATTCAGAGGGGTGTGGATCATCAAATCGACAGTGTCTAGGTCGACAATGTTTAGGTCAACCACTATAGGTCGACAGGGTCTGAAGGTCGACAGGGTTTTTAGGTCGACATGTGCTAGGTCAACAGGTGAAAAGGTCGACATGAGTTTTTCATGTTTTTTTTGTGCCGTTTTCTCCGTAAAGTGACCGGGAACCCCAATTAGTGCACCGTGTCCCCTCGCATCGGTCGCTTCGCTTGCCATGCTTTGGGCATGGCATGGCTCGCTTCGCTCGGCACAGATTACCATTCCAATCGTAGTCCACGTGGATCGTTAAGTATGAAAAAGTTCAAAAATGAAAAAAATGTGAAAAACTCACGTCGACATTTTGACCTGTCGACCTAGCACATGTCGACCTAGAAACCCTATCGACCTTCAGACCCTGTCGACCTAGTGGCTGTCGACCTATAGTGTTGACGTATAGTGGTCGACCTATAGTGGTCAACCTAGACAGTGTCGATCTTCAGACCGGATCCCGATTCAGAGAGTAGCCTGCCTCTGAATGATCTGGCATTGTTTGTTAGAAGCTGCTGCTGTTCCTGCTGCTGAATGTGATTAGCCCACCCAGTTGGCTGTCAGTCATGCAATCTTTAGTTTGCCTAGTTCCGCTTGTCCACATATCTGTGGTTAAGTGGACAGTGGGTACAATGGCATTTCGTAGGCCAATAATTCATTTTTTTTTTCAGGTCCTGGTACAGGCGAGGAATTACTAATAAAGTGAAACCAAGATGTAATTTGGTAGCGGAGACACAGGACCTCTATTACCTGTCTAAATCCTGCTTCATTAGTGGAAGATATTGGCCACAGATCTAATACTAACATACCCATCATAGAGTCAGTGATCCGCTGTCACTGGGTGACAAAGGTCATACTTGCTTCCTCAAAGATTGTTTAATGGTCAATTGTTTTTCGAAAATACTAGTAGTCTTCTTGGTCATCTTCTGGGATGTAGATCCACCCCAACAACATAAGGCCGAGAGCCTAGCATTCAAGCACACTTTTGAGCAGGCCCAGCGCTACCCGCTCAGCAAAGGGATGCATAGCAGGTATGCGCCAGCCAGGAGAGGCACTCTCCCTGCTTTGCATCCCTGCTGCTGCGCCGGCCTTTCCCCTCTGCTGCCGGCTGCTGTGCCTATCACACTGTAGGACAGGCAGCAGCGCCAGCAGATTAAAGTCCCCTCTCCCTCTCCCGTCAGTCAGTGTGCAGAACAGCGAGACCTAAAAGGGGTGGGGCTACATGGGGTGGAGCTACACGGTACCAGGCTACAGGCAGCCTGCTACTACACAGGAGAGAATGAGCTGTTCCAGCAGCCAGACTTCCTTACGTAAGCGTGGATGGAAAGAGTTGGTGACTGAGAGAAAGTGTGTGAGTATCTGTGTAAGTATGTGTGTGTGTGTGTGTGTGCATATATGTGAGTGTGTGTATGTGTATCTGTATGTGTATGTTTGACTGTGTGGGCATAAAGTGTCACTGCTGCGGGGGCGTTATATGTGTAATCGTCACTGCTACAGAAGGTGTTATATGTTTAAGCGTCGCTGCTACAAGGGGCGTTATATGTTTAATAGTGATGTGCACCTGACATTTTTCGGGTTTTGTGTTTTGGGTTCGGTTCCGT
Source organism: Pseudophryne corroboree (assembly GCF_028390025.1). Taxonomy (NCBI): domain Eukaryota; kingdom Metazoa; phylum Chordata; class Amphibia; order Anura; family Myobatrachidae; genus Pseudophryne; species Pseudophryne corroboree. The sequence goes on along the minus strand of NC_086448.1, from coordinate 543,982,717 downwards.
GGCCGTGTTTTGGGTTCGAACGCGTTTTGGCAAAACCTCACCAAATTTTTTTTGTTGGATTCGGGTGTGTTTTGGATTCGGGTGTTTTTTACAAAAAACCCTAAAAAACAGCTTAAATCATAGAATTTGGGGGTCATTTTGATCCCATAGTATTATTAACCTCAATAACCATAATTTCCACTCATTTTCAGTCTATTCTGAACACCTCACACCTCACAATATTATTTTTAGTCCTAAAATTTGCACCGAGGTCGCTGGATGGCTAAGCTAAGCGACACAAGTGGCCGACACAAACACCTGGCCCATCTAGGAGTGGCACTGCAGTGTCAGGCAGGATGGCACTTCAAAAAAATAGTCCCCAAACAGCACATGATGCAAAGAAAAAAAGAGGCGCATCAAGGTCGCTGTGTGACTAAGCTAAGACGACACAAGTGGCCGACACAAACACCTGGCCCATCTAGGAGTGGCACTGCAGTGTCAGACAGGATGGCACTTAAAAAAATAGTCCCCAAACAGCACATGATGCAAAGAAAAAAAGAGCTGCACCAAAGTCATTGTGTGACTAAGCTAAGCGACCCAAGTGGCCGACACAAACACCTGGCCCATCTAGGAGTGTCACTGCAGTGTCACGCAGGATGGCCCTTCCAAAAAATACTCCCCAAATAGCACATGACGCAAAGAAAAAAAGAGGCGCAATGAGGTAGCTGTGTGACGACTAAGCTAAGCGACCCTAGTGGCCGACACAAACACCTGGCCCATCTAGGAGTGGCACTGCAGTGTCACGCAGGATGGCCCTTCCAAAAAATACTCCCCAAACAGCACATGAAGCAAAGAAAAAAGAAAGAAAAAATAGGTGCAAGATGGAATTGTCCTTGGGACCTCCCACCCACCCGTATGTTGTAAAAACAGGACATGCACACTTTAACGAACCCATCATTTCAGCGACAGGGTCTGCCACACGACTGTGACTGAAATGACTGGTTGGTTTGGGCCCCCACCAAAAAAGAAGCAATCAATCTCTCCTTGCGCAAACTGGCTCTACAGAGGCAAGATGTCCACCTCATCATCATCGTCCGATTCATCACCCCTTTCACTGTGTACATCCCCCTCCTCACAGATTATTAATTCGTCCCCACTGGAATCCACCATCTCAGGTCCCCGTGTACTTTCTGGAGGCAATTGCTGCTGGTGAATGTCTCCAAGGAGGAATTGATTATAATTCATTTTAATGAACATCATCTTCTCCACATTTTCTGGAAGTAACCTCGTACGCCGATTGCTGACAAGGTGAGCGGCGGCTCTAAACACTCTTTCGGAGTACACACTGGAGGGAGGGCAACTTAGGTAGAATAAAGCCAGTTTGTGCAAGGGCCTCCAAATTGCCTCTTTTTCCTGCCAGTATACGTACGGACTGTCTGACGTGCCTACTTGGATGCGGTCACTCATATAATCCTCCACCATTCTTTCAATGGTGAGAGAATCATATGCAGTGACAGTAGACGACATGTCAGTAATCGTTGGCAGGTCCTTCAGTCCGGACCAGATGTCAGCATCAGCAGTCGCTCCAGACTGCCCTGCATCACCGCCAGCGGGTGGCCTTGGAATTCTGAGCCTTTTCCACGCACCCCCAGTTGCGGGAGAATGTGAAGGGGGAGATGTTGACGGGTCGCGTTCCGCTTGACTTGACAATTTTCTCACCAGCAGTTCTTTGAACCTCTGCAGACTTGTGTCTGCCGGAAAGAGAGATCCAACGTAGGTTTTAAATCTAGGATCGAGTACGGTGGCCAAAATGTAGTGCTCTGATTTCAACAGATTGACCACCCGTGAATCCTGGTTAAGCGAATGAAGGGCTCCATCCACAAGTCCCACATGCCTAGCGGAATCGCTCTGTTTTAGCTCCTCCTTCAATGCCTCCAGCTTCTTCTGCAAAAGCCTGATGAGGGGAATGACCTGACTCAGGCTGACAGTGTCTGAACTGACTTCACGTGTGGCAAGTTCAAAAGGTTGCAGAACCTTGCACAACGTTGAAATCATTCTCCACTGCGCTTGAGACAGGTGCATTCCACCTCCTTTGCCTATATCGTGGCCAGATGTATAGGCTTGAATGGCCTTTTGCTGCTCCTCCATCCTCTGAAGCATATAGAGGGTTGAATTCCACCTCGTTACCACCTCTTGCTTCAGATGATGGCAGGGCAGGTTCAGGTGTTTTTGGTGGTGCTCCAGTCTTCTGTACGCGGTGCCTGTACGCCGAAAGTGGCCCGCAATTCTTCTGGCCCCTGACAGCATCTCTTGCACGCCCCTGTCGTTTTTTTAAATAATTCTGCACCACCAAATTCAAGGTATGTGCAAAACATGGGACGTGCTGGAATTTGCCCAGATGTAATGCACGCACAATATTGCTGGCGTTGTCCGATGCCACAAATCCCCAGGAGAGTCCAATTGGGGTAAGCCATTCTGCGATGATCTTCCTCAGTTGCCGTAAGAGGTTTTCAGCTGTGTGCGTATTCTGGAAAGCTGTGATACAAAGCGTAGCCTGCCTAGGAACGAGTTGGCGTTTGTGAGATGCTGCTACTGGTGCCGCCGCTGCTGTTCTTGCAGCGGGAGGCAATACATCTACCCAGTGGGCTGTCACAGTCATGTAGTCCTGAGTCTGCCCTGCTCCACTTGCCCACATGTCCGTGGTTAAGTGGACATTGGGTACAACTGCATTTTTTAGGACACTGGTGAGTCTTTTTCTGACGTCCGTGTACATTGTCTGTATCGCCTGCCTAGAGAAGTGGAACCTAGATTGTATTTGGTAACGGGGGCACACTACCTCAAGCAATTGTCTAGTTCCCCGTGAACTAACGGCGGATACTGGACGCACGTCTAACACCAACATAGTTGTCAAGGCCTCAGTTATCCGCTTTGCAACAGGATGACTGCTGTGATATTTCATCTTTCTCGCAAAGGACTGTTGGACAGTCAATTGCTTACTGGAAGTAGTACAAGTGGTCTTCCGACTTCCCCTCTGGGATGACGATCGACTCCCAGCAGCAACAACAGCAGCGCCAGCAGCAGTAGGCGTTACACTCAAGGATGCATCGGAGGAATCCCAGGCAGGAGAGTACTCGTCAGACTTGCCAGTGACATGGCCTGCAGGACTATTGGCTTTCCTGGGTAAGGAGGAAATTGACACTGAGGGAGTTGGTGGTGTGGTTTGCGCGAGCTTGGTTACAAGAGGAAGGGATTTACTGGTCAGTGGACTGCTTCCGCTGTCGCCCAAAGTTTTTGAACTTGTCACTGACTTATTATGAATACGCTGCAGGTGACGTATAAGGGAGGATGTTCCGAGGTGGTTAACGTCCTTACCCCTTCTTATTACAGCTTGACAAAGGCAACACACGGCTTGACACCTGTTGTCCGCATTTCTGTTTAAATACTTCCACACTGAAGAGCTGATTTTTTTGGTATTTTCACCAGGCATGTCAATGGCCATATTCCTCCCACGGACAACAGGTGTCTCCCCGGGTGCCTGACTTAAACAAACCACCTCACCATCAGAATCCTCCTTGTCAATTTCCTCCCCAGCGCCAGCAACACCCATATCCTCATCCTGGTGTACTTCAACACTGACATCTTCAATTTCACTATCAGGAACTGGACTGCGGGTTCTCCTTTCAACACTTGCAGGGGGCGTGCAAATGGTGGAAGGCGCAAGCTCTTCCCGTCCAGTGTTGGGAAGGTCAGGCATCGCAACCGACACAATTGGACTCTCCTTTGGGATTTGTGATTTCGAAGAACGCAGTTCTTTGCTGTGCTTTTGCCGCAAGTCTTTTCTTTTTTGTAGCGAGAGGATGAGTGCTTCCATCCTCATGTGAAGCTGAACCAATAGCCATGAACATAGGCCAGGGCCTCAGCCGTTCCTTGCCACTCCGTGTCGTAAATGGCATATTGGCAAGTTTACGCATCTCCTCAGACGCTTTTAATTTTGATTTTTGGGTCATTTTTTTACTGATCTTTTGCGTTTTGGATTTTACATGCTCTGTACTATGACATTGGGCATCGGCCTTGGCAGACGACGTTGATGGCATTTCATCGTCTCGGCCATGACTAGTGGCAGCAGCTTCAGCACGAGGTGGAAGTGGATCTTGATCTTTCCCTATTTTTTTAACCTCCACATTTTTGTTCTCCATATTTTGCGCACAACTAAAAGCCACCACAGGTATACAATGTAGATGGGTGGATAGTATACTATTATTACTTATACTTATGGACGATGAGTGACGACACAGAGGTAGGTACAGCCGTGGCCTACCGTACTGCTATATATATAATATATACAGAATAATAATAACGGACCTGGTGGACACTGTCAGCAGACTGCTAAACTAGTATGAAGAAGAAAAAAAAACACCACAGGTATACAATGTAGATGGATGGATAGTATAGTATTATATTACTTATGGACGACGAGTGCACTGACGACACAGAGGTAGGTACAGCCGTGGCCTACCGTACTGCTGCTTATATATAATATACTGTATAATGGACCTGGTGGACACTGTCAGCAGACTGCTAAACTAGTATGAAGAAAAAAAAAAAACACCACAGGTATACATTGTAGATGGATGGATAGTATAGTATTATATTACTTATGGACGACGAGTGCACTGACGACACAGAGGTAGGTACAGCCGTGGCCTACCGTACTGCTGCTTATATATATAATATACTGTATAACGGACCTGGTGGTCACTGTCAGCAGACTGCTAAACTAGTATGAAGAAGAAAAAAAACACCACAGGTATACAATGTAGATAGATGGATGGATAGTATAGTATTATATTACTTATGGACGACGAGTGCACTGACGACACAGAGGTAGGTACAGCCGTGGCCTACCGTACTGCTGCTTATATATATAATATACTGTATAACGGACCTGGTGGACACTGTCAGCAGACTGCTAAACTAGTATGAAGAAAAAAAAAACACCACAGGTATACAATGTAGATGGATGGATAGTATAGTATTATATTACTTATGGACGACGAGTGCACTGACGACACAGAGGTAGGTACAGCCGTGGCCTACCGTACTGCTGCTTATACAGGTTGAGTATCCCTTATCCAAAATGCTTGGGACCAGAGGTATTTTGGATATGGGATTTTTCCGTATTTTGGAATAATTGCATACCATAATGAGATACCATGGTGATGGGACCCAAGTCTAAGCACAGAATGCATTTATGTCTCATATACACCTTATACACACAGCCTGAATGTCATTTTAGCCAATATTTTTTATAACTTTGTGCATTAAACAAAGTGTGTGTACAGTCACACAATTCATTTATGTTTCATATACACCTTATACACACAGCCTGAAGGTCATTTAATACAATATTTTTAATAACAGTGTGTATTAAACAAGGTTTGTGTACATTGAGCCATCAAAAAACAAAAGTTTCACTATCTCACTCTCACTCAAAAAAAGTCCGTATTTCGGAATATTCCATATTTCGGATATTTGGATAAGGGATACTCAACCTGTATATATAATATACTGTATAACGGACCTGGTGGACACTGTCAGCAGACTGCTAAACTAGTATGAAGAAAAAAAAAACATCACAGGTATACAATGTAGATGGATGGATAGTATAGTATTATATTACTTATGGACGACGAGTGCACTGACGACACAGAGGTAGGTACAGCCGTGGCCTACCGTACTGCTGCTTATATATATAATATACTGTATAACGGACCTGGTGGACACTGTCAGCAGACTGCTAAACTAGTATGAAGAAAAAAAAAAACACCACAGGTATACAATGTAGATGGATGGATAGTATAGTATTATATTACATATGGACGACGAGTGCACTGATGACACAGAGGTAGGTACAGCCGTGGCCTACCGTACTGCTGCTTACATATATAATATACTGTATAACGGACCTGGTGGACACTGTCAGCAGACTGCTTAACTAGTATGAAGAAAAAAAAACCACCACAGGTATACAATGTAGATGGATGGATAGTATAGTATTATATTACTTATGGACGACGAGTGCACTGACAACACAGAGGTAGGTACAGCCGTGGCCTACCGTACTGCTGCTTATATATATAATATACTGTATAACGGACCTAGTGGACACTGTCAGCAGACTGCTAAACTAGTATGAAGAAAAAAAAACACCACAGGTATACAATGTAGATGGATGGATAGTATAGTATTATATTACTTATGGACGACGAGTGCACTGACGACACAGAGGTAGGTACAGCCGTGGCCTACCGTACTGCTGCTTATATATATAATATACTGTATAACGGACCTGGTGGACACTGTCAGCAGACTGCTAAACTAGTATGAAGAAAAAAAAAACACCACAGGTATACAATGTAGATGGATGGATAGTATAGTATTATATTACTTATGGACAACGAGTGCACTGACGACACAGAGGTAGGTACAGCCGTGGCCTACCGTACTGCTGCTTATATATATAATATACTGTATAACGGACCTGGTGGACACTGTCAGCAGACTGCTAAACTAGTATGAAGGGAAAAAAACCATCACAGGTATACAATGTAGATGGATGGATAGTATAGTATTATATTACTTATGGACGACGAGTGCACTGACGACACAGAGGTAGGTACAGCCGTGGCCTACCGTACTGCTGCTTATATATATAATATACTGTATAACGGACCTGGTGGACACTGTCAGCAGACTGCTAAACTAGTATGAAGGGAAAAAAACACCACAGGTATACAATGTAGATGGATGGATAGTATAGTATTATATTACTTATGGACGACGAGTGCACTGACGACACAGAGGTAGGTACAGCCGTGGCCTACCGTACTGCTGCTTACATATATAATATACTGTATAACGGACCTGGTGGACACTGTCAGCAGACTGCTAAACTAGTATGAAGAAAAAAAAAAACACCACAGGTATACAATGAAGATGGATGGATAGTATAGTATTATATTACTTATGGACGACGAGTGCACTGACGACACAGAGGTAGGTACAGCCGTGGCATACCGTACTGCTGCTTATATATATAATATACTGTATAACGGATCTGGTGGACACTGTCAGCAGACTGCTAAACTAGTATGAAGAAAAAAAAACACCACAGGTATACAATGTAGATGGATGGATAGTACAGTATTATATTACTTATGTAAGACGAGTGCACTGATGACACAGAGGTAGGTACAGCTGTGGCCTACCGTACTGCTGCTTATATATAATATACTGTATAACGGACCTGGTGGACACTGTCAGCAGACTGCTAAACTAGTATGAAGAAGAAAAAAAACACCACAGGTATACAATGTAGATGGATGGATAGTATAGTATTATATTACTTATGGACGACGAGTGCTCTGACGACACAGAGGTAGGTACAGCCGTGGCCTACCGTACTGCTGCTTATATATATAATATACTGTATAACGGACCTGGTGGACACTGTCAGCAGACTGCTAAACTAGTATGAAGAAAAAAAAACCACCACAGGTATACAATGTAGATGGATGGATAGTATAGTATTATATTACTTATGGACGACGAGTGCACTGACGACACAGAGGTAGGTACAGCCGTGGCCTACCGTACTGCTGCTTATATATATAATATATTGTATAACGGATCTGGTGGACACTGTCAGCAGACTGCTAAACTAGTATGAAGAAAAAAAAAAACACCACAGGTATACAATGTAGATGGATGGATAGTATAGTATTATATTACTTATGGACGACGAGTGCACTGACGACACAGAGGTAGGTACAGCCGTGGCCTACCGTACTGCTGCTTATATATATAATATACTGTATAACGGACCTGGTGGACACTGTCAGCAGACTGCTAAACTAGTATGAAGAAAAAAAAAACACCAAAGGTATACAATGTAGATGGATGGATAGTATAGTATTATATTACTTATGGACGACGAGTGCACTGACGACACAGAGGTAGGTACAGCCGTGGCCTACCGTACTGCTGCTTACATATATAATATACTGTATAACGGACCTGGTGGACACTGTCAGCAGACTGCTAAACTAGTATGAAGAAAAAAAAAACACCACAGGTATACAATGTAGATGGATGGATAGTATAGTATTATATTACTTATGGACGACGAGTGCACTGACGACACAGAGGTAGGTACAGCCGTGGCCTACCGTACTGCTGCTTATATATATAATATACTGTATAACGGACCTGGTGGACACTGTCAGCAGACTGCTAAACTAGTATGAAGAAAAAAAAAACACCACAGGTATACAATGTAGATGGATGGATGGATAGTATAGTATTATATTACTTATGGACGACGAGTGCACTGACGACACAGAGGTAGGTACAGCCGTGGCCTACCGTACTGCTGCTTATATATATAATATACTGTATAACGACCTGGTGGACACTGTCAGCAGACTGCTAAACTAGTATGAAGAAAAAAAACACACCACAGGTATACAATGTAGATGGATGGATAGTATAGTATTATATTACTTATGGATGACGAGTGCACTGACGACACAGAGGTAGGTACAGCCGTGGCCTACCGTACTGCTGCTTATATATATAATATACTGTATAACGGACCTGGTGGACACTGTCAGCAGACTGCTAAACTAGTATGAAGGAAAAAAAAACACCACAGGTATACAATGTAGATGGATGGATAGTATAGTATTATATTACTTATGGACGACGAGTGCACTGACGACACAGAGGTAGGTACAGCCGTGGCCTACCGTACTGCTGCTTATATATATAATATACTGTATAACGGACCTGGTGGACACTGTCAGCAGACTGCTAAACTAGTATGAAGAAGAAAAAAAAACACCACAGGTATACAATGTAGATGGATGGATAGTATAGTATTATATTACTTATGGACGACGAGTGCACTGACGACACAGAGGTAGGTACAGCCGTGGCCTACCGTACTGCTGCTTATATATATAATATACTGTATAACGGACCTGGTGGACACTGTCAGCAGACTGCTAAACTAGTATGAAGAAGAAAAAAAACACCACAGGTATACAATGTAGATGGATGGATAGTATAGTATTATATTACTTATGGACGACGAGTGCACTGACGACACAGAGGTAGGTACAGCCGTGGCCTACCGTACTGCTGCTTATATATATAATATACTGTATAACGGACCTGGTGGACACTGTCAGCAGACTGCTAAACTAGTATGAAGAAAAAAACAACAACACAGGTATACAATGTAGATGGATGGATAGTATAGTATTATATTACTTATGGACGACGAGTGCACTGACGACACAGAGGTAGGTACAGCCGTGGCCTACCGTACTGCTGCTTATATATATAATATACTGTATAACGGACCTGGTGGACACTGTCAGCAGACTGCTAAACTAGTATGAAGAAAAAAAAAAACACAGGAGTGTTTTTCAGGCAGACAAACGTATACTGGACTGGTGGTCACTATCAGCAAAACTGTGCACTGTACTCCTGCTATAACTGCTCCCCAGTCCCCACAATTAGGCAGTGTGAGCAGAGCAGTGCACTCAGCACAGATATATCATGCAGCAGTGCAGCACACTGAGTGAGCACAGATATGGTGGTCGGAGCGTTTTTTTCAGGCAGAGAAACAAAGGATTAAACTCACTGGTGGTATAATCAAAACCCTGCACTGTACTCCCTAACAGCTGCTCCCCGTCCCCAATCCTCCCCACAATTATAACTAACTAAGTCACTCTGTGTTCTACTATAACGGAGAGGACGCCAGCCACGTCCTCTCCCTATCAATCTCAATGCACGTGTGAAAATGGCGGCGATGCGCGGCTCCTTATATAGAATCCGAGTCTCGCGAGAATCCGACAGCGGGATGATGACGTTCGGGCGCGCTCGGGTTAACCGAGCAAGGCGGGAGGATCCGAGTCGCTCGGACCAGTGTAAAAAAAAGGTGAAGTTCGGGCGGGTCGGATTCCGAGGATCCGAACCCGCTCATCACTAATGTTTAAGCGTCACTGCTACAGGGTGCGTTATATTTTTAAGCGTCACAGCTACGGGGGCGTTACATGTCTAAGCGTCACTGCTACAGGGAGCATTATATGTTTAGGAGTCACTGCTATGGGAGGCGTAATATGTTTAAGCGTCACTGCTAGAGGGGGCCTTATATGTGTAAGCGTCACTGCTACAGTGGGCGTTATATGTTTAAGTGCCACTGCTACGGGGGGTGTTATATGTTTAAGCGTCACTGCTACGGGAGCATTACATGTCTAAGCATCACTGCCACAGGGACCGTTACATGTCTAAGCGTCACTGCTACAGGGAGCATTATATGTGTAAGCGTCACTACTACAGGGGGCGTTATATGTTTAAGCGTCACTTGTACAGGATGCGTTGTGTGTAAGCATCACTGCTACAGAGGGCATTGTGTGCATAAGCAGCACTGCTTCAAGAGGCGTTATGTGTATAAGCGTGCCACTACTGGGAGCATTATGTTTAAGCAGCGTTACTACTGGGGCATTACTTATAAGTGGCACCATTACTGTGGGCCTTATGTGGGCCTGATTGACAGGCAGAGGCGGTCGCTGGGTGGGAGCGGGCGGGCTGGTGGCATTAGGCCGCCGTTTAGGGGGTGCAGTCCGAGCAACGCAGGCGTGCCCGGACCGTTGGGGGGGGCAGGCCGAGGCAGCTGCGTGACGTCACACACAGCCGTTGCGACCCTCACAGCGACAAGTAACTCCTGCCAGCGTGCTGGAGCTGCGCTGGCAGGGAGCTACTCTTCCAGTACAAAAGTATCGCCGCTGTGCGATGATTTTGTACTTGTGCGACGGGGCAGGACCTGGCATGCGGGGCGGACTAGCCCTGTGCTGGACATCCCCCCGCATGTCAGGGAAGCTGATCGTAGATGTGCTAAATTTAAAACATTTACGATCAACTCTGAATTACCCCCAACGCCCGATTTTGAATATGTGATTTCCCTTGAAGACCCCTAGAGCCCAGAAGCACCGATATTGTCTATACACACGGTGCGATTTTGGCTATGTGCAAATTTGATTATGGCCGTTTTTTACTAATGGGTCATTCCAGGAAAATGTTTTTTTTTTATGTAACGTTTGTTACCAGTTTTCATGACAAGCTTTGCATCAAAATAAAAGTATACATGTACCACACAAACAACATTTGCTTTGCACAAAATATTCAAAACACATGCTCAAAAAAATATATTTCACATGAAATATATTTTAAAATGTAACGTTTGTTACCATGGAATGACCCACATACTGTACTTTGCACTAGATTGTACACAATATAGTAAAAATGTCCTTGCTTGCACAGTCTATTTTTTCTTGCGATACCGATCCCACGGGGCTGCGCATCAGTTTTGCAAGATGTGTACACACGGGGCCTAATTCAGACCTGATCGCTAGGGTGCAATTTTTGCATCCATGCAATCAGGTAGTCGCCGCCTACAGGGGAGGGGGAATTAATTGTGCAGGTATGCGATCACATTTGCAGGAGAGCTGCACAAACAGAAGTTTGTGCAGTCTATGCACAGACCAGGACTTCCTCTTCCAGTGCGATGATCAGGGCCGGAGCGGACGTCAGAAACCCTCCCTTCAAATGCCTGGTCCCTCCTGCGTTTCTCTGGACACTCCTCTAAAACGGTCAGTTGCCACCCACAAACAGCCTCTTCATGTCAGTCACCTTGCGATCGCCAGTGCGATTGCTTTTCTCGCACCATCCTATCGCTGCCCATCACTTCCTGTCGCTACGGACCAAATTGCAAGAATACATTGTACCGTGTGTATGCACATTTAGACTTGTAGTACTAAACAGAAAAAACAGAACGTACAGGTGAACACTCCAAATACTAACACTGCTAATCAGAACAATTATATTAAACTCTGCAGATTACTGTAACATGGAGTAAAATTGAGGTACTTATCATAAATATAGGTCCACCTACTGCAACCAGGTCACCTCATCAGGTGGGTCCCTAACATTCCTATGGTTAAAGTCCAGAGCGATGGACCCCAAGGCCAGCACAACCGTTTTTGGGGAGTGTCGCGGCCAAAGAGAGTATTCTTGTACACAGTTGTAATGGCCCCAGCTTACACATAAACGGACACTTGCTAGTGTGATTCCTTGGGGTGGTTGGGTTGTGATGGCCTTGGGGGTCTCATGCTGTTGACTTGCTGTTAGCCACCTGGTCGCGATAGGTGGGCCCATATAATTTTATACTATACTATTAAAAATAAAGAGGACATTCTTTTAGGGGTGGCCACCGATGTGCTCTCCATCAATGGTTACTATCAATGGTGATCCTATGGGTTGCCATCGATGGTAACAAACTGCAATGGAAGACCATTGAAGTTTTCAACCATAAATGGTCATAACTGTTCTTTCATTGATTGGCCCAATGGCCAATCACAGCCAGGGGCGGGGCTTTGCGGTTGTCAGGGGGGGCGACGACACACAGCTATGCTCCATGTCCCTGCACTTCTAGGAAAAAACACCCCATCGGATGGTTATATACCATCGATGGTGGGAGACTATTTGGTTCTCTCCCATTGATGGCAAAAGTATTTGACAATGATGGTTGATGGCCATCCCTACATTCTTTTGACTGATACAGGGCTACTGCATCATCCCTTGGAAAGTGATAAAATAGAGAGTGAAAAAGTACCAGTCAATCAGGTTCTTTCTGCCATGTCACAAGCTGTGACATGTCACAGGCTTTCCAAGCAATGATGCATCTGGCCCACAATATGTATAGAACTCTGGATAGTATTGTAGTGACAAGGGCCAGCTCGAGTGGCCGTGTGGGGTGCCAGGCTCCTAAGGGCGGCCATCAGCCGTTAGGCATCTTAAATATGGTGCCGATTCATGAGCCATTCAGGGATCGTGGACCGGCAGTGGCCATTCCTGTTTGGCTGCCGGGCCACGAGCTTTGATTGGCTCACGAATCGTTGCCATATTTGAGATGCCCACCGCTGCCAAAGACAGGAGACTGGACTTAGGGGCAGGAGAGGCACACACTGCGCTCTCCTTCCCTCAGACATGCCAAGGCCAGCAGCAGCAGAGCCCAGCAGTGCCCAGCAGCAGAGCCCAGCAGTTGTGGTGAGCACTGGGGGCAGTTTGTGTAAGCAGCACTATTGGGGCAGTATGTTTATCTGGCACTACTGGGGCAATATGTGTATCTGGCACTACACTGGGGTATTATGTGTATCTGGCACTACACTGGGGTATTATGTGTATATAGTACTATACTGGGGGTATTATGTGTAACTGGCACTATACTGGGGACATTATGTGTAATTGGCACTATACTGGGGACATTATGTGTAACTGGCACTATACTGGGGACATTATGTGTAACTGGCACTATACTGTTGGGCATTATGTGTAACTGGCACTATACTGGGGGTATTATGTGTATCTGGCACTATACTGGGACATTATGTGTACCTGGCACTATACTGGGGACATTATGTGTACCTGGCACCATACTGGGGTCATTATATGTAACTGGCACTATACGGTGAAAAGTATGTGCCACTGGGACTATACTGTAACTGGGACTATACTGGAGGCATTATGTGTACTGGGCATTATGTGTACCTGGCACATATTATGTTTATCTGGCACTATACTGGAGGCATTATGTGTATCTGGCACTATACTGGGGACATTGTGTGAAACTGGCACTATACTGTTGGGCATTATGTGTAACTGGCACTATACTGGGGGTATTATGTGTATCTGGCATTATACTGGGTGCATTATGTGTAACTGGCACTATACTGGGACATTATGTGTAACTGGCACTAAACTGAGGACATTGTGTGTACCTGGCACTATACTGGGGACATTATGTGTACCTGGCACTATACTGGGGTCATTATATGTAACTGGCACTATACTGGGAACAGTATGTGTAACTGGGACTATACTGTAACTGGGACTATACTGGGGCATTATGTGTACCGGGCATTATGTGTACATGGCACATATTATGTTTACCTGGCACTATACTGGAGGCATTATGTGTATCTGGCACTATACTGGGGACATTGTGTGAAACTGGCACTATACGGGGGTCATTATGAGTAACCGGCACTATATTGAGGACATTATGTGTGCCAAGCACTATACTGGGGTCATTATGTGTAACTACCACTATACTGGATACATTATGTGCAAGTGGCACTAACTGTAGGCATTATGTATAAGGGGCATTACTGTGAGCATTATGTGTAAGGCTGCTGTGTGTGTGTGTGTGTGTGTGTGTGTCTGTGTGCGGTGTGATAAGATATATATCAGGGGTGGCCAACCCGCGGCTCTCCCCTTCATTTGATGTGGCTCCCGCTCCCACACCTGCCACTGGTCCCAGCCTCCCACTAGCAGCCAATATCATCCTGCCTCCTTCACAAGTTCACAGGAGGCTTGGGATGCGCCGGCACCGCTCCGCTTCGTGCGCAATGTGACGTCATGATGTTACATCGCGTAATGAGAGGCGGCGCTGCTGCCACAAGGAGAGAAGAAACGTATCCCTCTGCATCCCTTGGCCTAATAGCCCACAGAGATTATGCTGGTGGAGGGGGGGAGCCTGCTGCCTGCCTGGGGGCGAGCCTGGAGCCTGCCTGGGGGGGGCAAGCCTGGGGAGACTGGAGCCTGCAACCTGGAGCCTCTTGCCTGCCGTAATGTTTAACATGGGGACTCTTGCCTGCCACAATGTGTAACATGGGGACTCTTGCCTGCCGAAATGTGTAACATGGGGACTCTTGCCTGCCGCAATGTGTAACATGGGGACTCTTGCCTGCTGTATTGTGTAAAATGGGCACTCTTGCCCGCCGTAATGTGTAAAATGGGGACTCTTGCCTGCTGCAATGTGTAAAATGGGGACTCTTGCCTGCCGCAATGTGTAAAATGGGGACTCTTGCCTGCCATAATGTGTAAAATGGGGACTCTTGCCTGCAGTAATGTGTAAAATGGGGACCCTTGCCTGCCGTAATGTGTAAAATGGGGACCCTTGCCTGCCATAATGTGTAAAATGGGGACCCTTGCCTGCCGTAATGTGTAAAATGGGGACTTTTGCCTGCCGTAATGTGTAATATGGGGACTCTTGCCTGCCGCAATGTTAAAATGGGGACTCTTGCCTGCCGTAATATGTAAAATGTGGACTCTTGCCTGCCGTAATGTGTAAAATAGGGATTCTTGCCTGCCGTAATGTGTAAAATGGGGACTCTTGCCTGCCGTAATGTGTAAAATGGGGACTCTTGCCTGTCGTAATTTGTAAAATGGGTACTCTTGCCTGCTGTAATGTGTAAAATGGGGATTCTTACCTGCCGTATTGTGTAAAATAAGGACTCTTGCCTGCCGCAATGTATAAAATGGGGACTCTTGCCTGCCGCAATGTGTAAAATGGAGACTCTTGCCTGCCGCATTGTGTAAAATGGGGACTCTTGCCTGCCGTAATGTGTAAAATGGGGACTCTTGCCTGCCGCAATGTGTAAAATGGGGACTCTTGCCTGCCGCAATGTGTAAAATGGGGACTCTTGCATGGGGACTCTTGCCTGCCGCAATGTGTAAAATGGGGACTCTTGCCTGCCGTAATGTGTAAAATGGGGACTCTTGCCTGCCGTAATGTGTAAAATGTTTGTGTTTCTCACCCCCAGTGTAACTAAAAATTGGGTTGTGACACACGGTCATGCTCCTACAAACGTCATACTGAAGGCGGGTGCCCAAAAATGGGGAGTGGCCTTGTGCCAGTTAGGCCACGCCCCATTTTGGGTGCGCGCGCATGATACTGGCTCTTTGGCTTGACTACAGATTTTTTGGGGCTCTTTGCCTCTGACTGGTTGGCCACCCCTGATATATATTCTTAATATAAAGTTATGAGTCCACACCCACTTTCCCAGGAGTGCACGCACCTTCGGTGTGTGCATTGAAGTGGGGGGGGGGGGGGGGGGGGGCGCTTAAAAAATTCTCATTCACAGTGCACTAGTAGACCTGTTGCTGGCCCTGCTACTGATAGCTTCCATAAACCACAATGGTGAATGCTGTCCCTTTCTAAGAGCTTCTATGCATAGTCTTGCCATAATATCCCTTTAATCTGGGTCACTTATGATTTACACAGGTTCTGTGGCTGGCTAAATTCATGCCTTCATTTCGCCCTGGTTTTAACCAGCCACAGAAGCTGTGCAAATCAAAGGTTTCCTGGATAAAAGGGATATTATGTCAAGAATACCTATGCAGAATTTCTTTAAACCTGGCACAAATCTCTGGTGGAATCACGGAACAGAACCAGAACACTGAATGCCTTGGCTTACTATGGTGCAATGCAGAATGCACCCCTTTTCTGCTTATGACGCATTGTAAACTCCAAATGGTGGAGACATAAAAAATCCCAAATAAATAATTGACCCCTCCTAAAACTTCTTTCCATGAAGCTATCACACCCAGTAGTCAGCTCCCATCACTGTGAAAGAAGGATAGCTGTAGGTATTCTCCAGACAGTGAGCTAGAACTTCATTTTCAAAATAACCCAAATTAATTGCCAGTTGAACCCATCATATACCATAGATGGCACTCAGTACTTTGATTGGTTGATAGTTCTGCATAGTCAGTAATTTTTCAGTGCTATCTCACCAATCAGAGTGCTGGAAGTGGTCAAACTCAGACGATAGGTCAAATGATTTCCTGGGCGGTCAATGGAAAATTTTCTAGAGTTTCCCTCCCTGGATGACCAAGATAGAAGAGGGAAATTCTTTCCTGTCACTCTTGGCAGGATGTTTTTGATATTCCCTCAGTTGAATTGCATTTTTGTGTGACTGAAATGGATAATCCCTACACTCAAGAATCCAGGAACACAGTGGAGATACAGTCAGGGTGTGATGTAGTGTCTATCTTCCCCAGTTGTTTATAAATTGTTAGGCAACCTGCTTATAATGTCAAAGTGTCTGTACGTTCCCTGGCTTTCACTCAGCCAACAGTAAATTAGCAGGAAGGAGAACTTTGCTTTGTGACAAGCGAAAAATACTGCCAGGCCTTCTCTATTTCCTTGCAGACAGGCACCATAAAGTGCAGCTTTCATTAATCCTATACAAATTTCTCATCTCCTAGTAATAGCTATACTAAAACCAAAGCAGTAAATTCTGATAGTGTATAGAGCTAGAGTAAAGGTGATATTTCTTTACTGCATTTTCATTCAGGTTAATGTTTAAGCAATGCATGGATAAGCTGGCACAGGAATAGTTGGTCCTTGTACAGCTATCAATGGCAAAGAGGCTGGGTCTGTCGAAGCTTGTCTGTCAGCTGTTTCAACAAGACAAGCACCTTGATACAGCTGGCCCAGAGCATTCAGATTCATGGTCTGAACACCGCCCCTGTGGCTGGCTGCTGTTCCTATCCTCTTTCTTGTGAATGCTGCTGCTGCTAGTATATCCCCTCCTCCCACTCACATTACTTTGCTTCATGACCTACTTTGAAAATATGGTGTGAATAAAGATTCACAAATGAGCTTGGAAGGCTGCCATAGGCTGTGCAAACAAGCCTGGTCTGGGAAGCTCCTGTCAGAACAAACATGGCTATCTCCTCATGTAGGGCCTTGCTTTCACTATTCAGCACTGTATGTCCCACAGCTCAGCGCTGAGTGACAGCCCTTTCAGTAGACATCACAGGCTACTAATCAGTCAGACTCTACCACACATGCTAGCACGCGAAACAGCTGAGGCGGTAATAAATATGTATTGTTAGTTTCTGAGCTGTCAGCTGCATCTCAGGTGTAATCATATCAGAGCTAC
Organism: Pseudophryne corroboree; assembly: GCF_028390025.1. Taxonomy (NCBI): domain Eukaryota; kingdom Metazoa; phylum Chordata; class Amphibia; order Anura; family Myobatrachidae; genus Pseudophryne; species Pseudophryne corroboree. Next base: position 543,964,880 of record NC_086448.1, on the reverse strand, counting down.
AGGTCAAAGTCAGTACAATTACTTCATGACTTCTGTTTACACAGAATAGATATGAGCCAAACTCAGTCAGGACACCTACAGTAAATACACTATGTACAAAGAATGACACAAGGTGTAGAGCACTTATTTGTAATCAACTGTATATAATGTTACTACAGTATGTAACCTGAGAGCATTTCTTAGTTTCTAAGGTTTAAGATAACAAAAGTAAACAAACATTTGAGCCAGTGGGGGGAATTCAATTGTTAATTGCACCAGCTGCGTGCCTAATCTGCCGTCTAAAGTGGCGGGATATCGCGGGGCGCAATTCAATTTTTATTTTGTGCTAGTCACTTCCAAATAGACCGGGTTTAGCCACGTAAAAGTGATCAACCCAACCAAAGTGCTGGGCACGATGCGAAAAGCGCCAGTTGGGCACCCAAACGGGTCACTTTTCATTCATTTCAGCTTGCCACCTCATAGGGCTGCATGCTGAAATTTCCGGTGCTGATAGCTGTTCACGCCCGACCGGATCAACAACTGAATTGCTCCGTCAAGCACCATCTAGTGGCTGCTGGAGCAATAAGCAATAGAATTTCCCCCAGTATTTTTTGGAAGGTTGACAGGAAATATATATAACATATATATATTGGTATATGCTCAATTAGCTTAGTGATATCATTCAGGAAATATAGTCAAAGTGGTGGTAGGAAACGGGTGCTCCAGTTTCCTACCACCACTTTGACTCATGCTATACTACTGAACCTGTTGATTGTGTTGCCGTATACCTTGAAAAAGGTCCTGGTATGGACCGAAACGTTGGACACTTCCTGGAAACTGTGAGATTGACTTTGAAATAAATGTGAACTTTTTTGATTTTTGATACTCTAGTCTGGAGAGTGCCAATTTTTTCCACATAGTGGAGATACTGTATGTTGTACTATGGGTCCCATCTTATATGGTTGGACCTTGATTGGCACCCCAGCAGCTGCCTGTGATGAGTGAGAGTGCAGGGACACCTACCTACCTATATATATATATATATATATATATACTGTATATATATATATATATATATATACTGTATATACATACAATAGATTCCAGAGTGCGCTTATATATGGATGTAACTGAATGCGTGAAGTATGCCAAGTTTGAAGCTTGTGTTCAACGGTCTTCTTAATTTTTCGACCTTTTCAGATCCCCCTAATGGGGGCCTGTGAACATACCCTTTCAACAAAGAAAGTCACCCAAAGAATTTGAGAAAATCAATCAATATAAGATACCAGACGATTTATTTTACCGTTTCAGAGGTAAATGACAAAGCACAATTCCTATAGAACAATTATAAAATTAACAATAAGATCACATGCTCACAATCCAATGTCAGAGGATGGTTGATAAATTAGACCACCCTCACTATTACAGTTGGGTGATGAGTGAGAATTTTGATAAACCCCTACGCGTTTTGTCCAAACTGACTTCTTCAGGGGTAGGTATCTTCTAAAACAACATAGCTTCCATGTGCTTCACCCATCGGGTGAGGCCATAGGATCAATGTGGAAAATTAAAACTAGCTTTGTAAGCCTAAAATGAATATATATATATATATATATATATATATATTGTCACCAATGAGGGCTGAGGCTGACCTGGGGAAGCCTCAGACATAGGGGCTGGCGTGTATGTGAACCGTGGAGGTTGAATGGGGTTCTTGGACATACAGAAGGTCTAAGCACTGTTTGCCCGAAGGCGTGACCACAACAACAGATTATGTAAAACAAAGTCTGTTTATTAAACACATAGGCCCTCATTCCGAGTTGATCGGTCGCAAGGCGAATTTAGCAGAGTTACACACGCTAAGCCGCCGCCTACTGGGAGTGAATCTTAGCTTCTTAAAATTGCGACCGATGTATTCGCAATAATGCGATTACTAACTACTTAGCAGTTTCAGAGTAGCTCCAGACTTACTCTGCCTGTGCGATCATTTCAGTGCTTGTCGTTCCTGGTTGACGTCACAAACACACCCAGCGTTCGCCCAGGCACTCCCACCGTTTCTCCGGCCACTCCTGCGTTTTTCCCGGAAACGGTAGCGTTTTCAGCCACACGCCCCTGAAACGCCGTGTTTCCGCCCAGTAACACCCATTTCCTGTCAATCACATTACGATCGCCGGAGCGAAGAAAAAGCCGTGAGTAAAAATACTTTCTTCATAGTAAAGTTACTTGGCGCAGTCGCAGTGCGAACATTGCGCATGCGTACTAGGCGGATTTTCACTGCGATGCGATGAAAAATACCGAGCGAACAACTCGGAATGAGGGCCATAGTTAGACACCTTGGTAATTCAGATAACTTCAACAGTAGATGTGCAGGGTAAGATAACAGTATAGTTCCTGGGACGCAGTGGTAATGAGTGCTGTGGCTATGCAGGATGAGATGAGACAAAGTCTTTGCAAGACCCAGAGTTGGTAAATCCGTAGGCCACAGCTAACCACTGTATCAGGGAACGAGCTGGTACTGCCAAGCAGATGACACTCTGGAAGCTGGGGTTAACACAAGTGCACAGAGGTTGAAGGGAAACTTGGAAGAACTGCCGGGGATGCCGGATGGAACCGGTGCAGACGGAAAGGTGTTGAACTCACCGCTGAAGTTAGAGTCCGACGGTGAGTATCGATGGTGAACTGTGGTTCGATGTTGTGTGGTAAATGAAAGCGGATCAATGCTGGAACACCGCAGGAGATGGAGAGCGATACTGGAAGTGATACAGAACACTGCTGAGAGCTGGAAGTGACTCGGGAACTCCGCTGGAAGCTGGAAGCAATACTGGAGCAATGCTGGAAGCCGGTGATGAAGCCACTGTGGATCACGGAGAGCGATGTTGGTAAGCAATGAGAGCTGGGAGTGATGCTGGAACACCGCTGAAAGCTGGAAGTGATTCTGGAACAACGCTGAAAGCCGATGATGGATCACGGCAGATCACAGGACACAATGCAGGAACACTGCTGGAGTCAGGCAGCACCGCAGAATGGTATCTGGTGCGGGGTCTCTTTAAGTAGAGCAAGGTCACAGGAGCTGGAATACCTGGAAGCACAAGGTGGAACATCCACAAACAGTAAAGACATGTATCACTGGGTTAGACAACCAAAGCACTGACGATTAGGCAGCCTTGATGCAGGATATTTATAACAGATGGAAAGCAGGTATTGGATGGGCAATCAGGCAGAGTCCAAAGCGCAGCGGATAGGCTGTAGAGTGACATGTAATGAATCCAAACATGGCTGCACTCATGTTTGATTCTGGAGGGAAATTCTGTTTGTACAGTACTTAGCATGTGGGAATCTGTGGAAATGGCGGCGGAGGCCGTGAAGGGCAGGAGACGCCATTCATTTTGACAGGAGGGATTTGCTGTGTAGTTGCCATGACAGCGCTGCCGGGATCTCAGAGGGTAGACTGAGGCAAAGTTATACAGCGCGCTGCATGCAGACAGCGCAGGTGGAATCCAGGCTTGGAGCGCTGGGCCAGTCTCAGAAGACACCTGGAAGGTAAGAAGTGGTTACTAATTATCTGGATCGTGACATATATATATTGAATGGTTGATAATTTAGACCACCCTCTCCCTCACTCTTACAGTTGGGTGGTGAACGAGAATTTTGAGTGGCAGTCTTGGAGCTACATACACATTTGGTCCCTCTGTAGGAATCCTAAGTTGTGTTCGATTTGATATTACAGTAAGTCTGTAATGGCAAGTTTTTTTTGCTGCAACCCAATCTACTATGTGACTATCTAGGGTCAACTATTGAGCCCGAAGGATTTTAAACATTTGACTACTAATCTCCTCCTATTTTTAACGTGGTCATCCCCTCTGACCCATTTAAAATACATTTCTTATTACCAGTACCAAGAAGGAGTCAGAAATATATACTTCATTTTAGGCTTACAGTATAAAGCTAGTTTTAATTTTCCACTTTGATCATATGGCCTCACCCGATTTGTGAAGCACATGGAAGCTATGTTGTGTTAGATGATACCTACCCCCAGAGTTGGACTGGCCCACAGAGGTACAGGGGAAACCACAGATGGGCCCCACTGCCTTGGGGCCCACCTCCTCTAGGAATCAGGTTCTAGACTGTGCACTTAAATTATATATTAATATTATACATATGTAACCTTATACTGTACATGACTAAGGTGTGCACTGCTGTTATTAATCTGGTATATTATAAATCATGCATGCACTAACAGTATTTATCAAGAGGCCCAGACCATGCTATCTCTAATGGTTAGTCAAACCTCTGTGTCGGCTGGCCAAACCCCCTCTGTAGACTGGCCACGCCCCTAAACATGGGCCCCTACCATTGCCTGGGGGCCCACCTTTTTTAGGAATCAGGTTCTAGACTGTGCACTTGAATTATATATTATACATACAGTATATTACCTTATACTGTACAGGAATAAAATGTGCATTGCTGTTATTAATCTAGTATTATTATCAATCATGCATGAACTAGAAGTATTTGCTATATATATTTATCAAGAGGTCCAGACCATGCTCTTTCTAATGGTTAGCCAAACTTCTGTGGCGGCTGGCCATAGCCCCTCTGGAGACTGGTCACACACCTGAACATGGGCCCCTACCACTGCATTCCCCTGGTGGGCCCTTCATGTCCCTGTCCGACACTGCCTATCCCTGAAGAAGTCCGTTTGGACAAAACGCATAGGGTTTATCAAAATTCTCATTCACCACCTAACTGTAAAAGTGTCCACCCTAGTGCTCACACCTTTTTAAGGTGAGGGTGGTCTAATTTATTAACCATTCTCTGACATTAGATTGTGAGATTGTTGGGAGTAGTTGATATCACAGCGATGATCAGATTGGTTACCGGATATAATTGGATTCACAACAAGATTTTGGGCTAGTACCAGATATAGCTGGGTTTGCAACAAGAATCTGGGCTGGTGCCGGATATAACTGGGTTCACAACAAGATTCCGGGCTGGTACCGGATATAACTGGGTTCGCAACAAGATTCCGGTCTGGTAACGGATATACCTGGGTTCACAACAATATTCCAGGCTGGTACCGGTTATAACTGGGTTCACAACAAGATTCCGGGCTGTTACCGGATATACCTGGCTTTGCAACAAGATTTCAGGCTGGTACCGGATATAACTGGGTTTGCATCAAGATTCCGGGCTGGTAACAGATATAACTGGGTTTGCAACAAGATTCTGAGCTGGTACTGGTACTATGACAAAGATCCGAACTGGTACTGGGGCAATGATCCAGACTGGTTCTGGTACAATGAACCGGACTGGTGCTGGTACTGGAGCAATGATCCAGACTGGTGCCGGTACAATGAACCGGACTGGTGCTGGTACTGGCTCAGTGACAATGATCCGGACAGGCACTGGTGCAATGATCCAGACTGGTGCGGGTACTGATATGATGAACCGGACTGGTGCTGGTACTAGTAATGGAACTACTAGTACTGCAGTAACCAGGTAACAGAGGTCCTGTAGAAACTGTGTGGGGATACAGACTGAAGGAGCAACAGCAGTCTGGGAGACAGCAGGAGCCTGAGGGGTGACGCTAGCAGCGACGATATCCAAGCGCTGGGTCTCTCCCGGCTCTTCCTATTAAACCTCCCGCCTCCTTCCTGCTGCCCGGCCACCATTGGAGGTTCCTGTTGGTGAAGTCACAGGGACCCCGCCATCTTCCCGGAGATGCAAGCCGCCACCACCAGCTTCCCAGGACCTATCTAGATATATATAGATCTCGTCATATTTGCTAATTTATTATGCAATTGTCCCACTGACCTTTGATTTTAAAATATAAGGCTCCAATATAAATCCAATAAAGAAGTATCCAGGCAAAGTAATGTATTTTATTCCAGCATGCTGTTATTTATACTGGTAATCCTTATTCCCTCAGTATTGTGCATTTAACATAAGCCAATATGGGCAGAAATCAGCTAAGCACAGCACTGGCTGCACATGCGCAGTTTATCAACCATCGGTAAACTGCGTATTGGATCGCGATTGCGTTCCAACATGAATCAGGCCTTCAGTTAAATTCACACCCCAGCATAAAATTGAAGTGGTTGTGTGGAGTGGTGTTAATGAAAACTAGAGATGTACGCCTGGCCATTTTTCGTGACTGGCTCATCTCTAATAAAAACTGGATATAAAAATAAGCACAAATACAAAACATTGTGGCTACCGCCTGTGCAATTTGCCTCTCCACATTTTTCAAGTTTCCACATTACACTTTGACTGTTTTAAATAATATTTATTTCTTTTGTTTGTGAGTTGTTTTTGCTTTTGGATAAAAAGTTCTTTTAAATGACAAATAGCTGGTAATTACTAATTTCTGATCAATTTGATACACATTTAATTGTGCAGTCGGTATAATGAGGTCTGCTTCAATATGATTATGTTGAAAATTACCAAAAATCCAATTATGCTTCTGTGTATTTTTTAAGCTCTAGGATGCTGTAACCAATTATCTAGGCGTTAAGTGTAATAACGTATTACTTACATCCCAGAAAACAATTTATTAATTTGCAATTAGTGTTTAACTTATCTATTTTTTGTTTAATTGAGAAGCAGTTCCAACAAGAAACCCATTATTTGACAACATTTTAAATACAACCTTACTACATTCTAGTTGTAATTATTTGAAACTACAAACATGAGAAATGAACCTAAAACACTTCTCAAATACATTGGAGTATATATAAAAACAAATACCTAATTAGAAAAGGTTGAGAATGAGATGTTTACTTTAATTTTCTAATGACTACTGTATAGATTACATTTAGAACATGACAGACATTTGTTGGCTTGGCAGTGCTGGCTGGGCGAGGTCCATGTCACCGCCCCCCCCCCCTTCCCCGGCTGAGTAGCCCGGGCAGCCATGACTAGAGTAGCAGCAAGGTAGCCATGGTGAAGGAAATCCAGGTGATACCATGGAGCTATAGATAGCGCCGCCGTCGGCAATTCAATTCAAATGGGATGCCCACCTCCAGCCAATCGGAACTTGCTGTCCGGCAGCCAATAAGGAGCCAGCACTCCTGATTGGCTGTTGGTTTACGAGTGCCGATTGGCTGGAGGCTGGAGGCTGGTGGCCTATTTGAAATGCTGATGGCTCCCAATTCAGAAGAAATCACCCAGACAGGGGCAAAGTTGGCTCCAGCCGGAGGTCCACACTGCTGCACAGATTGTCAAAACGATAGTTATTGGCCGGTGCATAAGGACCTTAGGTCGGAGTTTGCAACCCTGGGTGGTACACTCCAAACCCCAAAAGTTGGAAGAGTTAAGTACAGTGTTGGAGCGGTATTAAACTGCAAGAAGTATGGAAAAAATTCTGGAACAGAGAACAGGTAATGGGCTTCCCATTAATTTGGCACCGCACTTGCCTGTGACTGCATCTACACCCACTGTTTGTGGAGACTCCAACGGAGATCCATGGAAAACTTCTCCCATGTATGAGTGAGTCTCATCATAAAAGGAAGCACTCATGAGGTGGTAGCTGCAGTTGGACCTAAGCTCCCTTATCCACTCATAATGGGATGTTATTTTTCAGGATTTGCTGAACTTTTAATGACTATGTAAAGAGTCTATACTGTTATTTTGTGTATACTAAATAAAAATACACCTTATCTATATGGTGGTTTCTCTGCAACGGGGAACCTCTGAATAAATTGATCCTCCCTGGACAGACAGTGTCTTCTGTTGGTATTCACAATTCATGTATGAGATCACATGGTCCAGAATATGCCTGTTTGTGTAGGAATATAATCAATATCATCATTACAGAGGTTAAACCAGACTTGTGCCCCCTGTGTCTCCCCCAGCCTCCTGCCCCAGGTCACCAGCCTTTTACTCCAGCCTACTGCCGGCTGTCACTTCAGCCTCCTGTCCTGTCACTCCAGTCTTCTGTCACTAACTTACTGAATCTTCAGCCTCCTCCCCTAGTCATTCCACCTACCTGCCCCTAGTCATTCCAGCCCCCTGCCCCTGTCACACCAGCTTCCTGCTCCCTTTCACTTCAGCCTCTTGCCCCCATGTCACTCCAACCTCCTGCCCTCCTGTCACACCAGTTTCCTGTCCCCATCACTGCAGCCTTCTGCCCTCTGTCACTTCAGCCTCCAGTGTCTCATGTCACTAGTACTGTCTGCAGGCAGAGGGCTAGGAATTGGAAAGGAATGGACCATGCCAACTTGCCAAGGAGTGCTGTGCTGCGGTAAAACTGGACTCAGAAGGCCTCATTCACTCTCAGACTATCTTCTCTGCAATCAGCAGCAGGCAGCCTCAGGCTCTCACACTCATGCTCAGCCAGACTTGGGACAGTGCCAAATGTGTGTGTAACAGTTCATCCGCAGGGAAGACAGAGAGGTAAGGGCTGGGGGCAAGCCAGCATCCGTACTCCACAATGCAGCTACAGGATGGAGCCTGGCTGCTGTCCGCGTTCAGTGTTGCACAGCTTGCTCATTGCTACTGCTGCTGTGTAGCTAGCCGTGCTGTGCGGGACTCAGTCACGCTGACGAATGCTGTACACAGGCCAGCAAAATGATAGATTGAAAGCCCTGTCTTTCTGGAACTTAAAGGCGGAGCTGAGAGCTGCACCTCACACAGAACACTAAAGTCACCTTCGGGTCCTGACATCATACCACTATGTGAGACTTGAAGTGCACCAGACCTAAAAAGGTGGAAAACTATGTCCCATATTAAATCAATACAGGACTCAGCATGTCCATGTTAATTACAGGACAATCTTGTATAATATAGGACAGATGGCAACCCGAGCTCTGTGCGATCATGTGTTACTATGTTATTCTGACTAGGAGGTTCCTCTCAACTGCTCCTCAAAGTCACACTGTGACAGCATTGCAGAGTCACTAGTAGCAGTCTACAACCTTAAAAAGTGTAGAGAGTCAGAGGCAGGGCACAATTATGGGAAGATTGGTACCCCCCAAGTCCTGATGCTATATATGTGGGCACCTGTGTGTTAATGCCTGGGGTGATGCCAGTTAGTTGATTCAAATGGATGCAAAATGCTTTCATATTAGTATACAATGACAATGGGTACTAGATTGGTGGAAACTGTGCATGGTCAAGGTATCAGAGAGTCTGCCCGTAGAGATTGGGGGATAAGTTGGTGTCTGAATTCAGGTATTGCAGGAATGTGGGGAAGAAAGTGGTCTCTGCTCAGAGTTTCTCCCAGGGCTATTATCAGAAATCACATGGCTCAAGACAGAGAATAAGAGCTCTTATACTTCGTCTTGAGCCATGCAATTTCTGATAATGGCTCTGGAAGAGGAACCTAAGGTTAGAATAAAATAAATAAAATTATGAAAGTAGTAGTGTGGGCTACACCTTTACCTATGCTGGGTTTTTGTTTGTTTTCACAAGCGCATTTTTAGGCCTGACACTGAGTGCAGTGTGAATATTTAAGGTAACACTAACACTATTAAATACAATCTTCAATATTACTGTCAAAATATTATTTTCAGAAAAAAAACTATTCCATTACTATGAGCTTCAATAAAAATAAAATTTCTTCCCATACAGTATGTTTAACCTTGTCAAGGAGCCTCAAGGCTAACTTTTATCTAATGATAATAATACTGCCCAAGCGAGGCAAAGCTAAAGGGAGGACGAGTTATTAGTTGGAATTACATAGAACAGAATTTCATAGCCTTGATGATCAATAAACACTTATTCTCTCCTGGAATAGATGTTTTCGTGCAATTAAGTTCTATATAAAAGAACCAGGATAGCAGAAAGTAGAGATGTGCAGTGGGCACTTTTCGTGTTTTGTGGTTTGGTTTTGATTCTAATTCCCCGCTCGTCTTTTGGTTTTGGTTTGGTTTTGCCAAAACCACCCTTTCGTGTTTTGGTGTTGGTTTTGGATCTGGATGATTTTTGAAAAAAACATAAAAACAGCTAAAATCTCAGAATTTGGGGGTAATTTTCATCCTACGGTATTATTAACCTCAATAACATTCATTTCCACTCATTTCTAGTCTATTCTGAACACCTCACAATATTGTTTTTAGGCCAAAAGGATGCACCGAGGTGGCTGTATGACTAAGCTAAGTGACACAAGTGTGCAGCACAAACACCTGGCATATCTAGGAGTGGCACTGCAGTGTCAGACAGGATGGCAGATTTAAAAAATAGGCCCCAAACAACACATAATGCAAAGAAGAAAAAGAGGTGCACCGAGGTTGCTGTATGACTAAGCTAAGCGACACAAGTGTGCAGCACAAACACCTGGCATATCTAGGAGTGGCACTGCAGTGTCAGGGAGGATGGCAGATTTAAAAAATAGGCCCCAAACAGCACATCATGCAAAGAAGAAAAAGAAGTGCAATGAGGTAGCTGTATGACTAAGCTAAGCGACACAACCACCTGGCCCATCTAGTAATGGCATGCAGTGGCTGAATGTTGAAACTAGCCCACAATTTTTCAGTCCACTGACAGCATCTCCTGCACGCCCCTGTCATTTAAAAAAAATTCTGCAAGTGGTGGACTAATACAGCAGTACCCCTGGACTTATACGGCAGTGGCAGACAGGATAGCACTTTAAAAAACCATGCCCCAAACAGAACATGATGCAAAGATGAAAAAGAGATGCACCAAGGTTCCTGTATGACTAAGCTAAGCTACCCAAGTGTGCGGCACAAACACCTGGCCCATCTAGGAGTGGCACTGCAGTGTCAGACAGGATGGCAGATTTAACAAATAGGCCCCAAACAGCACATCATGCAAAGATGTAAACGAGGTGCAATGAGGTAGCTGTATGACTAAGCTAAGCGACACAAACAATTGGCCCATCTAGGAGTGGCATTGCAGTGTCAGACAGGAGGGCACTTAAAAAAAATAGTACCCAAACAGCACATCATGCCAAGAAGTAAAAAAGGGCAATGAGTTAGCTGTATGACTAAGCTAAGCAACACAAGTGTTCGGCACAAACACCTGGCCCATCTAGGGTTGGCACTGCAGTCCCACTGCACTAATGGCAGATACCAGATGCACATATAATGCCAGCATAGTTGTTATTGCCTCAGTAATCCGCTTTGCAACAGGGTTTTTATTAGTGATGAGCGGGTTCGGATCCTCGGGATCCCAACCCCCCCTAACTTCACTCTTTTTTGCACGGGTCCGAGCAGACTCGGATCCTCCCGCCTTGCTCGGTTAACCCGAGCGCGCCCGAACGTCATCATCCCGCGGTCGGATTCTCGCGAGATTCGTATTCTATATAAGGAGCCGCGCGTCGCCGCCATTTTTCACTCGTGCATTGGAGAGGATCGTGAGAGGACGTGGCTGGCGTCCTCTCAGTTTCTATGTTCAGTGGGCTGCAAATATCTGTGCTCAGAGTGCTGCAAATATCTGTGCTCAGTGTGCTGCAAATATCTGTGCTCAGTGTGCTGCAAGTGCAAATATCTACGTTCTCTGCCTGAAAAACGCTCCATATCTGTGCTCAGTGTGCTGCAAATATCTGTGCTCAGTGTGCTAATTGCTTTATTGTGGGGACTGGAGACCAGCAGCATTATATAGTAGGAGGACAGTGCAGAGTTTTGCTGACCAGTGACCACCAGTATTATACGTTCTCTGCCTGAAAAACGCTCCATATCTGTGCTGCATTGTAGTATATAGTAGGAGGACAGTGCAGAATTTTGCTGACCACCAGTATAACTAAATATATAGCAGTACGGTACAGTAGTCCACTGCTCTACCTCTGTGTCGTCAAGTATACTATCCCATCCATACCTGTGGTGCATTTCAGTTTTGCACAGTTTGCTGACCAGCAGTATATATAATATATAGCAGTACGGTACAGAAGGCCACTGCTTTACCTACCTCTGTGTCGTCGAGTATACTATCCATCCATACCTGTGGTGCATTTCAGTTTTGCACAGTTTGCTGACCACCAGTATATATAATATATAGCAGTACGGCACAGAAGGCCACTGCTCTACCTACCTCTGTGTCGTCAAGTATACTATCCATCCATACCTGTGGTGCATTTCAGTTTTGCACAGTTTGCTGACCACCAGTATATATAATATATAGCAGTACGGTACAGTAGGCCACTGCTCTACCTACCTCTGTGTCATCAAGTATACTATCCATCCATACCTGTGGTGCATTTCAGTTTTGCACAGTTTGCTGACCACCAGTATATATAATATATAGCAGTACGGTACAGTAGGCCACTGCTCTACCTACCTCTGTGTCGTCAAGTATACTATCCATCCATACCTGTGGTGCATTTCAGTTTTGCACAGTTTGCTGACCGCCAGTATATATAATATATAGCAGTACGGTACAGTAGGCCACTGCTCTACCTACCTCTGTGTCGTCAAGTATACTATCCATCCATACCTGTGGTGCATTTCAGTTTTGCACAGTTTGCTGACCACCAGTATATATAACATATAGCAGTACGGTACAGAAGGCCACTGCTTTACCTACCTCTGTGTCGTCAAGTATACTATCCATCCATACCTGTGGTGCATTTCATTTTTGCACAGTTTGCTGACCACCAGTATATAATATATAGCATTATGGTACAGTAGGCCACTGCTGTACCTACCTCTGTGTCGTCAAGTATACTATCCATCCATACCTGTGGTGCATTTCAGCTTTGTACAGTTTGCTGACCACCAGTATATAATATATAGCAGTACGGTACAGTAGGCCACTGCTGTACCTACCTCTGTGTCGTCAAGTATACTATCCATCCATACCTGTGGTGCATTTCAGTTTTGCACAGTTTGCTGACCACCAGTATATATAATATATAGCAGTACGGTACAGTAGGCCACTGCTCTACCTACCTCTGTGTCATCAAGTATACTATCCATCCATACCTGTGGTGCATTTCAGTTTTGCACAGTTTGCTGACCACCAGTATATATAATATATAGCAGTACGGTACAGTAGGCCACTGCTCTACCTACCTCTGTGTCGTCAAGTATACTATCCATCCATACCTGTGGTGCATTTCAGTTTTGCACAGTTTGCTGACCGCCAGTATATATAATATATAGCAGTACGGTACAGTAGGCCACTGCTCTACCTACCTCTGTGTCGTCAAGTATACTATCCATCCATTCCTGTGGTGCATTTCAGTTTTGCACAGTTTGCTGACCACCAGTATATATAACATATAGCAGTACGGTACAGAAGGCCACTGCTTTACCTACCTCTGTGTCGTCAAGTATACTATCCATCCATACCTGTGGTGCATTTCATTTTTGCACAGTTTGCTGACCACCAGTATATAATATATAGCATTATGGTACAGTAGGCCACTGCTGTACCTACCTCTGTGTCGTCAAGTATACTATCCATCCATACCTGTGGTGCATTTCAGTTTTGTACAGTTTGCTGACCACCAGTATATAATATATAGCAGTACGGTACAGTAGGCCACTGCTGTACCTACCTCTGTGTCGTCAAGTATACTATCCATCCATACCTGTGGTGCATTTCAGTTTTGCAAAGTTTGCTGACCACCAGTATATAATATATAGCAGTACGGTACAGTAGGCCACTGCTGTACCTACCTCTGTGTCGTCAAGTATACTATCCATCCATACCTGTGGTGCATTTCAGTTTTGCACAGTTTGCTGACCACCAGTATATATAATATATAGCATTACGGTACAGTAGGCCACTGCTGTACCTACCTCTGTGTCGTCAAGTATACTATCCATCCATACCTGTGGTGCATTTCAGTTTTGCACAGTTTGCTGACCACCAGTATATAATATATAGCAGTACTGTACAGTAGGCCACTGCTGTACCTACCTCTGTGTCGTCAAGTATACTATCCATCCATACCTGTGGTGCATTTCAGTTTTGCACAGTTTGCTGACCACCAGTATATATAATATATAGCAGTACGGTACAGTAGGCCACTGCTCTACCTACCTCTGTGTCATCAAGTATACTATCCATCCATACCTGTGGTGCATTTCAGTTTTGCACAGTTTGCTGACCACCAGTATATATAATATATAGCAGTACGGTACAGTAGGCCACTGCTCTACCTACCTCTGTGTCGTCAAGTATACTATCCATCCATACCTGTGGTGCATTTCAGTTTTGCACAGTTTGCTGACTGCCAGTATATATAATATATAGCAGTACGGTACAGTAGGCCACTGCTCTACCTACCTCTGTGTCGTCAAGTATACTATCCATCCATACCTGTGGTGCATTTCAGTTTTGCACAGTTTGCTGACCACCAGTATATATAACATATAGCAGTACGGTACAGAAGGCCACTGCTTTACCTACCTCTGTGTCGTCAAGTATACTATCCATCCATACCTGTGGTGCATTTCATTTTTGCACAGTTTGCTGACCACCAGTATATAATATATAGCATTATGGTACAGTAGGCCACTGCTGTACCTACCTCTGTGTCGTCAAGTATACTATCCATCCATACCTGTGGTGCATTTCAGTTTTGTACAGTTTGCTGACCACCAGTATATAATATATAGCAGTACGGTACAGTAGGCCACTGCTGTACCTACCTCTGTGTCGTCAAGTATACTATCCATCCATACCTGTGGTGCATTTCAGTTTTGCAAAGTTTGCTGACCACCAGTATATAATATATAGCAGTACGGTACAGTAGGCCACTGCTGTACCTACCTCTGTGTCGTCAAGTATACTATCCATCCATACCTGTGGTGCATTTCAGTTTTGCACAGTTTGCTGACCACCAGTATATATAATATATAGCATTACGGTACAGTAGGCCACTGCTGTACCTACCTCTGTGTCGTCAAGTATACTATCCATCCATACCTGTGGTGCATTTCAGTTTTGCACAGTTTGCTGACCACCAGTATATAATATATAGCAGTACTGTACAGTAGGCCACTGCTGTACCTACCTCTGTGTCGTCAAGTATACTATCCATCCATACCTGTGGTGCTTTTCAGTTTTGCACAGTTTGCTGGCCACCAGTATATAGTATATAGCATTAAGGTACAGTAGGCCACTGCTGTACCTACCTCTGTGTCGTCAAGTATACTATCCATCCATACCTGTGGTGCATTTCAGTTTTGCACAGTTTGCTGACCACCAGTATATAATATATAGCAGTACGGTACAGTAGGCCACTGCTGTACCTACCTCTGTGTCGTCAAGTATACTATCCATCCATACCTGTGGTGCATTTAATTTTTGCACAGTTTGCTGACCACCAGTATATAATATATAGCATTACGGTACAGTAGGCCACTGCTGTACCTACCTCTGTGTCGTCAAGTATACTATCCATCCATACCTGTGGTGCATTTCAGTTTTGCACAGTTTGCTGACCACCAGTATATAATATATAGCAGTACTGTACAGTAGGCCACTGCTGTACCTACCTCTGTGTCGTCAAGTATACTATCCATCCATACCTTTGGTGCATTTCAGTTGTGCGCAGTATATAGTAGTAGGCCATTGCTATTGATACTGGCATATAATTCCACACATGAAAAAATGGAGAACAAAAATGTGGAGGTTAAAATAGGGAAAGATCAAGATCCACTTCCACCTCGTGCTGAAGCTGCTGCCACTAGTCATGGCCGAGACGATGAAATGCCATCAACGTCGTCTGCCAAGGCCGATGCCCAGTGTCATAGTAGAGAGCATGTAAAACCCAAAAATCGAAATTGAAAGCGTCTGATGAGAAGTACTCCGAAAGAGTGTTTAGTGCAGCCGCTCACCTTTTCAGCAATCGGCGTACGAGGTTACTTCCAGAAAATGTGGAGAAGATGATGTTCATCAAAATGAATTATAATCAATTCCTCCGTGGAGACATTCATCAGCAGCAATTGCCTCCACAAAGTACACAGGGACCTGAGATGGTGGATTCCAGTGGGGACGAATTAATAATCTGTGAGGAGGGGGATGTACACAGTGAAAGGGGTGAGGAATCGGAGGATGATGATGAGGTGGACATCTTGCCTCTGTAGAGCCAGTTTGTGCAAGGAGAGATTGATTGCTTCTTTTTTTGGTGGGGGCCCAAACCAACCAGTCATTTCAGTCACAGTCGTGTGGCAGACCCTGTCGCTGAAATGATGGGTTCGTTAAAGTGTGCATGTCCTGTTTATACAACATAAGGGTGGGTGGGAGGGCCCAAGGACAATTCCATCTTGCACCTCTTTTTTCTTTCATTTTTCTTTGCATCATGTGCTGTTTGGGGACAATTTTTTTGAAGTGCCATCCTGCCTGACACTGCAGTGCCACTCCTAGATGGGCCAGGTGTTTGTGTCGGCCACTTGGGTCGCTTAGCTTAGTCACACAATGACCTTGGTGCGCCTCTTTTTTTCTTTGCATCATGTGCTGTTTGGGGACAATTTTTTTGAAGTGCCATCCTCCCTGACACTGCAGTGCCACTCCTAGATGGGCCAGGTGTTTGTGTCGGCCACTTTGGTCGCTTAGCTTAGTCACACAGCGACCTTGGTGCGCCTCTTTTTTCTTTGCATCATGTGCTGTTTGGGGACTATTTTTTTTGAAGTGCCATCCTGCCTGACACTGCAGTGCCACTCCTAGATGGGCCAGGTGTTTGTGTCGGCCACTTGGGTCGCTTAGCTTAGTCACACAGCGACCTTCGCGCGCCTCTTTTTTTCTTTGCATCATGTGCTGTTTGGGGACAATTTTTTTGAAGTGCCATCCTGCCTGACACTGCAGTGCCACTCCTAGATGGGCCAGGTGTTTGTGTCGGTCACTTGTGTCGCTTAGCTTAGCCATCCAGCGACCTCGGTGCAAATTTTAGGACTAAAAATAATATTGTGAGGTGTTCAGAATAGACTGAAAATGAGTGTAAATTATGGTTATTGAGGTTAATAATACTATGGGATCAAAATTACTCCCAAATTCTATGATTTAAGCTGTTTTTGAGGGTTTTTTGTAAAAAAACACCCGAATCCAAAACACACCCGAATCCGACAAAAAATTTTCAGGGAGGTTTTGCCAAAACGCGTTCGAATCCAAAACACGGCTGCGGAACCGAATCCAAAACCAAAACACAAAACCCGAAAAATGTCCGGTGCACATCACTATTATACGGCAGTACTCCTGGAGTAATACAGCAGTACCCCTGGACTTATACGGCAATGTCAGACAGGGTGGCACTTTTTAAAACCATGCCCCAAACAGCACATGATGCAAAGATGAAAAATAGGTGCACCAAGGTTGCTGTATGACTAAGCTAAGCGACACAAGTGTGCGGCACAAACCCCTGGCCCATCTAGGAGTGGCACTGCAATGGCAGACAGGAGGGCAGATATAAAAAAAGGCCCCAGACAGCACATCATGCAAAGATGTAAATGAGGTGCAATGAGGTAGCTGTATGATTAAGCTAAGCAACACAAACAATTGGCCCATCTAGGAGTGGCACTGCAGTGTCAGGATGGCAGATTTAAAAAACTAGGCCCCAAACAGCACATGATGCAAAGAAGAAAAAGAGGTGCACCGAGGTTGCAGTATGACTAAGCTAAGGGACACAAGTGTGCGGCACAAACACCTGGTCCATCTAGGAATGGCACTGCAGTGTCAAACAGGAGGGCAGATTTAAAAAAGGCCCCAAACAGCACATCATGCAAAGATGTAAACGAGGTGCAATGAGGTAGCTGTATGACTAAGCTAAGCGAAACAAACAATTGGCCCATCTAGGAGTGGCACTGCAGTGTCAGACAGGAGGGCAGATATAAAAAAAGGCCCCAAACAGCACATCATGCAAAGATGAAGAGGTGCAATGAGGTAGCTGTATGACTAAGCTAAACGACACAAACAATTGGCCCATCTAGAAGTGGCATTGCAGTGTCAGACAGGATGGCACATAAAAAAAATAGTACCCAAACAGCACATCATGCCAAGAAGTGAAAGAGGGCAATGAGGTAGCTATATGACTAAGCTAAGCGACTCAAGTGTGCGGCACAAACACCTGGCCAAACTAGGGTTGGCACTGCAGTCCTACTGCACTAATGGCAGATACCGAACGCACGTCTAACACCAGCATAGTTGTTATGGCCTCAGTAATCCGCTTTGCAACAGGGTATATATATATATACGGCAGTATCACTGTAATTATATGGTAGTACCACTGAACATATACGGCAGGATCACTGTAATTATACGGCAGGATCACTGTATTTATACGCCAGTACCACTGGAATTATACGGCAGGATCACTGGAATTATACGGCAATATCACTGGATTTATATGTGGGAATGTGTCCTGTTTTACAGGACACATTCCAGCTGCAGCAGCCAGAGCGCCTGTGTCCCCTGCGGGACAATGTCTCTGACAGCGCAGGGACAGCTTGTCTGTCCCCAGCGCCTGTCAGTGTGTGGCGGCGGCGGGTGTCCGGTGCAGGGATTACCCTTTTCCCTGCACCGGACCAGAGACTGCGGGGGCATTTGAATGTTGGCGCCCTCCGGGAGCCAATCGCGGCTCCCGGAGCGGCAGCCAATAGGAGAGAGACGCGGCGAGCCAATCGGCGCTCGCCGCGTCATAGGCCCCGCCCCCGGCGTCTGACGTCAGACGCCGGGCGGGACGGAGCGAAGGAGGCCGCGCCGAAGAGCGGCGAGGACAGAAGACACGGGCGGGAGCCGAAGAGGTTGCGCGCGCAGAAGAGCGCGAAGAAGGAGGAAGACGCCGCCGCAGAAAGGAGACGACGACGGCCGCGGGGAGAAGAGCTCCGGTGGCCGCTGAAGAGGCCGGAAGACGTCGGGCCCCAGGAAGGAGATGTCCAGCGGCGGCTGGACGCGGAGCAGCGGAGGCGACGCCGCTGGCCAGGACGGGTCAGCGGCAGAAGACGGTGTCGGAGGCCCTCGGGTTAGGTAAGGCCTCAGTGAGGCTATCCTCCCCTCTTCCTCCCTCGACCACCAGGGACGGGCATTAGGCCCGCGGGCACAAGTCAGGCACTAGGCCTGTGGCGCAGTTAGGAGATTGGGGGTCATTTGTCTGATTAGGTGGTTTGGGCATTAGGCCCGAGCCACCCAACCCCTGCGGCACCAGATAGGCAGGCACTAGGCCTGGGGGGCACATGTTGGGCACTAGGCCCATGAGAATAGTCAGGCCACCGGCCTGTGGGCACAGTTAGGCGGGCATTAGGCCCGAGGGGCAGTTCAGGCAATAGGCCTGTTGGGACATTAGAGGGCGCTAGGCCCTAGCGTATTTTGGCCAGTAAGTACAGATAAGGTGACCCTGGGCACAAGGCCCAGGTCACCCAACGGGCAGCAAGTTAGGCGGGCGCTAGGCCCGTGGGCGAAGTCAGGCCTCCGGCCTGTGTGCAGTTAGGGGGCGCCAGGCCCAGCGAAGCAGTGTTTTCCCCGAGGTGAGTAAAGGTGGCACTGGGCGTTAGGCTCAGGCCACCCTGAGAGTACGGTAGGTGGGTGAGCTGTGCGGTCCCCACTACTGGGTGTTCTGAGTCGGGTAGAAAAGGGACAGCACCGTTTTATGTTGTAACTCCGATAGTGTGATATATGTTGTTACCGTGCAGGGCAAAGTGTATGTGTTGTGTAAGTTGTGCATAGTTGTGTTGCACCACACCCACAGAGCTAGTTTGAGGGCTCCGCAGTTGTAGATAGTATAGGGTGTGACACTAGGGTAGAGTTAGGCCCTGCACGGCTGTTTCTCTTTGCCTCCTTACAGGGACCTGTAAGTGGAGAAGATCGGAGTGCAAGACTTGTGACGGTGAGTAGCATCCGTGTACGTCTGTCCCTTGTTTGTCCCCGAGCGCCGGAGTTAGGATTGCTCACGGACGTGAGAATCCCTTTCATCACACTACGTGCGAAAGCGCGAGTGTGTGAAAGCTGGGTAGCTGAGGCTTTGTGCCGGTGATGACCATTCACCCAGCCGGTGAAGGTCGCAGCCACCCCTGGGGTATCCCCTGTTCCACCGGAAGCAGGGTCGATACCCCCTTTAATGTAGACCATTCTCTCCTCAGCTCGGTCGTCGGTCAGCTCCGAGAGGGAATCGCCGTGTCCGGATCCGAGTGAAGATTTCCAGGTCCGTTGAGGGTTCCGGTACCTGAAGGTGAGAGCGAGCGGCGCCAGGTAAGTACCGAGTCTACACCTGCACGGCAGTAGGCACCACCTCACGCACCGCAGTCCAACCGCACCTCTCACACTTGGCGTAGTCGGCAGGATAAAAGAGACCGGATCACGGACACGATGTGGAACGCCACCAAGAAGACCTCCCTGCGGACGGCTCCGGAGAAGACTCACCCCCGGACGTGTGCGGACCAGAGCGACTGGGTGACGGTGTCTGGGGCAGACATCCTGAAGATGGTGCAGCGGTCGGTCCAGCGGGAAAAAGAAGAGCGCCGGGAGAAGGGGCGCAAGAAGGCCGCTGTGACGCCCTGCAAGAAATGTCGGCAAACAGGTCACTTTGCCGACGAGTGTACTTGGCGAGAGACGTCCCCAAAGAAGGTGGTCCAGGAAGTGGACCGAAGACGTCAGAAGGGCCAAGCGAAAGAGTCCTGGTGTTTGCTCTGCGGAAACTACGGGCATGAGCACAACAGTTGTCCCTGGGACGAAGAGTCGAGCGAAGACGAGGTTGATTCCCGGTGTGAAAGCTGTGGAGATCCCCGACATCGGCTCCTGGAATGTCCATGGACGGAAGACAGGACGGACTACGAGGCCACGGTGAAGCAGCTGACGGAATCTCGTCAGCAGCTTTGGGACCGGGTGGCTGCAGAGCCTGTGTGTGCGCTCTGCGAGGCGAGAGGGCATGCGCTTCCCGATTGTCCGTGGAATGAAGACCGGATGATTGCGGATGGTCGCGCCCAGAGATGGGAGGAGGAAACCAGGGAAATGGAGCGGAAGGCCTTGCTTGAAGTTAGTTCGCAGGTGCCCATTTCCTCTGAGCCGGGACCAACGGGTGAAGATTCCCCAGTGAAGGAGGTGGACCAGGAACCCGTCTTGGAGAAGGTGGCAGTGGCCCTCCCTTGTTGGAAGTGTCGACGACCAGGACATGCGGCCAGTGAGTGCCCCTGGAAAGATGCCGCGGACCTACTCTGTCCCAAGAAAGTGACCCCAGTAAGGCAGAATCCTTTCCCGCATGAGGCGGAGGTGGACGACTGGGAGGTGAAGAGGCCACGCTGCGAAGAAAAGCGTGAAGACCCAGTGACTGAGACGTCCGGAATCTCCCTGCGATGGAACCGTCCACGACCAGGACGTGCGGAACAGGAGTGTCCTGGGTACCAAGAGATGCCAGCGGAAGCAAAGGAGTACGCTGAGGAAGTAACGATGCCAGCGGAAGCGAAGGAGTACGCTGAGGAAGTAACGATGCCAGCGGAAGCGAAGGAGTACGCTGAGGAAGCAGAGGTGCCAGCGGAAGTGAAGAAGTACGCTGAGGAGGAAAGTAATACCCCAGGCCAGATATCGGAGGAGGACTCGGACTACGGTGAGCTGTCCGCCGACGAATCCCTCCCAGAACAGATGGAGGACGACTCTGGCATCGGAAGCGCCGACGAGAGTGACTGGCAGGATCGGGTGGAGTCATGCTCCCAGTTGAATGCCCTCCGTGAAGAGGAGGAGATAGTCCTGGAGCAAGAATACCTGCCAGGAGTGTTGAAATGGACCGACGTACGGGGACAGGACTGTGATGCCGTGGGAGGACCCGTTCCAGAGGAAGACACAGGACCTTTGGAGATGCCCCACGAGGAAATTCTACATGTGGTGGCTGTTGCCCGGGAGGAAACGGATGCCCCGGAGGATTCCGCTGTTGGGTGGTGGTCGATACCACACCCGGAAGACAGGGACGAAGCCACAGACGATATCGGAGGCCAAGAGTGGGTGACTGTTGTCCCCGTGGAGGAAGATTCCCCTTGGTGGCCAGCGTCAAGCGACCGTGAGGAGATGCCACTCCCCCAGAGGATCCGCCGATGGAGGTCAGGCCGTAAGAGGAACCCGGAGCTGGAGGAGGAAGGATGTGGGGTCACAGCTGGTCCAGGCTGGGCCCCCGAATGCACCCTCGCCGGAAGGACCTTGGAATTCCCTGACCCGCGGACGATGGACGCCGTGGAGATCTTTGTAGGGACTACAAAGGAAAAAGGGGGGGGAAATGTGGGAATGTGTCCTGTTTTACAGGACACATTCCAGCTGCAGCAGCCAGAGCGCCTGTGTCCCCTGCGGGACAATGTCTCTGACAGCGCGGGGACAGCTTGTCTGTCCCCAGCGCCTGTCAGTGTGTGGCGGCGGCGGGTGTCCGGTGCAGGGATTACCCTTTTCCCTGCACCGGACCAGAGACTGCGGGGGCATTTGAATGTTGGCGCCCTCCGGGAGCCAATCGCGGCTCCCGGAGCGGCAGCCAATAGGAGAGAGACGCGGCGAGCCAATCGGCGCTCGCCGCGTCATAGGCCCCGCCCCCGGCGTCTGACGTCAGACGCCGGGCGGGACGGAGCGAAGGAGGCCGCGCCGAAGAGCGGCGAGGACAGAAGACACGGGCGGGAGCCGAAGAGGTTGCGCGCGCAGAAGAGCGCGAAGAAGGAGGAAGACGCCACCGCAGAAAGGAGACGACGACGGCCGCGGGGAGAAGAGCTCCGGTGGCCGCTGAAGAGGCCGGAAGACGTCGGGCCCCAGGAAGGAGATGTCCAGCGGCGGCTGGACGCGGAGCAGCGGAGGCGACGCCGCTGGCCAGGACGGGTCAGCGGCAGAAGACGGTGTCGGAGGCCCTCGGGTTAGGTAAGGCCTCAGTGAGGCTATCCTCCCCTCTTCCTCCCTCGACCACCAGGGACGGGCATTAGGCCCGCGGGCACAAGTCAGGCACTAGGCCTGTGGCGCAGTTAGGAGATTGGGGGTCATTTGTCTGATTAGGTGGTTTGGGCATTAGGCCCGAGCCACCCAACCCCTGCGGCACCAGATAGGCAGGCACTAGGCCTGGGGGGCACATGTTGGGCACTAGGCCCATGAGAATAGTCAGGCCACCGGCCTGTGGGCACAGTTAGGCTGGCATTAGGCCCGAGGGGCAGTTCAGGCAATAGGCCTGTTGGGACATTAGAGGGCGCTAGGCCCTAGCGTATTTTGGCCAGTAAGTACAGATAAGGTGACCCTGGGCACAAGGCCCAGGTCACCCAACGGGCAGCAAGTTAGGCGGGCGCTAGGCCCGTGAGCGAAGTCAGGCCTCTGGCCTGTGTGCAGTTAGGGGGCGCCAGGCCCAGCGAAGCAGTGTTTTCCCCGAGGTGAGTAAAGGTGGCACTGGGCGTTAGGCTCAGGCCACCCTGAGAGTACGGTAGGTGGGTGAGCTGTGCGGTCCCCACTACTGGGTGTTCTGAGTCGGGTAGAAAAGGGACAGCACCGTTTTATGTTGTAACTCCGATAGTGTGATATATGTTGTTACTGTGCAGGGCAAAGTGTATGTGTTGTGTAAGTTGTGCATAGTTGTGTTGCACCACACCCACAGAGCTAGTTTGAGGGCTCCGCAGTTGTAGATAGTATAGGGTGTGACACTAGGGTAGAGTTAGGCCCTGCACGGCTGTTTCTCTTTGCCTCCTTACAGGGACCTGTAAGTGGAGAAGATCGGAGTGCAAGACTTGTGACGGTGAGTAGCATCCGTGTACGTCTGTCCCTTGTTTGTCCCCGAGCGCCGGAGTTAGGATTGCTCACGGACGTGAGAATCCCTTTCATCACACTACGTGCGAAAGCGCGAGTGTGTGAAAGCTGGGTAGCTGAGGCTTTGTGCCGGTGATGACCATTCACCCAGCCGGTGAAGGTCGCAGCCACCCCTGGGGTATCCCCTGTTCCACCGGAAGCAGGGTCGATACCCCTTTAATGTAGACCATTCTCTCCTCAGCTCGGTCGTCGGTCAGCTCCGAGAGGGAATCGCCGTGTCCGGATCCGAGTGAAGATTTCCAGGTCCGTTGAGGGTTCCGGTACCTGAAGGTGAGAGCGAGCGGCGCCTGGTGAGTACCGAGTCTACACCTGCACGGCAGCAGGCACCACCACACGCACCGCAGTCCAACCGCACCTCTCACATATACGCCAGTATCACTGGAATTATACGGCAAGATCACTGGATTTATATGCCAGTACCACTGGAATTATACGGCAGGATCACTGGAATTATACGGCAGTACCACTGTACTTAAATGGCAGTACCACTGGACATATATGGCAGTATCACTAGACTGGACTTATATGACAGTACCACTGGAAGTATACGGCAGGATCACTGGAATTATACGGCAGTACCACTGGACTTATACGTCAGTACCACTGGACATATATGGCAGTATCACTGGACTGGACTTATACGCCAGTACCACTGGAGTTATACTGCAGGATCACTGGAATTATACGGCAGGATCACTGGATTTATACGCCAGTACCATTGGAATTATACAGCAGGATCACTGGAATTATACCCCAGTACCACTGGAATTATACGGCAGGATCACTGGAATTATACGGCAGTACCACAGGAATTATACGGCAGGATCACTGGATTTATACGCCAGTATCACTGGAATTATACGGCAGGATCACTGGAATTATACGGCAGTACCACTGGATTTATACAGCAGGATCACTGGAATTATACGGCAGGATCACTGGATTTATACGCCAGTACCACTGGAATTATACGGCAGGATCACTGGAATTATACGGCAGTACCACTGGATTTATATGGCAGTACCACTGGACATATACGGCAGTATCACTGGACTGGAGTTATACGCCAGTACCACTGGAATTATATGGCAGGATCACTGGAATTATACGCCAGTACCACTGGAATTATATGGCAGGATCACTGGAATTATATGGCAGTACCACTGGACTTATACGGCAGTACCACTGGATTTATTCAGCAGTATCACCGGACTGGATTTATACGCCAGTACCACTGGAATTATACGGCAGGATCACTGGAATTATACGGCAGGATCACTGGATTTATATGCAAATACCACTGGAATTATACGGCAAGATCACTGGAATTATACGGCAGGATAACTGGATTTATACGCCAGTACCACTGGAATTATACGGCAGGATCACTGGACCTATACGCCAGTACCACTGGAATTATACGGCAAGATCACTGGAATTATACGGCAGGATCACTGGATTTATACGCCAGTACCACTGGAATTATATGGCAAAATCACTGGATTTATATGCCAGTACCACTGAAATTATACGGTAGTATCACTGGAATTATACGGTAGTACCACTGGAATTATACGTCAGTACCACTGGACGGGTCTAGTAGGGTATGCCGGCGGCCGGGCTCCCGGTGACCAGCATAATGGCGCTGGAATTCCGACCGCCGGCATACCGACAGCTAGGCGAGCGCAAATGAGCCCCTTGCGGGCTTGCTGCGCTTGCCACACTGCGGGCACGGTGGCGTGCTATGCTATCTATTCTTTATCCAGGGGGGTGTGGACCCCCAAGAGGGAGAAAAGACGTCGGTATGCCGGCGGTCGGGAATCCGGCGCCGGTATGCTGGTCGTCGGAATCACGGCCGCCGGCAAACAGAAGACCACCCCCACTGGACATACATGGCTGTATCACTGTACTGGACTTATACGCCAGTACCACTGGAATTATTCGCCATTACCACTGGAATTATATGGCAGGATCACTGGATTTATACAGCAGTACTGCTGGACATATACGGCAGTATCAATGGACATATAAGGCAGTATCACTAGCCATATACGGCAGTACCACTGGACATATACAGCAGCACAGGGACACCACCACTGGACTGATGCAGGATAACACAGCACCACTGCAATGGGCTGGACTTATACAGCAGCACTGGACATATGGCAGCAGAGTACACCACCACTGTGACTGGATCGATGCAGCACAATACACCACCACTGAACTGATGCAGCACAACACAGCACCACTGGACTGGACTTATACAGCAACACTGGACATATGGCAGCAGAGGACACCACCACTGTGACTGGACTGATGCAGCACAAGACACTACCACTGAACTGATGCAGGACACTGAGGATGGAGGCACATCCTCTCTCTACACTCTCCAATGCCGGAGTGAAAATGGCAGCAACGCGCGGCTCCTTATATGGAAACCAAACCCTGCAAAAATGCGACAAAAATGCTGACTCGGATCCAGGCCCGGGTAGTGAGGTTCGGGGTGTTCGGTTCTCATAGCGGGCGATTATCGATAGACTGCGCATGCGTATGCACAGCAGTGTGCATGTGCGTCACCAAACAACAACAGGCATCGCCGAACTGCGACAAGCTGGTGCAAAAATTTCAATCGCACAGCCATTCGCATGTTGATTGACAGGAAAACTTGTGGGTGGTAACTGACTGTTTTCAGGGAGAGTAAGGAAAAACGCAGGTGTTCTGGACCCGATCAGCCTGTTCTCATCGCACTGTAGGAGTAAGTCCTGGGCTGTGCACAGACTGCACACAGTGGTAAAAACATTTCATGGTGAGTGAGGTGCGAACGGATTTGCAGCTGTGCGCTGACTGAGGGATATGTGTAGCACGGCACACACATGCGATCACACACTTACGTGGGCGAAAATGCACTCCACTTGGGCAGCGACTATCTGAACGCAGACAAGCAAAATTAGCAGCCCATCGATCAGGTTTGAATTAGGCCTATAATCTCTAATCTAGCACCATATACCGCTCAATATGGCCATGAACCATCTCCCTTTGAAAATCTGAAAACTGCCCACTAGATGTACTAGCAGAAACTTTAGAGCCTTTTTGCTTACCTGTATATCGCTGCACTAAAAATGTATAGATGAGCTAGAACAGTTACAGCCATCACTATACAAACACAATGAATGGCTGCACTTCACTAAGCCTGACTGCTCACCTGATCTGAACGTGGGAGGTACAACCAAATCCAGGGCCGACTCTAGGCATGTTCCAATAGAGCGGCCGAACAGGACGCCCCCCTAATGGGTGCTGCTAGCTCTTGCCGTCATATTGAAGCCTGGAGCCAGTCCCTACAGCAGCAGCATCCGTCCCGCGGCCCGCCTCCTGGCCTCCTAGCAGTGGCTGTGTGATGACGAGCGGGAGTGCTGTGGGCAGGCCAAAGGTGAACTATATGACATCAGATGCCACACAGCATGCACATAGTTTAGCTTTGGCCCTCCCACAGCACTCCCCCTCTTCGGCTAGGACTCCCCCACTGCTAGGACTCAAGATAGAGGCTAGGAAGCAGGCCCCTGATTGGACACTGCTGCAGTGCTGCTGTTCCTTCATGCGCACTCCGCCGAACAGTGTCACGACGCCAAACTCACCAGACCAGCCCATACCAGTTCTGCTGGCTGCTGTGCTGCGTGTGCGTCACACGCCAGGGCGCGGTTGGCGCTGGCAGCAAACAGCAGGGTGCAGTGCATCCAGACTGGATTCTCCTGTCCTGAGCAGTGTGAGCACTGAGCACCCACTCAAAGTAAAGTAAGTCCTGCCTTAAGAGTAATTTTGTTTTCTGATATGGTGCACTGTGAGGCGTGCGGTGGGGTGAAGCAGAGCCTTTCCTGTCATACTAATGTGTAAACCAGAGGTTTGACTGTATAAAGTATATGAAAAATACAAATAATATATTAGAAATATCTTATTTGCATTATTCTAATAATTTTTATAGTCAAAAATCTGGAGTAAAAAGTCTATGACAGGTGAGGCAGTGCCTCCCCTGCCTATCTTCTCCGCACATCTCTGATCAAAACTGACCAAATGTCTAGCAGTATATACTGCTGCGCCTGTGTATAATGCCAACATGAATCATTGGACTTGTATATTGTGTGTAAATCTGACTCTGCTACTAGCCAGTACCTCCTGAGCCATTTACCTCACAGAATGTCCCTGCTGTGACTGTTTAAACTTCTCACCAGACCATTGCATATAAAGCCACTACTGACCCTCCTACATCTCCAACCTCATTTCTACCATCACCCCTTCATGCCCTCTCTGCTCTTCCAGTGATCAGTGCCTCACCTCCACCCTAGTTACCTCTTCTCCTTCTCCAAGACTTTCTTCACTCTACTGCCTTCTGAAATTCCCTCACCAAGTCAGACTATCTACCAGTCTCATCCTCTTCAAATGTGCACTGAAAACATACCTTTTCATTAAAGCTTACCAGCCTTCCTCCTAAAGCTCCACTTTCCTCCCCTTATCCCCAGTATACCCTCCTACTGTATAATGTGTATCTGACAATGTGGGGGATTATAATGTGTACAGTATCTGACAATGTGGGGGATTATAATGTGTATCTGACAATGTGGGGGCATATAATGTGTATCTGACAATATGGGGGCATATAATGTGTATCTAACAATGTGGGGGCATATAATGTGTATCTGACAATGTTGGGGCATATAATGTGTATCTGACAATGTGAGGGCATATAATGTGTATCAGGCACTGTGGGGCATATAATGTGTATCTGGCACTCTGGGGGCATATAATGTGTATCTGGCACTGCTGGGGGCATATGTGTATCTGGCACTGCACTACTGGGGCATATGTATATCTGGCACTGTATGGGCATATAATGTGTATCTGGCACAGGGGGGCATATAATGTGTATCTGGAACTGCTGGAGGCATATAAAGTGTATCTGACACTGCTGGGGCATATGTATTTCTGGCACTGTGGGTGCATATAATGTGTATCTGGCACTATGGGGCATATGTGTATCTGGCACTGTGGGGGCATATAATGTGTATTTGGCACTGTGGGGGCATATAATGTGTTTCTGGCACTGCTGGGGGCATATAACGTTTATCTGGCACTGCTGGGGGTATATAATGTGTATCTGGCACTGCACTGCTGGGGGCATATAATGTGTATCTGGCACTGCACTACTGGAGGCATATGTGTATCTGGCACTGTAGGGGCATATAATGTGTATTTGGCATTGCTGGGGGTATATGTGCATCTGGCACTGCACTATTGGGGTCATTATGTGTCTGACACTATACTGGAGATTATGGGCCTAATTCAGACCTGATCACTAGCAGGCGATTTTTGCACTGCTGCGATTGGAAAGTCGCCGCCTACAGGGGGAGTGTATTTTACCTTTGCAAGTGTGCGATCGTATGTGTAGCAGAGCTGTACGAACAGATCTTGTGCAGTCTCTGCACAGCTCAGGACTTACCCAGCTGCTGCGATCACATCAGCCTGTTTGGGGCCGGAATTGACGTCAGGAACCCTCCCTGCAAACGCTTGGGAATGCCTGCGTTTTCCAACCACTCCCTGAAAATAGTCAGTTGCCTCCCACAAACGCCTTCTTCCTGTCAATCTCCTTTGCGAACGGCTGTGCGAATGGATTCTTCGCACAAACCCATTGCTGAGCGGCGATCAGCTTTGTACCCGTGCAACACGCTTGTGCATTGCGGTGCATACACAGTTCTGACCTGATTGCAGCACTGCAAAAAAGTTAGCGAGCGATCAGGTCTGAATTACTCCCTATGTGTAAGGAACACTACTGTGGGCGTTATGTGTAAGGCTGCTAATAGTGTGTGTAGAGGAGGTGTGAAAATATATTTATTTATAGTTTGATTATATAAAGTTGTGAGGCCAGGCCCACTTTTCCAGAAGCGTGCACACCTTCAGTGCACGCATGATGTGTGGAGGGGGGGGGGGGGGGGGGGAGCACTTACAAATTTTCTCTAGCAGGGCGCCACTAGGCCTGGAGCTGGCCCTGACCAAATCATACTATGAAAAACCAGACTGTACGATGAACATTCATATGTATGCCACATGTATGCATGGGTTGGGGATGTAATCCCGGCGCCCGCGATCCCGGAGGTCAGTATACCGATACCGGCCGTCAGAATGCCAGCATTGGGGCGAGTGCTAGAAAGCCCCTTGTGGGCACACTGCGCTCGCCACACTGCGGACTTGGTGGGTCGATGCGCTCGCCACAGGTTCTATTCCCACTCTATGGGTGTCATGGACACCCACGATTGGGAATAGCCTTGGTGCAGCTGCTAGCATTCTCAGCAGTCGGCATCCCGGCATTGGTATTATGACCATCCCGTATGCATGTATATGCTTCTGCAGTGGCGGATTTTACCTTAGGGCTGTGGGACTGCAGTCCCCACAGTAAAATCTGCCACTTCAGTGAGCTCAGCTGAGCCAGCTGCAGTCTATGTGGCTGCACTGGCTTCATTGTAACTGGCAGTGACTTCCTATTAGAAATCTTACCTGCCAGTCATCGGCAGGACCAGGGCCGGACTGGGACTAAAAATAGGCCCTGGCATTTTTGAAGCACACAGGCCCACCTCTGTAACTCCTCCCCTTACTATTCCTGACTCCTCCCCACTTATTAGTCTATGTTCTTACAAATATAATTAATATTCTAACAACATACAGGCGTACATCATTCTCTATTAAAATATACACAACCAGTGGTTGAAGTGGAAATTTTTAAGTGGGGGTATGGAAATGTGAGGTTTGTAATTAAGCGCGCGCCTTCGGCGCTCATGCTCCGGAAAAGGGGGCGTGGCCACTCAAAAGGGGGCGTATCCTTCAGTGTAGTTTACCACACCATACACCCCTTATACGCATTATGCACCACAATAGTAGGACCCCTTATACTATCTAGTACTGCTGCCCCTTTCACATTATACCACATAGTATGAGCCAAAATTCACATTACAGCACCCGGTATGAGCCGAAATTTACATTATATGCCCCCGATAGTGCAGTGCCAGGTATACAAATGCCCCCACAGTGCCAGGTATACAAATGCCCCCACAGTGCCAGGTATACAGATGCCCCCACAGTGCCAGGTATACAAATGCCCCTACAGTGCCAGGTAAACAATTGCCCCCACAGTGCCAGGTAAACAATTGCCCCCACAGTGCCAGGTATACAAATGCCCCCACAGTGCCAGATCCACAAATGCCCCCCACAGTGCCAGGTATACAAATGCCCCCACAGTGCCAGGTATACAAATGCCCCCACAGTGCCAGATCCACAAATGCCCCCACAGTGCCAGGTATACAAATGCCCCCACAGTGCAAGGTATACAAATGCCCCCACAGTGCCAGGTATACAGATGCCCCCACAGTGCAAGGTATACATATGCCCCGCTACAGTGCCATGTATACAGATGCCCCCACAGTGCCAGGTAAACAATTGCCCCCACAGTGCCAGGTATACAAATGCCCCACAGTGCCAGCCAATTGCCCCCACAGTGCCAGGTATACAATTGCCCCCACAGCAGCCAGTGCTGCAGCTGCTTACCGCTGCTGCACTACTGCTGCTGCACTACTGCTGCTGCTGCTGCTGCTCCTCCTCCTCCGGGCTGTGAGGGACGGGGGTAAGAGCGCCGGGCGCCCGCCAGCGCGGCTGTGACTGGCGCGGCAGCGTATAGCGTTCAAACCAGCCGCCGGTTCGTGAGCCAATCAGAGCTCGCGGACCGGCGGCTTCTGATTGGCTGCCGGTCCGCGAGCTCTGATTGGCTCACGAACCGGCGGCTGCTTTGAAGTCCGCTATACACGCCGCGCCAGACACAGCCGTGCTGGCGGGCGCCCGGCGCTCTCACCCCCGTCCCTCACAGCTCTCCAATCTTGACAGCTGAGACGCGCTGCCGCCGGACTGAGCGGCAGCGCGTCTCAGTGACCGCTGGACCGGCCCACGTGGCTATCGGCCCTTCTGGCATTTGCCAGAAGTGCCAGATGGCCAGTCCGGCCCTGGGCAGGACAGACTGTTTCTGCCCTCTGGGACTGCCAGAACAGGCTGCAGCTAGAAGAGAGCTGGCTTCCTGTAGAAAGCCACTTCCATATACTGTAAGTGGCCACGAGAAACCTTATTTAAAATGCATGTAGCCTTAGGGATCATTGTGCCTTATAACCATACTTACCTACTTTCTGGCAGCCCTCTCCGGGAGAGAGCTGCCAGGTCGGCTCAGTGGAGGGGCTGTCCGGGAAAATGACGAGAGGAGGGGGCGGGGAGGAGGCGGAATGGGGCACGGTGGAGGCGGGTCGGAGGTGGTACAAGGGCGGGGTTACGTTGACACCACGTCATTTTAGAGCAGGGGGCGTGACTACGATGACGCGATTCTTGTTGAATCGCGTCATTGAGTGTCCGGACCGCCCACTTTACTCTCAAAGTGGGCGGCCGCGCAGGTGGGAAGTGAAAAGTCGGGAGACTTGTCTGCTCTTCTGGGGGGCCGGGAGGGTCATCCGATTTTCTGGAGCCTCCCGGCCATTCCGGGAGAGTAGGCAAGTATGCTTATAATATATAACCAATGCAGGGAAATGGCACTAATGATCCCATTTGAATGAATGTATCTCTGATTTATTTCCCCCCCCCCCAAGAATGTAATAGCTACATAATGGGGGTAAGGTGTAATAAGGGAGATTGCTGGACTTTTCAGGGAGTGAGGGAGATTGCTGCTATTTCAGGGAGTCTCCTGCAGAATGAGGGAGGGTAGGCAACTATGCTATGAAGCAAGGTTGTTGGGAGAGGTGAATGCCCACCCCACACAGTAGTGAGCTCAGTGTTACAGTCTGCAGACTGAGGCAAAGCTCACTTGGCCATGACACACATGTAATAATGTTGATTAGGCTATAATATACATTATACATTGTATATACCATATACATTGCCTAGAGTAGTGAAAACCTCATATCCCTGTGTACAAAATGTAATAGAAATAATACTAATACACTATACCAGGGGTGGCCAACCAGTCGGAGGCAAAGAGCCAGAAAAGATCCATAGGCAAGTGCAAGAGCCACTATCATGCGCGCCGCTGTGCGATGCCTTTGCACTTCTGCGGGGGGGGGCGGCACTGACATGCGGGGCGGAATAGCCCTGTGCTGGGCGTCCCCCCGCATGTCAGGAAAGATGATCGTAGCTGTGCTAAATTTAGCACAGCTACGATCAACTCGGAATGACCCCCATGTGCACTGCAGGTGTGGCAGATATAACATTTGCAGAGAGAGTTAGATTTGGGCGGGTTAATAAGATTTTACTCACCGGTAAATCTATTTCTCGTAGTCCGTAGTGGATGCTGGGACTCCGTAAGGACCATGGGGATAGCGGCTCCGCAGGAGACTGGGCACAACTAAAGAAAGCTTTAGGACTACCTGGTGTGCACTGGCTCCTCCCACTATGACCCTCCTCCAGTCCTCAGTTAGGATACTGTGCCCGGAAGAGCTGACACAATAAGGAAGGATTTTGAATCCCGGGTAAGACTCATACCAGCCACACCAATCACACCGTATAACTCGTGATACTATACCCAGTTAACAGTATGAAATATAACTGAGCCTCTCAACAGATGGCTCAACAATAACCCTTTAGTTAAACAATAACTATATACAAGTATTGCAGACAATCCGCACTTGGGATGGGCGCCCAGCATCCACTACGGACTACGAGAAATAGATTTACCGGTGAGTAAAATCTTATTTTCTCTGACGTCCTAAGTGGATGCTGGGACTCCGTAAGGACCATGGGGATTATACCAAAGCTCCCAAACGGGCGGGAGAGTGCGAATGACTCTGCAGCACCGAATGAGCAAACTCTAGGTCCTCCTCAGCCAGGGTATCAAACTTGTAGAATTTTGCAAATGTGTTTGACCCCGACCAAGTAGCTGCTCGGCAAAGTTGTAAAGCCGAGACCCCTCGGGCAACCGCCCAAGAAGAGCCCACCTTCCTCGTGGAATGGGCTTTCACTGATCTAGGATGCGGCAGTCCAGCCGCAGAATGTGCAAGCTGAATCGTACTACAGATCCAGCGAGCAATAGTCTGCTTTGAAGCAGGAGCACCCAGCTTGTTGGGTGCATACAGGATAAATAGCGAGTCAGTTTTCCTGACACTAGCTGTCCTGGAAACATAAATTTTCAGGGCCCTGAGTGACTACGTCCAACAACTTGGAATCCACCAAGTCTTTAGTAGCCGCAGGCACTACAATAGGTTGGTTCAAATGAAAAGCTGATACCACCTTAGGGAGAAACTGGGGACGAGTCCTCAATTCTGCCCTATCCATATGGAAAATCAGATAAGGGCTTTTACATGACAAAGCCGCCAATTCTGACACACGCCTGGGCGAAGCCAAGGCCAACAGCATGACCACTTTCCACGTGAGATATTTCAAATCCACGGTTTTAAGTGGCTCAAACCAATGCGACTTTAGGAAATCCAACACCACGTTGAGATCCCAAGGTGCCACTGGAGGCACAAAAGGGGGCTGAATATGCAGCACTCCCTTAACAAATGTCTGAACTTCAGGCAGTGAAACCAGTTCTTTCTGGAAGAAAATCGACAGAGCCGAAATCTGGACCTTAATGGAACCCAATTTTAAGCCCATAGTCACCCCTGACTGTAGGAAGTGCAGAAAACGGCCCAGCTGAAATTCCTCCGTTGGGGCCTTCCTGGCCTCACACCACGCAACATATTTTCGCCATATGCGGTGATAATGGTTTGCGGTCACTTCTTTCCTAGCTTAAATCAGCGTAGGGATGACTTCTTCCGGAATGCCCTTTTCCTTCAGGATCCGGCGTTCAACCGCCATGCCGTCAAACGCAGCCGCGGTAAGTCTTGGAACAGACAGGGCCCCTGCTGCAGCAGGTCCTGTCTGAGTGGCAGAGGCCATGGGTCCTCTGAGATCAGTTCTTGAAGTTCCGGGTACCAAGCTCTTCTTGGCCAATCCGGAACAATGAGTATAGTTCTTACTCCTCTTTTTCTTATTATCCTCAGAACCTTGGGTATGAGAGGAAGAGGAGGGAACACATAAACCGACTGGTACACCCACGGTGTCACTAGAGCGTCCACAGCTATTGCCTGAGGGTCTCTGGACCTGGCGCAATATCTTTCTAGCTTTTTGTTTAGGCGGGACGCCATCATGTCCACCTGTGGCCGTTCCCAACGGTTTACAATCAGCTGGAAGACTTCTGGATGAAGTCCCCACTCTCCCGGGTGGAGGTCGTGCCTGCTGAGGAAGTCTGCTTCCCAGTTGTCCACTCCCGGAATGAACACTGCTGACAGTGCTAACACGTGATTTTCCGCCCATCGGAGAATCCTTGTGGCTTCTGCCATTGCCATCCTGCTTTTTGTGCCGCCCTGTCGGTTTACATGGGCGACTGCCGTGATGTTGTCTGACTGAATCAGTACCGGCTGGTTTTGAAGCAGGGGTCTTGCCTGACTTAGGGCATTGTAAATGGCCCTCAGTTCCAGAATATTTATGTGTAGTGAAGTCTCCTGACTTGACCATAGTCCCTGGAAGTTTCTTCCCTGTGTGACTGCCCCCCAGCCTCGAAGGCTGGCATCCGTGGTCACCAGGACCCAGTCCTGTATGCCGAATCTGCTGCCCTCTTGAAGATGAGCACTCTGCAGCCACCACAGCAGAGACACCCTGGTCCTTGGAGACAGGGTTATCAGCCGATGCATCTGAAGATGCGATCCGGACCACTTGTCCAACAGGTCCCACTGAAAGGTCCTTGCATGGAACCTGCCGAATGGAATTGCTTCGTAGGAAGCTACTATTTTTCCCAGGACTCGCGTGCAGTGATGCACCGACACCTGTTTTGGTTTCAGGAGGCCTCTGACTAGAGATGACAGCTCCTTGGCTTTCTCCTCCGGGAGAAACACTTTTTTCTGTTCTGTGTCCAGAACCATCCCCAGGAACAGTAGACGTGTCGTAGGGACCAGCTGTGACTTTGGAATATTTAGAATCCAACCGTGCTGTTGTAGCACCTCCCGAGATAGTGCTACCCCGACCATCAACTGCTCCCTGGACCTCGCCTTTATCAGGAGATCGTCCAAGTACGGGATAATTAAAACTCCCTTTCTTCGAAGGAGTATCATCATTTCGGCCATTACCTTGGTAAATACCCTCGGTGCCGTGGACAGACCAAACGGCAACCTCTGGAATTGGTAATGACAATCCTGTACCACAAATCTGAGGTACTCCTGGTGAGGATGGTAAATGGGGACATGCAGGTAAGCATCCTTGATGTCCAGTGATACCATGTAATCCCCCTCGTCCAGGCTTGAAATAACCGCCCTGAGCGATTCCATCTTGAACTTGAATTTTTTTATATAAGTGTTCAAGGATTTCAAATTTAAAATGGGTCTCACCGAACCGTCCGGTTTCAGTACCACAAACATTGTGGAATAGTAACCCCGTCCTTGTTGAAGGAGGGGCACCTTGACTATCACCTGCTGGGAATACAGCTTGTGAATTGCCTCTAGCACAGCCTCCCTGTCTGAGGGAGTTGTTGGCAAGGCAGATTTGAGGAAACGGCGAGGGGGAGATGTCTCGAATTCCAGCTTGTACCCGAGATACCACTAGAAGAATCCAGGGATCTACCCGTGAGCGAGCCCACTGATTGCTGAAGTTTTTGAGACGGGCCCCCACCGTACCTGGCTCCGCCTGTGGAGCCCCAGCATCATGCGGTGGACTTAGAGGAAACGGGGGAGGACTTTTGTTCCTGGGAACTGGCTGTATGCTGCAGCTTTTTCCCTCTACCTCTGCCTCTGGGCAGAAAAGACGCGCCTTTAACCCGCTTGCCTTTTTGGGGCCGAAAGGACTGTACCTGATAATACGGTGCTTACTTTGGCTGTGAGGGAACATGGGGCAGAAAAGCTGACTTCCCAGCTGTCGCTGTGGAAACGAGGTCCGAGAGACCATCCCCAAACAACTCCTCACCTTTATAAGGCAAAACTTCCATATGCCTTTTAGAATCTGCATCCCCTGTCCACTGCCGAGTCCATAACCCTCTCCTGGCAGAAATGGACATTGCACTTATTTTAGATGCCAGCCGGCAAATATCCCTCTGTGCATCTCTCATGTATAAGACTGCGTCTTTTATATGCTCTATGGTTAGCAATACAGTGTCCCTGTCAAGGGTATCAATATTTTCCGACAGGGAATCTGACCACGCAGCTGCAGCACTGCACATCCATGCTGAAGCAATAGCCGGTCTTAAAATAATACCTGAGTGTGTATATACAGACTTCAGGATAGCCTCCTGCTTCCTATCAGCAGGCTCCTTCAGGGCGGCCGTATCCGGAGACGGTAGTGCCACCTTCTTTGACAGGCGTGTGAGCGCTTTATCCACCCTAGGGGATGTTTCCCAACGTGACCTATCCTCTGGAGGGAAAGGGTACGCCATTAGTAACTTTTTAGAAATTACCAGTTTCTTATCGGGGGAAGCCCACGCTTCTTCACACACCTCATTTAATTCATCAGATGGGGGAAAAACCACTGGTAGTTTTTTCTCCCCAAACATAATACCCTTTTTTGTGGTACCTGGGGTAACATCAGAAATGTGCAACACATTTTTCATTGCCTCAATCATGTAACGTGGGGCCCTATTGGAAGTTACATTAGTCTCATCGTCGTCGACACTGGATTCAGTATCCGTGTCGACATCTGTGTCTGCCATCTGAGGTAGCGGGCGTTTTAGAGCCACTGATGGCTTTTGAGACAGTTGGGCAGGCACGAGCTGAGAAGCCGGCTGTCCCACATCTGCTATGTCGTCAAACCTTTTATGTAAGGAGTTGACACTTTCACGTAATTCCTTCCACAAGTCCAACCACTCAGGTGTCGGCCCCGCAGGGGGTGACATCACATTTATCGGCATCTGCTCCGCCTCCACATAAGCCTCCTCATCAAACATGTCGACACAGCCGTACCGACACACCGCACACACACAGGGAATGCTCTGACTGAGGACAGGACCCCACAAAGCCCTTTGGGGAGACAGAGAGAGAGTATGCCAGCACACA
This sequence comes from Pseudophryne corroboree, assembly GCF_028390025.1. Lineage (NCBI taxonomy): Eukaryota > Metazoa > Chordata > Amphibia > Anura > Myobatrachidae > Pseudophryne > Pseudophryne corroboree. The sequence goes on along the minus strand of NC_086448.1, from coordinate 543,927,177 downwards.
CCAGAGCGCTATATAACACAGGGATTAACACTATAACTGAGTGATTTTCCCTTATAGCTGCTTATATGTATACTACTGCGCCTAAATTTAGTGCCCCCCCTCTCTTTTTTACCCTTTGTAGTCTTGAAACTGCAGGGGAGAGCCTGGGAGCGATCCTTCCAGCAGAGCTGTGAGGGGAAAATGGCGCCAGTGTGCTGAGGGAGATAGCTCCGCCCCTTTTTCGGCGGACTTCTCCCGCTTTTTTATGGATATCTGGCAGGGGTATTTTTCACATATATAGCCTCTAAGACTATATTATGTGAGTTTTATGCCAGCAAGGTGTTTAATATTGCTGCTCAGGGCGCCCCCCCCCCCCCGCGCCCTGCACCCATCAGTGACCGGAGTGTGAGGTGTGCATGAGGAGCGATTTCCAGGACCATCCTCTTGCTTCTGGCTTTGTAAGGGGGACGGCGGCGCGGCTCTGGGACCGGACGACCGAGGCTGGGCCTGTGTTCGATCCCTCTCAGTGATCGCAAAAACGCGCTATAGCGCGTATTTTACCCGATTTTGAGGGAAGGTGACTCACTTTTCTGAAATGGGCGGGTCCCCGGGGACGCGCTCTGCTGCAGCAGCCAATCACTTCCTGTTAAGTCAGTGATTGATGCCTGTGGCGGGAGAAGGTGAGCACCGCGGAGGCGCCCATTCATCATAGACTTGTTGTTGCCTGAACCCTCCGCTCCTGCGCCCGTGCTCATGGACTGAGCGCACCGCTTCACTGCAGGTCAGTTTCCCCGCCGCTCCTGACAGCCGCTCTGAGCGCCGGCCAGCGTGTGTGTGTGCGCTGCTGTAAACGGACTTCTCTCACCGTGCCTGCCATGTGGGCTCTGCCAGCGAGGAGGTGCTTGCACTGTTGCAGGGGGCCAGTTAGTGTGTGTGTGCCGCTCCTGACAGCCGCTCTGAGCGCCGGCCAGCGTGTGTGTGTGCGCTGCTGTAAACGGACTTCTCTCACCGTGCCTGCCATGTGGGCTCTGCCATCGAGGAGGTGCTTGCACTGTTGCAGGGGGCCAGTTAGTGTGTGTGTGCCTGGGGTACAAGGGGAGATGGTCAATCACTGCTTGTGTGTCCGAGTTGTCTGGGGGGGGGGGTGCAATTGCTGGGGGTGTGCACGGGGTATAAGGAGAGAAGGTTAAATTACTGCTTGTGTGTCCTGGTTGTATGGGGGTTGGGGGGAAAATGGGTGTGTGCACGGGGTATAAAAGGGGGGTGGATTATGAGGTGGGCAGATGTGTGTGTGTGTGCGCCTGGAGTATGAGGTGGTCAGCTGCTGAGTGTGTGTGTGCGTCCGCGGTATAAGGTGGGCAGATGCTGTGTGTGTGCGTCCGGGGTATAAGGTGGGCAGATGCTGTGTGTGCGTCCGGGGTAAAAGGTGGGCAGATGGTGTGTGTGTGTGTGTGCGTCCGGAGAATAAGGTGGGCAGATGCTGTGTGTGTGCGTCCGTATGCGTCCGGGGTAAAAGGTGGGCAGATGCTGTGTGTGCGTCCGGGGTATAAGGTGGGCAGATGCTGTGTGTGTGTGTGCGCGTGCGTCCGGAGTATAAGGTGGGCAGATGCTGTGTGTGTGTGTGTGCGCGTCCGGGGTATAAGGTGGGCAGATGCTGTGTGTGTGTGTGTGCGTCCGGGGTATAAGGTGGGCAGATGCTGTGTGTGCGTCCGGGGTAAAAGGTGGGCAGATGGTGTGTGTGTGTGTGCGTCCGGAGTATAAGGTGGGCAGATGCTGTGTGTGTGTGTGTGTCCGGGGTATAAGGTGGACAGATGCTGTGTGTGTGTGTGTGTGCGTCCGGGGTGTAAGGTGGGCAGATGCTGTGTGTGTGTGCGTCCGGAGTATAAGGTGGGAAGATGCTGTGTGTGTGTGTGTGTGTGCGTCCGGAGTATAAGGTGGGCAGATGCTGTGTGTGTGTGTGCGCGCGCGTCCGGGGTATAAGGTGGGTAGATGCTGTGTGTGTGCGTCCGGGGTATAAGGTGGGCAGATGCTGTGTGTGCGTCCGGGGTATAAGGTGGACAGATGCTGTGTGTGTGTGTGTGTGGTGGGTAGCTGCTGTGTGTGTGCCCGGGGTATGGTGCAATGTGTCTCGGCGCTCTACCTGGTGCAATGTGTCTCGGCGCTCTACCTGGTGCAATGTGTCTCGGCGCTCTACCTGGTGCAATGTGTCTCGGCGCTCTACCTGGCGCAATGTGTATAACTTGCTCTGCCTGGCGCAATGTGTATAACGTGCTCTGCCTGGCACAATGTGTGTAACGTGCTCTGCCTGGCACAATGTGTGTAACGTGCTCTGCCTGGCACAATGTGTGTAACGTGCTCTGCCTGGCGCAATGTGTGTAACGTGATCTTCCTGGCGCAATGTGTGTAACGTGCTCTGCCTGGCGCAATGTGTAACGTGCTCTACCTGGCGCAATGTGTGTAACGAGCTCTACCTGGCGCAATGTGTGTAACGAGCTCTACCTGGTACAGTGTGTGTAACGTGCTCTACCTGGTGCAGTGTGTGTAACGTGCTCTACCTGGTGCAGTGTGTGTAACGTGCTCTACCTGGTGCATTGTGTATAACGTGCTCTACCGGTCGCATTGTGTATAACGTGCTCTACCTGGTGCAATGTTTATATTTGATTTACTTGGTGCAATGTGTCTTAAGTGTTCTACCTGGTGCAATGTTTATATGTGCTGTACCTGGTGCAATGTATATAACGTGCTCTACCTGGTGCAATGTATATAACGTGCTCTACTGGGTGCAATGTGTATAATAATGCGCTCTAACGTGCACAATGTGTATAAAGTGCTCTACCTGGCGTAATGTGTATAACGGGCTCTGCCTGGCGCAATGTGTATAAAGGGCTCTACCTGGTGCAATGTGTATAATGTGCTCTACTTGGAGCAAAGTGTATAGCGAGCTGTACCTGGTGCAATATGTATAACGTGCTCTACCTGGCGCAGTGTGTATAGGAGGTTCTACCTGGTGAAATCTGTATAAGCGGCACTACTGTGTGATGTAATGTTAATTGGCACTATTGTGTGGTCACGCCCCTTCCCCATGAAGCCACGCCCCTCAAATTTTGCGGCGCGCCTTCGGCGCGCGCACTGCCTCTACTTTACGATCTGGTAAGGTGTAACACCAATTCACTTTCTACCTAAGGGCACCAAAATGTCTAGATACAGCTCTGGTGCAGGGTGTCCTGCATGCTACACAGCCCAGCAGCACTATCACCCCATCCCTCCACCTTGCAACACTTTTGTAGTGTCCAAATAAGATTAAGATTAATAAGAACCTTCATTTCGATGGGACCCAGAAAAGGACCGGTAAAACCCCAATTTTTGAAAGTGAGGGGTCCCTGGGACCCACTTTTTTTTTGGATTAGCGCGATCACTGCCTCTGGAGCTAATGGTGTCCAGTAGCCTAAGAAGCCCAAGCTAGCTGCAAGCAGGTAGGTTCGCTTCTTCTCCCCTTAGTCCCTCGTAGCAGTGAGTCTGTTGCCAGCAGATCTCACTGAAAATAAAAAACCTAAAAGTATACTTTCTTTTCTAGGAGCTCAGGAGAGCCCCTAGTGTGCATCCAGCTCAGCCGGGCACAAGATTCTAACTGAGGTCTGGAGGAGGGTCATAGTGGGAGGAGCCAGTGCACACCAGGTAGTCCTAAAGCTTTCTTTAGTTGTGCCCAGTCTCCTGCGGAGCCGCTATCCCCATGGTCCTTACGGAGTCCCAGCATCCACTTAGGACGTCAGAGAAATTTTGTTTCTGTGCAGGGTAAATACTGGCTGCTTTATTTTTACACTGCAATTTAGATTTCAGTTTGAACACACCTCATCCAAATCTAAACTCTTTCTGCACATGTTATATCTGCCCCCCCTGCAGTGCACATGGTTTTGCCCAGGTGGTCTTCAGTTTGCCGGCTGTTGGGATCCCGGCGCACAGTATACCAGCGGCGGAATCCCGACACCCGGCATACCGACACCTTTTCTCCCTCTTGGGGGTCCACGACACCCCTGGAGGGAGAATAGACAGCGTGGCATGCGTAGCTTGCCACCGTGCCTGCATGGGGCTCATTTGCGCTTGCCCAGCTGTCGGTATGCTGGCGGTCGGGATTCCGGCACCGGTATGCTGGCCGCCAGGAGCCCGGCTGCCGGCATACCATACTACACCCGTTTTGCCCAACTGCTAACAAATTTGCTGCTACGATCAACTCTGAATAAGGCCCCCTGTCACAAATGGTACTGTGTACCCTCTCCTTTATTTCAAGTTTTCTACATCCCTTATTAGAAATCCTATGGATCCCTCTCCTGGAAATATTGTGAACTATAGCCATAGGTTACAGGCGTCAGCTAACAGGAAGCAATCCGGAGCTTAGTAAATATGTCAATCAAGCAGCCCCCATAAAAGCCTACGGGGACTGCTTTTGCAGTCAAAAATGGGCAATCTCCAATACATGCTGTTGCGCCCCCTGCTAGATACATATTCGGGATGCTTAATATTTTCGGGATCATGCATTTTCGCCGGGATATCTGCAAATACTTGCCCCTAAATTATACTGTAAGGCATCTTGTAACATGGAAGCAGTGACCAGTGGATGTGGGTACAGGGAATTGCTGTTTTATTCTTTACTGGCTAGTGGTGACTGGTGAGCAGAGGTGTAGCTAGGCGCCATGGTGCCTGAAGCAAGGTTATGTTTTGGCGCCCCCCACCCCTGTACTGAATTGGGGGCCTAGCCAACTAGACCTTGTTGAGCACAGGGCGAAAGTTTCCTTTGGGTGCCCCCAATGTTTAAAATAGGGTCCGTGTGCTGAACGCTTGCAACAATAATATAAGGGCATGGCAGTACGGATGGTGTAATGGTTAGCATTACTGCCTCACAGCACTGAGGTCATGGGTTCCATTCCCACCATGTGTGGAGTTTGTATATTATCCCTGTTGTAGCTTGTACCTGTAGTTCTTCTCAGCTTGCTGCTTCGGCTTCACTAGCTAACCAGTACACGTTACCCCTTCTTGCAGACAGAAAAGGATGAGGATCCCCAGAGAATAGACACTACACCTGGAAAAGCGGAGCTAAAGGAATTTATTAGCGCTATGGCGCTCACCACTGCTTGGCAGTTGGAGAAGGGTTAATCAAACAGACTACAATACCATAAGTCAGTACTTTCAAACAAAGCACAACAATATACAAGTACCTTGCAGAATCATGCAATATGTAACCAAATCCTTGGAATACTCTTTTCACAGAAATATTAGCCAAACATACCATAATGCCACCGTTTGCCTACTGTATCTCATTAGCAGGCATTCAGGTTTAAACTTCGAGAGCAATGGGATCTACTATGCAGGTACCTGCGTCATTTAACTAATGACATTACAGTGGTGGCACATACATTTCAGATGCGTAGCACATCACACTGTATATCCTTTACTTGACATCAGGTACCCGATCCCTAACTTAAAGGTCTCGTTCAGTAGTCCCACTTCCTGTACCTGTGCAAAGGATTTATGTGATATAACTGTGGGTACTTAGAGGCTGCACCTGAAGCCTGTTATGTCCCCAGAGGCAGCGAAGCAACAGTTTATATGTCAAGTAACAAGCGACACCATCTCTCATTAATTTAAGGTAGCATAAGAGTTCAACAGCAATAGTTCAGCAGATCTTTGGCGTTTAAGCAGTAACTTGTGTTTTCCTTTAAGGATGGCTGGTAGTAGCGGATCTTGCCACGGGCAAGCAGGACTTTTGCCCGGGGCGCTGCCATCCGGAGGGCGCCGCACCAGGGCAAGATCCGCTGCTGCTGTGCCCCCCGCTGCCCGCTGTGAAGGGAAACTAGTTTCCCTTCGTGGAGAGGACCTTTGCTGTGCGGTGCGCGATGACGTCATCGCGCAACGCCATTAAAGGACCTCTCCACGAAGGGCTTCACAACGGCCAGCGGCAGCTGGGGGCACATTTCAGTCTGTACAGGGGGCGTAGATGACCACGCTCCCTGCACGAAGCCACGACCCCCATTGCCGCCCGGGGCGCGCAAAGCCGCAGAACCAACCCTGCTGGTAATATACAATAACTGGCACAACACTGTGGTAGTGACTTGTTCACTAAATTCATGCAAGAGTAATGCCCCCTGCAGCTATAAATTAACTCTGACCAGGATCGGTAAAGCGGGGTGTAGATAGTCTCTGTTAATTTGGGCACTGTCCCAAGATTACTGGCAGGATGAAGAGGTGACTGTTCTAGCACGTCACTCAGTCTCTTTCTGTGATAGATGCTAGTAGGGACAGGCAGCATTGTAAGAGTACTGCAACCCTGAGGCTATTACTAGCACTTGGGAAGGAATGGCTGCTGGCTGTGTTAAGGTGCCTCTTCCCTGTTCTATTAGCAATTGCAGTTGCATGCTTACTCCTCCAGACGCTTCCTTCGGACACAATTACTGCAGCCCACGGCTGATGCACTTGTGCCTGTGTTGTTGCTCCTGCTCTGCGTGGCTGATGCTTTGGAGACCCAGAAGCAGTTGACCGGACCTCCGTTACACCGTGGTTCTTGGGGCTGCTTTGCGTCCTCTTCCAGTTTGTCAGGCGTACTGCACTTTCGGCGGTTCTCTGCGGCAGGACACGGCCCTCTATTACCGCTGTGCGCCGGCTCTCCCATAGTGCTGGATACTGCTCCACGTCTCCTCTGTGGCTGTGACATACACACCAGGCTGCCGCTGCGATCTCCACCAGGCACTCCACAGGCTACTACATACTCCTCACCACAGGACCAAACACTCCCCTCTGCACAATACCACGCTGGCTCTCTCTCTTCTGCTCCAGAGTCCAGACCTGTGCAGAAGCTATATAAGCCTTCCTCTGATCCAGGGCAAAGTTCTATAAATCCAGGGTAACATTCCATATCTGGGTTTCCCGCCCTGAGGGCACCCAATCAGTTGCAGGCAAGAAGTTCTGCAGCTAGCAACATTGTATAACCCCATACTTACCGACGCTCCCGTTTTCTCGCCCAGTGTCCCGCTACCCCGGAAAGCCCTCACAATCCCCCGGAATCCACCCAGCCATGTCTGAAAACCTGACTGAGCATTGGCGACTCTGGGCGCGACAGGGGCGGAGCTTGATGCCCGACCATGCAGTAAGGCAGTGTAACCGCGGCATCAGCAGCGGATCACCGGCGGCATCAGCAGATGATCACTCCCCCTGCCCGCCCTCCTCCTCCCCGCACATCGGTACTGGAGCAGCTGTTAGTTGGTAGTGATGGGGGATCTGGTGTGTCACGGAGCGCTCTAGTGGAAAGAGTGAGGCACCTGGGAGTCCGGAGGAGAGGCAGGAGAAGAGGTAGGAGTGTCTGTATGTGTGTGTGTGTGACCTATGTGCGTAGTCTGCCACCACTGTGTGTGTGTGTGTGTGTGTGTGTGTGTGTACTGTACTCTGCCATCACTGACCACTGTGCTGTGTGTGTGTATAGTCTGCCACCATTGACCCATGTATGTATGTGTAGTCTGCCACCACTGACCACTGTGTGTGTATGTGTGTGTCTGTGTAGTCTGCCACCACTGACATCTGTATGTATGTGTGTTTAGTCTGCCACCACTGTGTGTGTGTGTGTGTGTGTGTGTGTGTGTGTGTGTGTGTGTGTGTGTGTGTGTGTGTGTGTGTGTGTGTGTGTGTGTGTGTGATTTACTCTGAGACTTTTTTTTTTTACATATTTATATTTATAGAATTTGGCTGGACAATATGTTAATGAATTAATATTGGTAAATAGGTACCAGAGCAATAACTGGAGGTTGTGCCAGCATCGCCGACACACAGCAAATATGCAGTGATGGCACAGAACCACCAGCAGCACCCACACAGCCATGCTGCCACCGCCGCAATAGCCTGGCTACTTGTTACATAGGTAGCCGGGCAGTGCTGCAGCTTCCCGTTCTTCCCAGCTTGTCCGCAGGGTCTGAAGAACACACAGCCACGTGTAAAAGGGCCAGCTGGTGGAAGCTGCTTCTCCAGAGCCAAACATAAATATAACACACACACGCATAAAAGGGGCTCTACCTGGCATAATGTGTAAAAGGGTCTCTGCCTGGCATAATATGTAAAGGGAGGCTCAACCTGGAGTAATGCGTAAAAGGGGCTCTACCTGGAATATTGTGTTAAAGGGGCTTTACCTGGCATGTGTGTATAAGCTGACACTGTCCCATCCATAATGGGTGCAGTATGTGTGCTGTACATGGGCCCGAGTCAAGAAGGGGCACACGCTGCACCAACTGTTTGAATACTTACCCCTCCGGAGTCCCGCGCCGAAGTCAGCAGCGCTACAGAATCACTGTGAAAAGGGTGCAGCAGCCATTTTCCTGGTGATCTGCGCATGCGCAGTAGAGTCTGAGCCCTCTAGTGCTCAGACTCTCCAGCGCTGCCGGCAGAGAGGAGGGAGCCCGAACGGAGGAGCACACGGGCCTCCTCTTCTCTTAAAGCGCCCCTGCCCTGTTTGTGTATATGTAGGCTAGCAATAACTCCTGTGTGTGTAGAGTGGCATTAACACCTGTGTGCCACTGCAGGACAGCCACCTGCAGTAGGCACGCCCATAGGTGGAGCTAGACATGCCCTTAAGGCGGAGCATGACATGCCTCACTCAGCAGTGTGCCGCAAGAACTCCCATACCGTATAGAATCTCCCTGAAACTGGTTTCCAAAAGTAGGCAAGTATGTATAACCCTTGTTGTCTCTGAAGCCTCTGGGCTGCTGGCTGTGAATTGCATTAACCCTTTCTTGGGCTGGTTAGTTGTGGCGTGCATGTCCCAGTGTCTGTGATTACGGGCATGCTGGTACTTGTGGTGCCACGTGTGTGTGTGTGTGTGTGTGTGTGAGTGCGTGCGTGCGTGCGTGCGCGTGTGTGTGTGTGTGTGTGTGTGTGTGTGTGTGTGTGTGTGTGTATTCTCTCTAAAGTTCTGCGGAATATGTGAATGCTATATAAACTAAAACGGGGAAAAGGCGCCTCCCTGAGCCTATGTTGAAACGCTGCCTGCTGCTCCCAAAGGAATAGGGTATTAGCAATCCCTAGACAATTGGAACTCTCTTGTTTAGTTTTTTTGCTATATAAACAACTGATAATAAATAAATAGATAAATGATGGCTTCATTGGGCAGGTGTGTGGCAACAAAATAGTACCAATTCACAAAACATTAGATAGAAGTGCTGCAGCATCAATGTAGAGAAAAGTGCTGCAGCAGCTGGGGCAGAGAGAGGATCTGCAGAAGTTGAGACAGAAAGAGGTGCTGCAGCAGCTAGAGCAGAGAGAGAGCTGATGCAGCATCTGAAGTATAGACATGTGCTGCAGCTTCCAGAAAAGAGAGAGGTTCTGCAGGACAGAAGAGACCCTACTGCACAGCTACAAGCAGACAATGAGACATATAAAGAGGGCGGGCAGAGCTCCAGCATGTGACGGCTGTCAGTGTCTCCTGCTGTCTCCTGTGGCCTGCCCTGTTCTCTACCCAGTCTCACAGTCTGACTCAGTGTGCGTCCCCTCTGCTTCTTCTCCTCCTCCTGCTCTGTGGCTGCCAGTGGCCCGCAGGAAGGGAAGGGCAGTGCACCCTCTAACTTTTTTGGTGCCCGGAGCTCATGCTCCACCTGAGCCACCCTCACTAAACCCCTGCTGGTGAGTGTGCGTGGTTTGTGGGGAACCCTTCCAAATGTTCCTATGGGGCCTATAAAGTTCTAGTTTATCACTGATTTATTTATTAACAGTTTCTTATATAGCACAACACATTCCGTTGCACCCCTGTCCTCACGTGTTATGTTTGCCCTTTATCTGAGGTGTCCGTTCCGCACATTTAATAAACGAGTGTACTATGCAGATTTCAGAGTATTATTGTAGAATCTCTTCTGGGATCTGAATTTATTACACTTGTAAAAATGTTTGGGAATGATTATTTATTTTAACAGTTTAAGGTGATCATTATTTTGTTTTAAATAATTGTTGGTGTATATGTATGTAGTAGAATATATTTCTCATACGTCCTAGAGGATGCTGGGGTCACTTCAAGAACCATGGGGTATAGATGGGATCCGCAGGAGACATGGGCACTTTAAGACTTTCAAAGGGTGTGACCTGGCTCCTCCCTCTATGCCCCTCCTCCAGACTCCAGTTTAGAATCTGTGCCCAGTGAGACTGGAGGCACTATAAGGAGCTCTACTGAGTTTCTCTGAAAAAGACTTATGTTAGGTTTTTTATTTTCAGGGAGCCCTGCTGGCAACAGTCTCCCTGCTTCGTGGGACTTAGGGGAGAGAAGTTAGACCTACTTCTAGTGAGTTTATAGGCTCTGCTTCTTGGCTACAGGACACCATTAGCTCCTGAGGGTCTGATCGCTAGGTACGCCCAGATGCTCGTTCCCAGAGCCAGCCGTCACCCCCCTTGCAGAGCCAGAAGTCAGAAGACAGGTGAGTAGAAGAAGCAAAGAAGACTTCAGTGACGGCTTCTGAGGTACCGCACAGCGATCGCACGCTGTGCGCCATGCTCCCACTCACAGCGGCACTACAGGGTGCAGGGCGCGGGGGGGGGGGGGGGCGCCCTGGGCCGCATATCAATCCTCATTCTGACACTGGCATGAGGGGACATTTGTTCCAAGGCACTGTCCTAAGCCCTGCCAGTATAAATATTTGTTGAAAATTGCGGGAAGGAAGCGCGCTATTACGGGGCGGAGCTTCTTCCTCACAGCTCACACACACACTGCTCACAACTGCAGGGTGCAGGGCGCAGGGGGGGCGCCCTGGGCAGCATAAAACTTAGTTTATGGCAAAAGGCACATTGTCCTACCCCCGCCAGTATAGTTAACTATTTAAGTTAAGAGCGAGTGAAGCGCGCCAGTACGGGGGCGGGGCTTCTTCCTCACTAAGCCAGCACACTAATCAGCGCCATTTTCTCCTCACAAGAGAAACGCTGGTCCTCCCTTCACTACTGACTTGTATCAGGGTGCAAAAACAGGGAGGGGGGGGAGATGTATATGGTACTTGTACTATTATAATAATAAAAGCGCTGCAGGTCTGTTTTTCAATGATATGTTTCACAGATTGTGTGTGCTTGGCGCTAAGGTGTGAGCTGGTTTTTCCTCTCTGTGTCCACCTGACAGAGATCTGTTCCCTATAAGTCCCAGTGTGTCCGTGAGTGTGTGTGGTACACGTGTGTGACATGTCTGAGGCAGGGAGTTCCTCCCTGGAGGAAGCCATTGTAGGGACACAGAGTTGTAAGGTGGTGGCGATTCCGACACACCAAGAGCCTGCATGGGTGAAAGGAATACGTGGTAGTATGCATCATATCAATAGGAGATTAGATAAGGCTGTATCTAATACTGCATGCTGGATATGTGGAAGATGTGTTTCTTTTCAGGATTCTGTTCTTCCATCTGCAGGCGGCCCTTCCTGGGTCACATAAAGTCCATTTACAAATGTTATGACTATTGATACCGACACGGACTCTAAGTCCTGTGTCGACGATAGGGACTCCAGGGAAGTAGATCTAAATAGATCTAATTAGAGTCCCTCCCACGAGTTTAATATATTCTTTCCCGGCTGTCACCCTCTGTGTTAGATAGTGCACTGTCCAAGGTGACAAACAAAGTAATTCTCCCTGCACCGGGTACGGCGTTACTAAAAGAGCAGGCAGACCGAAAGGTGAAAAATACATTAAAATACATTTATGTTGCAAATGGTACGCTACTCAGACCCACTATTGTTTGCGCGTGGGTGAGTCGCGCTATTGAAAGCGTGTCATCAGAAATTGACACGATTGATTAAGATGAGTTACTTCTTAACTGAGGGAATATCAAAGTCGCTGCCGCATACATGCTAGAGGCGATAAAAGATATTGGACTCTTGAGTTCACAAGCTGCTACCAGGGCAGTATCAGCTCGGCGGGCGTTGTGTATTCGCCAGTGGAACACGGATGCAGATTCCAAAAGAAATATGGAGGCTCTCCCACATAGGGGTGAGGCCTTATTTGGCGATGGACTAGATGCGTTAGTCTCAGCAGCTACCGCAGGTAAGTCGACATTTTTTGCCATCTGCGCCTGCACTGGCAAAAAAGACATATCACTCTCACATGCAGTCCTTTCGGCCCAATAAATACAAAAGCGAGAGGTTCCCCCTTCTTTGCAGGTAGGGGAAGGGGAAAGGGAAAGAAGTCCACAGTGGCTTCAGGTTCCCAGGAGCAGAAGTCTACCCCTACTTCTGCCAAAACTTCAGCATGACGCTGGGGCTCCCTTGCGGGAGGCCACACGCGCGGGGGGTGGGGGTGGGGGTTGGCATGTCTCAAACTGTTCAGCCAAGGTTGGATTCTGTCTGGCCTGGATCCCTGGGTGTTGCAGATAGTGTCCCAGGGATACAAGCTGGAGTTTCAAGACGTTCCCCCATGCCGATTTTTCAAATCGACCTTGCCAACTTCTCTTCCAGAAAGGGAAGCAGTAACAGCGGCAATCCAAAAATGATGTCAGGATCAGGTCATGGTCCTGGTACCTTTGTCTCAACAAGGGGAGCGGTTTCATTCAAGCCTTTTTGTAGTTCAGAAGCCGGACGGCTCGGTCAGACCGAGCCTAAACCTAAAGAATCTGAATCTCTACTTGAAACGATTCAAGTTCAAAATGGAATCGCTGAGGGCAGTGATTTCCAGTCTGGAGGAGGGGGACTACATGGTGTCTGTAGACATAAAGGATGCTTACCTGCATGTTCCCATTTATCCTCCTCACCAGGCTTATATGAGATTCGCGGTTCAGGATTGCCATTACCAATTCCAGACGTTACCTTTCAGTCTCTCCACGGCTCCGAGGGTTTTCACCAAGGTGATGGCGGAGATGATGGTCCTCCTGCATCAAGAAAGAGTCAATATAGTTCCTTATCTAGACGATCTCCTGATAAAGGCGAGATCCAGGGAGCGGTTGGTACAAAACATTGTGCTCTCCCTGTCCATACTCCAACAACACGGTTAGATCCTAAATTTTCCAGGAAAGATTATCTTTTCTTTTTGGGATGATTCTGGACAGGGAAGTTCAGAGAGTTTTTCTTCTGGTGGAAAAGGCTCTGAAAATCCAGAAAATGGTAAAACTAGTTTTGAAACCATCAAGAGTGACGATCCATCAGTGCAAATATGGTGGCGGCCTGCGAGGCCATACAGTTTGGCAGGTTCCATGCCTGGGTATTCCAGTGGGACCTGTTGGAAGAGTGGATCCCACCTGCACATGCACCGGACGATAGTCCTGTCGTCGAAAGCAAGGATTTTACTCCTGTGGTGGCTCCACAGCTCGCACCTACTAGAGGGATGCAGGTTCGGGATTCAGGACTGGTCCTGGTAACCACGGATGCAAGTCTCCGAGGCTGGGGAGCTGTCACTCAAGGGAAAAGCTTCCAAGAAAAATGCTAAAGTCAGGAAGCCTGCCTTCACATGAACATGCTGGAATTGAGAGCCATTTACAACGGCCTTCAGCATGCGGTACATCTTCTTCAAGATCACCCCGTGCAGATCCAGTTAGACAATGTAACAGCACGGCGGAACAAAAAGCAGAGCGGAAATGGCAGAGGTGACGAAGATCCTCCTCTGGGCAGAAAAACATGTAAGGGCTCTGTCGGCAATTTTCATTCTGGGAGTGGACTACTGGGAATCAGACTTCCTCAGCAGACACGATCTCCATCCGGGAGAGTGGGACCTCCACCAAGAAGTCTTTGCAGAGGGGACAAGTCTTTGGGGAGTTCCTCAAGTAGACATGATGACTTCTTGTCTCAACGAGAAGCTTCAGAAATATTGTTCCAGACTCTCAGACAATAGCAGTAGATACTCTGGTGACCCAGTGGCTATTCCGGTCAGTGTATGCATTCCTTCCACTTCCACTGATCCCAAAAGTTCTCGGGATCATAAGAAGAACAAGGGTTTGGGCAATTTTCATTGCCCCAGACTCGCCAAGGAGGGCTTGGTGCCCAGATCTTCAGGAGTTGCTCATTAAAAGATCCTGGGCCTCTTCCTCTTCGCGAGGACCTACTACGGTAGGTGCCATGGGTGTACCTACACTTACCGCGGCTACGTTGGTCGGCATAACTGTTGAGCGCCGGATCCTAGCCCAAAAGGGTATTCCCAAGGAAGTCATCCCCACTCTTATTCAGGCCAGGAAAGGAGTAATGTCTAAACATTACCACCGTTTTTGGAGAAAATATGTGTCTTGGTGTGAATCCAAGAAAGGTTCAACAGAAAAGTTTCAGTTAGGGCGTTTTCTCCATTTCCTACAGGCTGGAGGGAATGCAGACTGAAGTTGGACTCCATTAAGGTCCAGATTTCAGCATTGGCAGTTTTCTTTCTGAAACTATTAGCTTCCCTTCCGGAAGTTTTAGTCTTGCGTGAAAGGCGTGTTGCGCGCCCAACCTTCATTTGTGCCTCCAGTGGCACCATGGGATCGTAATGTGGTGTTGCAGTTCCTTCAATCACGTGGGTTTGAACCTTTAAGAAGGTGAAGTTGCTCTTTTCACTTGAAAAGTGGCCATCCTGTTGGCCTTGGCATCTGCAAGGCGTGTGTCTGAGTTAGGGGCCTTGTATCACAAGAGCTCTTATTTGATCTTCCTTGAATATAGAGCTGAATTGAGGACACGTCAGCGTTTTCTACCGAAGATGGTTTCCTCTTTCTACAGGAACCAGGCTATTGTGACGCCTGTGGCTACTGACACCTTCGCTGAGTCAAAGTCTCTGGATGTGGTTGGAGCTTTGAAGATTATGTCGCCAGAACAGCTCTGATTAGGAAAACAGTGGCTCTGTTTGTCCTGTATGCTCCCAACAAGGTTGGGTGTCCTGCTTCCAAACAGACCATTGCGCGCTGAATCTGTGGTGAGATTCAGCATGCTCATTCCACGGCTGGATTGCTGTTACCGAAATCGGTGAAGGCCCATTCTACTAGAGAGGTGGGCTCGTCCTGGGCGGCTGCCCGGGGGATCTCGGCATTACAACTTTGCCGAGCAGATGTTTGGTCGGTTTCAAACACTTTTGCAATGTTTTACAAGTTTGATACCCTGGCTGATGAGGACCTTATGTTTGGTCAATCGGTGCTGCAGAGTCATCTGCACTCTCCCGCCCGTTCTAGAGCTTTGGTATAACCCCATGGTTCTTGAAGTGACCCCAGCATCCTCTAGGACGTATGAGAAAATAGGATTTTAATACCTACCTGTAAATCGTTTTCTCTTAGTCTGTAGAGGATGCTGGGCGCCCGTCCCAGTGCGTACTGTATCTGCAGTTAGTGGTTGTGGTTACACACAGGTTGTGTTACGGTTTTTGTCAGCATATTGCTGAAAATTTCTTCATGCCGTTGGCTTGTGATCTGTTGAATGCCACGTTCTGCGGCATGCTTGCGGTGTGAGCTGGTAAGATGCTCACCGTGGTTTAACAATAAATCCTTTCCTCTAAATGTCCGTCTCCCTGTGCACAGCTCCTTAAACTGGAGTCTGGAGGAGGGGCATAGAGGGAGGAGCCAGGTCACACCCTTTGAAAGTCTTAAAGTGCCCATGTCTCCTGCGGATCCCGTCTATACCCCATGGTTCTTGAAGTGACCCCAGCATCCTCTACAGACTAAGAGAAAAGGATTTACCGGTAGGTATTAAAATCCTATTTTTTGCCACATTAGTATTTTTTTTTAACATATGCGGTGGGATTTAATGGTGCCCGAGATCACTGGAGAAGCGGGATGTCGGCCAATCTCTGTTGTTTTTTTAAAGGGGCAATCACTCACAAAGCATGCCTTGTAAGTGATTGCCCTTTAAAAAAAATATCCGTGATTGGCTGGCATCCTGCAACTCCGGCGATCTTGGGCGCCATTACATCCCGCTCATTGAGTGGGACTAACTACAGTTATTAATCATACTTTTAATAATTTAACATAATCACTACAAAGGTATCTGTAGTGTATACTGGTTTATTTTAGAGATGAGCGGGTTCGGTTTCTCTGAATCCGAACCCGCACGAACTTCATGTTTTTTTTCACGGGTCCGAGCGACTCGGATCTTCCCGCCTTGCTCGGTTAACCCGAGCGCGCCCGAACGTCATCATGACGCTGTCGGATTCTCGCGAGACTCGGATTCTATATAAGGAGCCGCGCGTCGCCGCCATTTTCACACGTGCATTGAGATTGATAGGGAGAGGACGTGGCTGGCGTCCTCTCCATTTAGATTAGGAGAGAGAGAGAGAGATTGACCTGAGGCTGATACTGTAGAAGAGAGTGCAGAGTTTAGTGACTGACCACAGTGACCACCAGCAGTGCAGTTGTTTTATTTAATATATCCGTTCTCTGCCTGAAAAAAACGGTACACACAGTGACTCAGTCACATACCATATCTGTGTGCACTGCTCAGCCCAGTGTGCTGCATGCCTGCATCATCTATGTATATATTATATATCTGACTGTGCTCAGCTCACACAGCTTATAATTGTGGGGGAGACTGGGGAGCACTGCAGTGCCAGTTATAGGTTATAGCAGGAGCCAGGAGTACAAGACAGTCACATACCATATCTGTGTGCACTGCTCAGCCCAGTGTGCTGCATCATCTATGTATATAATATATATCTGACTGTGCTCAGCTCACACAGCTTATAATTGTGGGGGAGACTGGGGAGCACTGCAGTGCCAGTTATAGGTTATAGCAGGAGCCAGGAGTACATATTATATTAAAATTAAACAGTGCACACTTTTGCTGCAGGAGTGCCACTGCCAGTGTGACTGACCAGTGACCTGACCACACTGACCACCAGTATAGTTAGTAGTATACTATATTGTGATTGCCTGAAAAAGTTAAACACTCGTCGTGTGACTTCACTTGTGTGGTGTTTTTTTTTTTATTCTATAAAAAACTCATTCTGCTGACAGACAGTGTCCAGCAGGTCCGTCATTATATAATATATATACCTGTCCGGCTGCAGTAGTGATATATATATATTTTTTATATCATTATTTATCATCCAGTCGCAGCAGACACAGTACGGTAGTTCACGGCTGTAGCTACCTCTGTGTCGGCACTCGGCAGTCCATCCATAATTGTATACCACCTACCCGTGGTTTTTTTTTCTTTCTTCTTTATACATACATACTACTACATCTCTTTATCAACCAGTCTATATTAGCAGCAGACACAGTACAGTACGGTAGTTCACGGCTGTGGCTACCTCTGTGTCGGCACTCGGCAGTCCGTCCATAATTGTATACCACCTAACCGTGGTTTTTTTTTCTTTCTTCTTTATACATACATACTACGACATCTCTTTATCAACCAGTCTATATTAGCAGCAGACACAGTACAGTACGGTAGTTCACGGCTGTGGCTACCTCTGTGTCGGCACTCGGCAGTCCGTCCATAATTGTATACCACCTAACCGTGGTTTTTTTTTTCTTTCTTCTTCATACATACATACTACGACATCTCTTTATCAACCAGTCTATATTAGCAGCAGACACAGTACAGTACGGTAGTTCACGGCTGTGGCTACCTCTGTGTCGGCACTCGGCAGTCCGTCCATAATTGTATACCACCTAACCGTGGTTTTTTTTTCTTTCTTCTTTATACATACATACTACGACATCTCTTTATCAACCAGTCTATATTAGCAGCAGACACAGTACAGTACGGTAGTTCACGGCTGTGGCTACCTCTGTGTCGGCACTCGGCAGTCCGTCCATAATTGTATACCACCTAACCGTGGTTTTTTTTTCTTTCTTCTTCATACATACATACTACGACATCTCTTTATCAATCAGTCTATATTAGCAGCAGACACAGTACAGTACGGTAGTTCACGGCTGTGGCTACCTCTGTGTCGGCACTCGGCAGTCCGTCCATAATTGTATACCACCTAACCGTGGTTTTTTTTTCTTTCTTCTTCATACATACATACTACGACATCTCTTTATCAACCAGTCTATATTAGCAGCAGACACAGTACGGTAGTTCACGGCTGTAGCTACCTCTGTGTCGGCACTCGGCAGTCCGTCCATAATTGTATACTAGTATCCATCCATCTCCATTGTTTACCTGAGGTGCCTTTTAGTTGTGCCTATTAAAATATGGAGAACAAAAATGTTGAGGTTCCAAAATTAGGGAAAGATCAAGATCCACTTCCACCTCGTGCTGAAGCTGCTGCCACTAGTCATGGCCGAGACGATGAAATGCCAGCAACGTCGTCTGCCAAGGCCGATGCCCAATGTCATAGTACAGAGCATGTCAAATCCAAAACACCAAATATCAGTAAAAAAAGGACTCCAAAACCTAAAATAAAATTGTCGGAGGAGAAGCGTAAACTTGCCAATATGCCATTTACCACACGGAGTGGCAAGGAACGGCTGAGGCCCTGGCCTATGTTCATGGCTAGTGGTTCAGCTTCACATGAGGATGGAGGCACTCAGCCTCTCGCTAGAAAAATGAAAAGACTCAAGCTGGCAAAAGCAGTAGCACCGCAAAGAACTGTGCGTTCTTCGAAATCCCAAATCCACAAGGAGAGTCCAATTGTGTCGGTTGCGATGCCTGACCTTCCCAACACTGGACGTGAAGAGCATGCGCCTTCCACCATTTGCACGCCCCCTGCAAGTGCTGGAAGGAGCACCCGCAGTCCAGTTCCTGATAGTCAGATTGAAGATGTCAGTGTTGAAGTACACCAGGATGAGGAGGATATGGGTGTTGCTGGCGCTGGGGAGGAAATTGACCAGGAGGATTCTGATGGTGAGGTGGTTTGTTTAAGTCAGGCACCCGGGGAGACACCTGTTGTCCGTGGGAGGAATATGGCCGTTGACATGCCTGGTGAAAATACCAAAAAAATCAGCTCTTCGGTGTGGAACTATTTCAACAGAAATGCGGACAACAGGTGTCAAGCCGTGTGTTCCCTTTGTCAAGCTGTAATAAGTAGGGGTAAGGACGTTAACCACCTCGGAACATCCTCCCTTATACGTCACCTGCAGCGCATTCATAATAAGTCAGTGACAAGTTCAAAAACTTTGGGTGACAGCGGAAGCAGTCCACTGACCAGTAAATCCCTTCCTCTTGTAACCAAGCTCACGCAAACCACCCCACCAACTCCCTCAGTGTCAATTTCCTCCTTCCCCAGGAATGCCAATAGTCCTGCAGGCAATGTCACTGGCAATTCTGACGAGTCCTCTCCTGCCTGGGATTCCTCCGATGCATCCTTGCGTGTAACGCCTACTGCTGCTGGCGCTGCTGTTGTTGCTGCTGGGAGTCGATGGTCATCCCAGAGGGGAAGTCGTAAGCCCACTTGTACTACTTCCAGTAAGCAATTGACTGTTCAACAGTCCTTTGCGAGGAAGATGAAATATCACAGCAGTCATCCTGCTGCAAAGCGGATAACTGAGGCCTTGACAACTATGTTGGTGTTAGACGTGCGTCCGGTATCCGCCGTTAGTTCACAGGGAACTAGACAATTTATTGAGGCAGTGTGCCCCCGTTACCAAATACCATCTAGGTTCCACTTCTCTAGGCAGGCGATACCGAGAATGTACACGGACGTCAGAAAAAGACTCACCAGTGTCCTAAAAAATGCAGTTGTACCCAATGTCCACTTAACCACGGACATGTGGACAAGTGGAGCAGGGCAGGGTCAGGACTATATGACTGTGACAGCCCACTGGGTAGATGTATGGACTCCCGCCGCAAGAACAGCAGCGGCGGCACCAGTAGCAGCATCTCGCAAACGCCAACTCTTTCCTAGGCAGGCTACGCTTTGTATCACCGGTTTCCAGAATACGCACACAGCTGAAAACCTCTTACGGCAACTGAGGAAGATCATCGCGGAATGGCTTACCCCAATTGGACTCTCCTGTGGATTTGTGGCATCGGACAACGCCAGCAATATTGTGTGTGCATTAAATATGGGCAAATTCCAGCACGTCCCATGTTTTGCACATACCTTGAATTTGGTGGTGCAGAATTATTTAAAAAACGACAGGGGCGTGCAAGAGATGCTGTCGGTGGCCAGAAAAATTGCGGGACACTTTCGGCGTACAGGCACCACGTACAGAAGACTGGAGCACCACCAAAAACTACTGAACCTGCCCTGCCATCATCTGAAGCAAGAAGTGGTAACGAGGTGGAATTCAACCCTCTATATGCTTCAGAGGTTGGAGGAGCAGCAAAAGGCCATTCAAGCCTATACAATTGAGCACGATATAGGAGGTGGAATGCACCTGTCTCAAGCGCAGTGGAGAATGATTTCAACGTTGTGCAAGGTTCTGATGCCCTTTGAACTTGCCACACGTGAAGTCAGTTCAGACACTGCCAGCCTGAGTCAGGTCATTCCCCTCATCAGGCTTTTGCAGAAGAAGCTGGAGACATTGAAGGAGGAGCTTACACGGAGCGATTCCGCTAGGCATGTGGGACTTGTGGATGGAGCCCTTAATTCGCTTAACAAGGATTCACGGGTGGTCAATCTGTTGAAATCAGAGCACTACATTTTGGCCACCGTGCTCGATCCTAGATTTAAAGCCTACCTTGGATCTCTCTTTCCGGCAGACACAAGTCTGCTGGGGTTGAAAGACCTGCTGGTGAGAAAATTGTCAAGTCAAGCGGAACGCGACCTGTCAACATCTCCTCCTTCACATTCTCCCGCAACTGGGGGTGCGAGGAAAAGGCTCAGAATTCCGAGCCCACCCGCTGGCGGTGATGCAGGGCAGTCTGGAGCGACTGCTGATGCTGACATCTGGTCCGGACTGAAGGACCTGACAACGATTACGGACATGTCGTCTACTGTCACTGCATATGATTCTCTCACCATTGAAAGAATGGTGGAGGATTATATGAGTGACCGCATCCAAGTAGGCACGTCACACAGTCCATACTTATACTGGCAGGAAAAAGAGGCAATTTGGAGGCCATTGCACAAACTGGCTTTATTCTACCTAAGTTGCCCTCCCACAAGTGTGTACTCCGAAAGAGTGTTTAGTGCCGCCGCTCACCTTGTCAGCAATCGGCGTACGAGGTTACATCCAGAAAATGTGGAGA
The DNA here is from genome assembly GCF_028390025.1 of Pseudophryne corroboree. Classification (NCBI taxonomy): domain Eukaryota; kingdom Metazoa; phylum Chordata; class Amphibia; order Anura; family Myobatrachidae; genus Pseudophryne; species Pseudophryne corroboree. The sequence goes on along the minus strand of NC_086448.1, from coordinate 543,906,190 downwards.
AGATGATGTTCATTAAAATGAATTATAATCAATTCCTCAGCGGAGACATTGACCAGCAGCAATTGCCTCCACAAAGTACACAGGGAGCTGAGATGGTGGATTCCAGTGGGGACGAATTGATAATCTGTGAGGAGGGGGATGTACACGGTGATATATCGGAGGGTGATGATGAGGTGGACATCTTGCCTCTGTAGAGCCAGTTTGTGCAAGGAGAGATTAATTGCTTCTTTTTTGGGGGGGGTCCAAACCAACCCGTCATATCAGTCACAGTCGTGTGGCAGACCCTGTCACTGAAATGATGGGTTGGTTAAAGTGTGCATGTCCTGTTTTGTTTATACAACATAAGGGTGGGTGGGAGGGCCCAAGGACAATTCCATCTTGCACCTCTTTTTTCTTTTATTTTTCTTTGCGTCATGTGCTGTTTGGGGAGGGTTTTTTGGAAGGGACATCCTGCGTGACACTGCAGTGCCACTCCTAAATGGGCCCGGTGTTTGTGTCGGCCACTAGGGTCGCTAATCTTACTCACACAGTCAGCTACCTCATTGCGCCTCTTTTTTTCTTTGCGTCATGTGCTGATTGGGGAGGGTTTTTTGGAAGGGACATCCTGCGTGACACTGCAGTGCCACTCCTAAATGGGCCCGGTGTTTGTGTCGGCCACTAGGGTCGCTAATCTTACTCACACAGTCAGCTACCTCATTGCGCCTCTTTTTTTCTTTGCGTCATGTGCTGATTGGGGAGGGTTTTTTGGAAGGGACATCCTGCGTGACACTGCAGTGCCACTCCTAAATGGGCCCGGTGTTTGTGTCGGCCACTAGGGTCGCTAATCTTACTCAAACAGTCAGCTACCTCATTGCGCCTCTTTTTTTCTTTGCGTCATGTGCTGATTGGGGAGGGTTTTTTGGAAGGGACATCCTGCGTGACACTGCAGTGCCACTCCTAAATGGGCCCGGTGTTTGTGTCGGCCACTAGGGTCGCTAATCTTACTCACACAGTCAGCTACCTCATTGCGCCTCTTTTTTTCTTTGCGTCATATGCTGATTGGGGAGGGTTTTTTGGAAGGGACATCCTGCGTGACACTGCAGTGCCACTCCTAGATGGGCCAGGTGTTTGTGTCGGCCACTAGTGTCGCTTAGCTTAGTCATCCAGCGACCTTGGTGCAAATTTTAGGACTAAAAATAATATTGTGAGGTGTGAGGTATTCAGAATAGACTGAAAATGAGTGGAAATTATGGTTTTTGAGGTTAATAATAATATGGGATCAAAATGACCCCCAAATTCTATGATTTAAGCTGTTTTTTAGTGTTTTTTTAAAAAAACACCCGAATCCAAAACACACCCGAATCCGACAAAAAAAATTCGGTGAGGTTTTGCCAAAAACGCGGTCGAACCCAAAACACGGCCGCGGAACCGAACCCAAAACCAAAACACAAAACCCGAAAAATTTCAGGCGCTCATCTCTAGTTTATTTCACTAGAATGGTCTCTGCTTTGTCAGTTGGATTTGGTATTTTTATTTGCAGCAATTTTTCATTTATTTCATTGGCTACTGGCATTCTCATTAGACAGAATATGCCTACAGGTTTTTTTTTTTTTTTTTTTTGTCATGTCCAGTTTGCCATTGCAATACACTGAAAAGTCAGGGCCACTTACTTGCATCTGCTCTCAAGGCCGAAAGTTTCCAACCAGCCCCTGATGGCAAGAGTTGCTACACTGCTGCTGGGATAAATAGACTGAAAAAGAGAACTGGCTGCGCTGAATTTCAGAAGGATTCAAATGACAAAGGAGGGAGCCAATGTATCAATATAAAAAGACAGCAAGTTTATTTAAAACATAATGTGTTAATTAATAAAAATAATAATAATAAACAGACATGTTGCATTAATGATAACACAGTCCGGTGTCTCACAGTGTCAGCAGCTGATTCCTGAGCGGTGCTCGCTCTCCTCTCCGTGACACTGCTGTTGTGTGTGGGTAACGCAGGATTCCTGTCCGGGGACGCCCGGTAGACGGACCAACCCACTGGAGAGGTAATTGTTCATTATTTACGGACTCACTGGCCTCCCTATGTGATCCCATATTGGAATCAGTTATATCACTTTTCTTCATGCATCAATACTGAGCATTATGAACGGCACCTAATATCTGGCATGGATTTTGGACTTTAACACACCACATCTACAGAGGCAGTTCTGTAAAAGTCCAACATACTGCTGACACTGTGAGACACCGGACTGTGTTATCATTAATGCAACATGTCTGTTTATTATTATTATTTTTATTAATTAACACATTATGTTTTAAATAAACTTGCTGTCTTTTTATATTGATACATTGGCTCCCTCCTTTGTCATTTGAATCCTTCTGAAATTCAGCGCAGCCAGTTCTCTTTTTCAGTCTATTTCTCCCCACTATTACACATATAGTTGCAGGCTGCGCAGTAATTCAGAGGGCTTCTGATATTTACGTTTAATTATCATATTGAGGCGCTTTTTACAGTTAAATCTGTTTGTTTTTGGTCCACTGCTGCTGGGATAGCTGCTGGTGGAGACCGAGGCTGGAGATGAGTCAAATATGATACCGTCTGTCACAACAGTCCCTTTGGATTAGAGATGAGCAGGTTTGGTTCCCTGATAACCGAACCCCCCTGAACTTCACTACCCGAGCCCGGATCCGAGTCAGGCTCGGGTTTTCCCGCCTGACTCGGAAACCAGAACGAGACAAAATGTAATCGTCCTGCTGTCGGATTCTCGCAGGGTTTGGATCCCATATAAGGACCCGCGCGTCACCGTCATTTTTACTCCGGCATTGGAGAGTGTAGAGAGAGGACGTGTCTCCGTCCTCAGTGTCCTACATCAGTTCAGCGGTAGTGTCTTGTGCTGCATCAGTCCAGTCACAGTGGTGGTATCCTCTGCTGCCATATGTCCAGTGCTGCTGTATAAGTCCAGTCCAGTGGTGCTGTGTTGTCCTGCATCAGTACAGTGGTAATGTCTTGTGCTGCATCAGTCCAGTCACAGTGGTGGTGTCCTCTGCTGCCATATGTCCAGTACTGCTGTATAAGTCCAGTGCCAGTCCATTGCAGTGGTGCTGTGTTATCCTGCATCAGTCCAGTGGTGGTGTCCCTGTGCTACTGTATATGTCCAGTGGTACTGTGTATAAATACAGTCCAGTAATACTGCCGTATATGTCCAGGGGTACTGCCATATAATTCCAGTGATACTGCCGTAAATGTCCAGTAGTCATGCCGTATAATTCCAGTGGTACTGGTGTATGAATCCAGTCCAATGATACTGCCGTATATGTCCAGTGGTACTGCCATTTAATTTCAGTGCTACTGGCGTATAAGTCCAGTGATACTGCCGTATAAATCCAGTCCAGTGGTACTGCCGTATAATTCCAGTGATACTGCCATATAATTCCAGCAGTACTGGCGTATAAGTCCAGTGATACTGTCGTATAAATCCAGTCTAGTGGTACTGCCTTATAAGTCCAGTGGTACTGCCGTATAAGTCCAGTGGTACTGCCGTATAATTCCAGTGATACTGCCGTATAATTCCAGTGGTACTGCCGTATAAGTCCAGTCCAGTGGTGCTGCCATATAAGTTCAGTGGTGCTGTCCGGTGCTGTATATTATTTACTCCAAATAAAGGGTTATTAATATTTAATCCAAATAATTTTCACAGGGTTTGCCCTGTGTGGTGTAGAGGTATGCTCTCCTGTACCACATATTGTTATATAACTCCAGAAAAATAATGGAGAACAAAAATTTGAAGGATAAAATAGGGAAAGATTAAGAACCACTTCCTGCTAATGCTGAAGTTGCTGCCACTAGTCATGGCATACGATGAAATGCCATCAACATTGTCTGCCAAGGCCGATGTCCAATGTGATAGTAGAGGGCATGTAAAATCCAAAAAGCCAAAGTTCAGTAAAAAGACCTAAAAAAAGAAATTTAAATGGTCTGAGGAGAAACATAAACTTGCCAATATGCCATTTACGACACGGAGTAGCAAGGAACGGCTAAGGCCCTGGCTTAGGTTCATGACTAGTGGTTCAGCTTCACATGGCGATGGAAGCCCTCATCCTCCCATTAGAAAAATGATAAGAGTTAAGCTGGCAAAAGCACAGCAAAGAACTGTGTGTTCTAAGATGGTATCCCAAATCTCCAAGGAAAGTCCAAGTGTGTCGGCAGTTGTGATGCCTGACCTTCTCAACACTGGATGGGAAGAGGTGGCTCCTTCCACCATTTGCACGCCCTCTGCAAGTGCTGGAAGGTGCCCCGACAGTCCAGTTTCTGATATTCAAATTGAAGATGTCACTGTTGAAGTACACCAGGATGAGGATATGGGTGTTGCTGGCGCTGAAGAGGAAGTTGACGATGAGGATTCTGATGTTGATGTGGTTTGTAGAGATGAGCGCCTGAAATTTTTCGGGTTTTGTGTTTTGATTTTGGGTTCGGTTCCGCGGCCGTGTTTTGGGTTCGACCGCGTTTTGGCAAAACCTCACCGAATTTTTTTTGTCGGATTCGGGTGTGTTTTGGATTCGGGTGTTTTTTTTTCAAAAAACCCTAAAAAACAGCTTAAATCATAGAATTTGGGGGTCATTTTGATCCCAAAGTATTATTAACCTCAAAAACCATAATTTCCACTCATTTTCAGTCTATTCTGAATACCTCACACCTCACAATATTATTTTTAGTCCTAAAATTTGCACCTAGGTCGCTGGATGACTAAGCTAAGCGACCCTAGTGGCCGACACAAACACCGTGCCCATCTAGGAGTGGCACTGCAGTGTCACGCAGGATGGCCCTTCCAAAAAACCCTCCCCAAACAGCACATGACGCAAAGAAAAAGAAAAAAGAGGTGCAAGATGGAATTGTCCTTGGGCCCTCCCACCCACCCTTATGTTGTATAAACAGGACATGCACACTTTAACCAACCCATCATTTCAGTGACAGGGTCTGCCACACGACTGTGACTGATATGACGGGTTGGTTTGGACCCCCCCCAAAAAAGAAGCAATTAATCTCTCCTTGCACAAACTGGCTCTACAGAGGCAAGATGTCCACCTCATCATCATCCTCCGATATATCACCGTGTACATCCCCCTCCTCACAGATTATCAATTCGTCCCCACTGGAATCCACCATCTCAGCACCCTGTGTACTTTGTGGAGGCAATTGCTGCTGGTGAATGTCTCCACGGAGGAATTGATTATAATTCATTTTAATGAACATCATCTTCTCCACATTTTCTGGATGTAACCTCGTACGCCGATTGCTGACAAGGTGAGCGGCGGCACTAAACACTCTTTCGGAGTACACACTTGTGGGAGGGCAACTTAGGTAGAATAAAGCCAGTTTGTGCAAGGGCCTCCAAATTTCCTCTTTTTCCTGCCAGTATAAGTACGGACTGTGTGACGTGCCTACTTGGATGCGGTCACTCATATAATCCTCCACCATTCTTTCAATGGTGAGAGAATCATATGCAGTGACAGTAGACGACATGTCCGTAATCGTTGTCAGGTCCTTCAGTCCGGACCAGATGTCAGCATCAGCAGTCGCTCCAGACTGCCCTGCATCACCGCCAGCGGGTGGGCTCGGAATTCTGAGCCTTTTCCTCGCACCCCCAGTTGCGGGAGAATGTGAAGGAGGAGATGTTGTTGACAGGTCGCGTTCCGCTTGACTTGACAATTTTCTCACCAGCAGGTCTTTCAACCCCAGCAGACTTGTGTCTGAAGGAAAGAGAGATCCAAGGTAGGCTTTAAATCTAGGATCGAGCACGGTGGCCAAAATGTAGTGCTCTGATTTCAACAGATTGACCACCCGTGAATCCTTGTTAAGCGAATTAAGGGCTCCATCCACAAGTCCCACATGCCTAGCGGAATCGCTCTGTGTTAGCTCCTCCTTCAATGTCTCCAGCTTCTTCTGCAAAAGCCTGATGAGGGGAATGACCTGACTCAGGCTGGCAGTGTCTGAACTGACTTCACGTGTGGCAAGTTCAAAGGGCATCATTACCTTGCACAACGTTGAAATCATTCTCCACTGCGCTTGAGACAGGTGCATTCCACCTCCTATATCGTGCTCAATTGTATAGGCTTGAATGGCCTTTTGCTGCTCCTCCAACCTCTGAAGCATATAGAGGGTTGAATTCCACCTCGTTACCACTTCTTGCTTCAGATGATGGCAGGGCAGGTTCAGTAGTTTTTGGTGGTGCTCCAGTTTTCTGTACGTGGTGCCTGTACGCCGAAAGTGTCCCGCAATTCTTCTGGCCACCGACAGCATCTCTTGCACGCCCCTGTCGTTTTTTTAAAAATTCTGCACCACCAAATTCAAGGTATGTGCAAAACATGGGACGTGCTGGAATTTGCCCAGATTTAATGCACACACAATATTGCTGGCGTTGTCCGATGCCACAAATCCACAGGAGAGTCCAATTGGGGTAAGCCATTCCGCGATGATCTTCCTCAGTTGCCGTAAGAGGTTTTCAGCTGTGTGCGTATTCTGGAAACCGGTGATACAAAGCGTAGCCTGCCTAGGAAAGAGTTGGCGTTTGCGAGATGCTGCTACTGGTGCCGCCGCTGCTGTTTTTGCGGCGGGAGTCCATACATCTACCCAGTGGGCTGTCACAGTCATATAGTCCTGACCCTGCCCTGCTCCACTTGTCCACATGTCCGTGGTTAAGTGGACATTGGGTACAGCTGCATTTTTTAGGACACTGGTGACTCTTTTTCTGAGGTCTGTGTACATTTTCGGTATCGCCTGCCTAGAGAAATGGAACCTAGATGGTATTTGGTACCGGGGACACAGTACCTCCAACAAGTCTCTAGTTGGCTCTGCAGTAATGATGGATACCGGAACCACGTTTCTCACCACCCAGGATGTCAAGGCCTCAGTTATCCGCTTTGCAGTAGGATGACTGCTGTGATATTTCATCTTCCTCGCAAAGGACTGTTGGACAGTCAATTGCTTGGTGGAAGTAGTAAAAGTGGTCTTACGACTTCCCCTCTGGGATGACGATCGACTCCCAGCAGCAACAACAGCAGCGCCAGCAGCAGTAGGCGTTACACGCAAGGATGCATCGGAGGAATCCCAGGCAGGAGAGGAATCGTCAGAATTGCCAGTGACATGGCCTGCAGGACTATTGGCATTCCTGGGGAAGGAGGAAATTGACACTGAGGGAGTTGGTGGGGTGGTTTGCGTGAGCTTGGTTACAAGAGGAAGGGATTTACTGGTCAGTGGACTGCTTCCGCTGTCGGCCCAAGTTTTTGAACTTGTCACTGACTTATTATGAATGCGCTGCAGGTGACGTATAAGGGAGGATGTTCCGAGGTGGTTAACGTCCTTACCCCTACTTATTACAGCTTGACAAAGGGAACACACGGCTTGACACCTGTTGTCCGCATTTCTGGTGAAATACTTCCACACCGAAGAGCTGATTTTTTTGGTATTTTCACCAGGCATGTCAACGGCCATATTCCTCCCACGGACAACAGGTGTCTCCCCGGGTGCCTGACTTAAACAAACCACCTCACCATCAGAATCCTCCTGGTCAATTTCCTCCCCAGCGCCAGCAACACCCATATCCTCCTCATCCTGGTGTACTTAAACACTGACATCTTCAATCTGACTATCAGGAACTGGACTGTGGGTGCTCCTTCCATCACTTGCAGGGGGCGTGCAAATGGTGGAAGGCGCATGCTCTTCACGTCCAGTGTTGGGAAGGTCAGGCATCGCAACCGACACAATTGGAGTCGGACTCTCCTTGTGGATTTGGGATTTCGAAGAACGCACAGTTCTTTGCGGTGCTACTGCTTTTGCCAGCTTGAGTCTTTTCATTTTTCTAGCGAGAGGCTGAGTGCTTCCATCCTCATGTGAAGCTGAACCACTAGCCATGAACATAGGCCAGGGCCTCAGCCGTTCCTTGCCACTCCGTGTGGTAAATGGCATATTGGCAAGTTTACGCTTCTCCTCCGACAATTTTATTTTAGGTTTTGGAGTCCTTTTTTTACTGATATTTGGTGTTTTGGATTTGACATGCTCTGTACTATGACATTGGGCATCGGCCTTGGCAGACGACGTTGCTGGCATTTCATCGTCTCGGCCATGACTAGTGGCAGCAGCTTCAGCACGAGGTGGAAGTGGATCTTGATCTTTCCCTAATTTTGGAACCTCAACATTTTTGTTCTCCATATTTTAATAGGCACAACTAAAAGGCACCTCAGGTAAACAATGGAGATGGATGGATACTAGTATACAATTATGGATGGACTGCCGAGTGCCGACACAGAGGTAGCTACAGCCGTGGACTACTGTACTGTGTCTGCTGCTAATATAGACTGGTTAATAAAGAGATGTAGTATGTATGTATAAAGAAGAAAGAAAAAAAAACCACGGGTAGGTGGTATACAATTATGGACGGACTGCCGAGTGCCGACACAGAGGTAGCTACAGCCGTGGACTACTGTACTGTGTCTGCTGCTAATATAGACTGGTTGATAAAGAGATGTAGTATGTATGTATAAAGAAGAAAGAAAAAAAAACCACGGGTAGGTGGTATACAATTATGGATGGACTGCCGAGTGCCGACACAGAGGTAGCTACAGCCGTGGACTACTGTACTGTGTCTGCTGCTAATATAGACTGGTTGATAAAGAGATGTAGTATGTATGTATAAAGAAGAAAGAAAAAAAAAATCACGGGTAGGTGGTATACAATTATGGATGGACTGCCGAGTGCCGACACAGAGGTTGCTACAGCCGTGGACTACTGTACTGTGTCTGCTGCTAATATAGACTGGTTGATAAAGAGATGTAGTATGTATGTATAAAGAAGAAAGAAAAAAAAACCACGGGTAGGTGGTATACAATTATGGATGGACTGCCGAGTGCCGACACAGAGGTAGCTACAGCCGTGGACTACTGTACTGTGTCTGCTGCTAATATAGACTGGTTGATAAAGAGATGTAGTATGTATGTATAAAGAAGAAAGAAAAAAAAACCACGGGTAGGTGGTATACAATTATGGACGGACTGCCGAGTGCCGACACAGAGGTAGCTACAGCCGTGGACTACCGTACTGTACTGTGTCTGCTGCTAATATAGACTGGTTGATAATGAGATGTAGTATGTATGTATAAAGAAGAAAGAAAAAAAAACCACGGGTAGGTGGTATACAATTATGGATGGACTGCCGAGTGCCGACACAGAGGTAGCTACAGCCATGGACTACTGTACTGTGTCTGCTGCTAATATAGACTGGTTGATAAAGAGATGTAGTATGTATGTATAAAGAAGAAAGAAAAAAAAACCACGGGTAGGTGGTATACAATTATGGACGGACTGCCGAGTGCCGACACAGAGGTAGCTACAGCCGTGGACTACTGTACTGTGTCTGCTGCTAATATAGACTGGTTGATAATGAGATGTAGTATGTATGTATAAAGAAGAAAGAAAAAAAAACCACGGGTAGGTGGTATACAATTATGGATGGACTGCCGAGTGCCGACACAGAGGTAGCTACAGCCGTGAACTACCGTACTGTGTCTGCTGCGACTGGATGATAAATAATGATATAAAAAATATATATATATCACTACTGCAGCCGGACAGGTATATATTATATAATGACGGACCTGCTGGACACTGTCTGTCAGCAGAATGAGTTTTTTATAGAATAAAAAAAAAAACACCACACAAGTCACACGACGAGTGTTTAACTTTTTCAGGCAATCACAATATAGTATACTACTAACTATACTGGTGGTCAGTGTGGTCAGGTCACTGGTCAGTCACACTGGCAGTGGCACTCCTGCAGCAAAAGTGTGCACTGTTTAATTTTAATAATATGTACTCCTGGCTCCTGCTATAACCTATAACTGGCACTGCTCCCCAGTCTCCCCCACAATTATAAGCTGTGTGAGCACAGTCAGATATATACATAGATGATGCAGCACACTGGGCTGAGCAGTGCACACAGATATGGTATGTGACTGAGTCACTGTGTATCGTTTTTTTCAGGCAGAGAACGGATTATATTAAATAAAACTGCACTGTCTGGTGGTCACTGTGGTCAGTCACTAGTAAACTCTGCACTCTCTACAGTACTCCTAAGCTCCAGTAAATCAAGTGTCTCTGTCTCAAATCAATCTCACACTCTCTCTTCTAATCTAAATGGAGAGGACGCCAGCCACGTCCTCTCCCTATGAATCTCAATGCACGTGTGAAAATGGCGGCGACGCGCGGCTCCTTATATAGAATCCGAGTCTCGCGAGAATCCGACAGCGTCATGATGACGTTCGGGCGCGCTCGGGTTAACCGAGCAAGGCGGGAAGATCCGAGTCGCTCGGACCCGTGAAAAAAAACATGAAGTTCGGGCGGGTTCGGATTCCGAGGAACCGAACCCGCTCATCTCTAGTGGTTTGTTTAAATCAGGCACCGTGGGAGCCATCTGTTGTCCGTGGGATGAATAAGCCCATTGTGATGCCTGGGCAAAATACCAAAAAAGCCACCTCTTCGGTGTGGAATTATTTCTCCACAAATACGGACAACAGGTGTCAAGCCGTGTGTTGCCTCTGTCAATCTGTAATAAGAAGGGGTGAGGACGTTAACCACACAGGAACATCCTCCCTTATACGTCACCTGCTGCGCATTCATCAGTAGTCAGTGTCAAGTTGTGAAACTTTGGGTAAGAGCGTAAGCAGTCCACTAACACCTAAACCCTTCTTCCTCTTATACCCAAGCTCCTCCAACCACACCACCAACTCCCTCAATGTCAACTTCCTCCTCAGTCAGGAACGTCAGTAGTCCTGCAGGCTATGTCACTGGCAAGACTGAGGTGTCCTCTCCTAACCGGGATTTCTCCGGAGGATCCTTGAGTGGTACACCTACTGCTGCTGTTGCTGCCGCTGCTGTTGTTGCTGCTGGGAGTCGATCGTCATCCCAGAGGCGAAGTCAGAAGACCACTTGTACTATTTCCAGTAAGCAATTGACTGTCCAACAGTCCTTTGTGAGGAAGATGAAATATGACAGAAGTCATCCTGTTGCAAAGCGGATAACTGAGGCCTTGACAGCTATGTTGGTGTTAGACGTACATCCAGTATACGCCATTAGTTCAGTGGGACTTAGAGAATTGTTTGAGGTAGTGTGTCCTCGGAACCAAATCCCATCTAGGTTCCATTTCACTAGGCAGGCGATACCGAGAATGTACAGAGACGTCGGAAAAAGTGTCCTCAGTGTACTAAATAATGCAGTTGTACCCACTGTCTACTTAACCGCGGACAGGTGGACAAGTGGAACAGGGCAGACTAAGGACTATATGACTGTGACAGCCCACTGGGTAGATGTATGGCCTCCCGCAGCAACAACAGCAGCGGCACCAGTAGCAGCATCTCGCAAACGCCAACTTGTTCCTAGGAAGGCTACGCTATGTATCACCACTTTCCGTAAGAGGCACACAGCTGACAACCTCTTACGGAAACTAAGGGACATCATCGCACAATGGCTTACCCCAATTAGACTCTCCTGGGGATTTGTGATATCGAACAACGCCACCAATATTGTGCGTGCATTACATCCTGGAAAATTCCAGCATGTCCCATGTTTTGCACATACAATTAATTTGATGGTGCAGAATTGTTTGAAAAATGACAGGGGCGTGCAGGAGATGCTGTCGGTGGCCTGAAAAATTGCGGGCCACTTTCAACATTCAGCCACCACGTGCCGAAGACTGGAGCGCCAGCAAACACTCCTGAACTTGCCCTGCCATCACCTGAAGCAAGAGGTGGTAACGAGGTAAAATTCAACACTGTATATGCTTCAGAGGATGGAGGAGCAGCAAAAGGTCATTCAAGCCTATACATCCACCTAAGATACAGGCAAAGGATGTGGAATGCACCTGACTCAAGCACAGTGGAGAATGATTTCCATCTTGTGCAAGGTTCTCCAACACTTAGAACTTGCCCCATGTGAAGTCAGTTCAGACACTGCCAGCTTAAGTCAGGTCATTCTCCTCATCAGGCTTTTGCAGAAGCAGCTGGAGAAATTGAAGGAGGAGCTAAGATGGAGTGATTCCGCAAAGTAAGTGGGATTGTGGAAGGAGCCCCAGGATTCAAGAGTGGTCAATCTGTTGAAATCAAAGCACTACATTTTGGCCACCGTGCTCAATCCTAGGTTTAAAGCCTATATTGTATCTCTCTTTCTGGCAGACACAAGTCTACAGAGGTTCAAAAACCTGCAGGTGAGATAATTGTCATCTCAAGCGAAACATGACCTGTCAACAGCTCCTCCTTCATTTTCTCCCTCAACTGGGGCTGCAAGGAAAACGATAAGATTTCCTAGCCCACCCACTGGCGGTGATGCAGGGCAGTCAGGAGCGAGTGCTGACATCTGGTCCGGACTGAAGAACCTGCCAATGATTACTGACATGTCTACTGTCACTGCATATTATTCTGTCACCACTGAAAAATTAGTGGAGGATTATATGGGTGAGATTCAAATGATATATCACGCCCAATTTCCTTTCTAAAATGATCTCCGTTATCGCGCATATTGCGCCCATAGTAATCGGGTGTAGCTGTGTAAAGGGTTGGGTGGCTCGCTACTCCGGGGGTAGCAAGCTGAACTAATGATACCACGTCCCTGAGGGCAGAAACAGAACAGGTGTGGAAAGGGGTGAAAAGAATTGAATCCGGCCCTAAGAGTGACAGCATCCAAGTAGGCATGTCAGACAATCTGTATGTATACTGGCAGGAAAAAGAGGCAATTTGGATGCCCTTGCACAAACTGGCTTTATTTTACCTAAGTTGCTCCCCTCCAGTGTGTACTCTGAAAGAGTGTTTAGTGCAGCCGGTAACCTTGTCAGCAATTGGCATAGGGGGTTACTTCTACAAAATGTGGAGAAGATGATGTTCATCAAAATGAATTATAAATTCCTCCGGGAAGACCTTTACCAGCAATTGCCTCCAGAAAGTACACAGGGACCTGTGATAGTGGATTCCAGTGGGGACGAATTAATACTCTGTGAGGAGGGGGATGTACACAGTGAAAGGGGTGAGGAATCGGACGATGAGGAGGAGGTGGACATCTTGCCTCTGTAGAGCCAGTTTGTGCAAGGAGAGATTGATTGCTTCTTTTTTGGTGGGGGCCCAAACCAACCAATCATTTCAGCCACAGTCGTGTGGCAGACCCTGTCGCTGAAATAATGGGTTTGTTAAAGTGTGCATGTCCTGTTTATACAACATAAGGTGGGAGGGCCCAAGGACAATTCTATCTTGCACCTCTTTTTCTTCTGTGCATCATGTCCTGTTTGGGGACTAGTTTTTTAAAGTGCAATCCTGTCTGACACTGCCGTACAACTCCAGGGGTACTGCCGTATAAGTCCAGGGGTACTGCCATTTAAGTCCAGTCCAGTGGTGCTGTCTTGTGCTGCATCAGTCCAGTGGTAGTGTCTTGTGCTGCAATAAGTCCAGTGGTGGTGTCCTGTGCTGTATATTATTTACTCCAAATAAAGGGGTTATATGCATTACTTATATTATTATCCAAATCATTTTTACAGGGTTTGCCCTGTGTGGTGTATGGGTACACTCACCTGTGCTGCATATTATTATAATAGCTCCAAATAAAAGGGTTGTTATTATTATTCAAATTTTAATTTTACAGCTTAGTTTAGTCATACAGCTACCTCATTGCACCTCTTTTTCTTCTTTGCATGATGTGTTGTTTGGGGCCCATTTTTTTTAAGTGCCAGCCTGTCTGCCATTGCAGTCAGGGCCGGTTCCCGGGCGGCAATAGGGGGCGTGGCTTCGTAGAGGGGGCGTGGTCATTTACGCCCCCTGTACAGACTGCTGTAGCGCTTTGAAATGTGCGGTGCGCGTTGACGTCATCGCGCACCGCACAGCAAAGGTCCTCTTCACGAAGGGAAACTAGACGCATAGCGTCTAGTTCCCTTCGTGGAGAGGACCTTTGCTGTGCGGTGCGCGCTGACGTCATCGCGCACCGCACAGTAAAGGACCACTCCAGGAAGGGAAACTAGACGCGTAGCGTCTAGTTTCCCTTCACAGCGGCCAGCGGCAGCGGGGGGCAGCGGGGGGCACAGCAGCAGCGGATCTTGCCCTGGTGCGGCGCCCTCCAGATGACGCCCTGCGCCCTCCGGGAGGCGGCGCCCCGGGCAAAAGTCCTGCTTCCCCGTGGCAAGATCCGCTACTGATTGCAGTGCCACGCCTAGATGGGCCAGGTGTTTGTGCCGCACACTTGTGTCATTTAGCTTAGCCATCCAGCTACCTAATTGCACCTCTTTTTCTTCTTTGCATCATGTGCTGTTTGGGGCCTATTTTTTAAATTTGCCATCCTGTCTGCCACTGCAGTGCCACTCCTAGATGGGCCAGGTGTTTGTGCCGCACACTTGTTTCGCTTAGCTTAGTCATACAGCCACCTCTGTGCAACCTTTTGGCCTAAAAACAATATTGTGAGGTGTGAGGTGTTCAGATTCAGAATAGACTGGAAATTAGTGGAAAAGAATGTTATTGAGGTTAATAATACCATGGTATCAAAATTACCCCAAAATTCTGTGATTTTAGCCGTTTTTATGTTTTTTTCAAAAATCATCCAGATCCAAAACCAAAACATGAAAGGCTGGTTTTGGCAAAACCAATCCAGATCCAAAACACGAGCATGGAACCAGAACCTAAACTAAAACATAAAACACGAAAAGTGCCCGCCGCACATCTCTACTTTGAGTACACTCTATGTAACGCATGTACTATAGGGGTCTTCAGAAATTTTTGTGCATGCACAGTTGCAAATAATATCCATTTGTGCATGACTCAGGCCCAAAATCCCATATTCAAGAGACTCTGCATAATGCAGAAGTATATATTGTTAATATACTAGCAAGTGTGTAAGTGTAATATGTTATTCATATGTTAGTCTTTCGCTATCCCTACATCCCTATAGTATCAGTCTGTCCATTACAGCATAATCATTTATAATGTATATTAGATCATGGCAAGTAAACTGTGTCAGTGTAATAAAATTAAAGGAAAAATGACTTCACGGAAATAGTAGTAGATAAGTGGAATAGCCTCCCATCAGAGGTGGTAGTGACCAAGACAGTAGAGTGATTTAAACATGGTTTGGACAAGCATAAGAATATCCTTACAGAGGCTTAAGGAACAAATAGGGTTGAAATTGGCAAAAGGATGAAAGAAAAACGGGCAGACTAGATGGGCCAAGAGGTTCTTATCAGCTGTCAAATTCTCTGTTTCTATAAGTCATTATAGATGGAAACTCATTAATGTGCGCACTGAATCTGTCTGTTTGGAGCATATGCTGCAAGGGATATTAATTATTTTCAAGTGGCTGAGGCAAAAACAAGAATTGTTGTCAGCTTATCTCTTCTGAAGTAGAACTGCAGTCAACATTATTAATCATTCATAATTGTGATTAACAACTGGATCTTCAAGCCAAACACAGATACCTGCATACAAAACGTGTTATCTATTAATGGGAAGTGGTTTAAAACCTTTTAGATAGAGAAAAAAAAAATATAGCAGTTTAGTATACCAATGTACACTAGTAACCTTTTAGAAAAATAGTAGCATACATAATACATAAAAGTTAACATACTGTATAGGTGAAAATTATAATAAACTGGAAAATAATAAGCCCCAAAGCACTGATCCTTTCCATAGTAACATTAATAGACAATAGGAACTGCAGTCTTTATAGGATATACCTATGAAGACAACTATTGCGTATGAAAACTTTAGTGCTTTTCCGTAGTTTAAATAATAAAATAAATAATTTCCAGATGACATTATGAATGTACACTGCAATATATATATATATATATATATATATATATACCTACCCTTCATCCAAACACTCTCTCCAACTATCGACCAATCTATCTCCTTCCTTTTGCCTCCAAACTTCTTGAGCGTATTGTCTATAATCGCCTCACTGCCTTTCTTTCCTCTCACTCACTGCTTGACCCATTCCAGTCTGGTTTCCGTTCTCTCCACTCCACTGAAACTGCCCTCACAAAAGTCTGCAATGACCTCCATGCAGCCAAATCTAAGGGCCACTACTGTTTATTCTTCTTGACCTCTCTGCTGCTTTAGACACTGTGGACCACCCTCTCCTTCTGCAAATCCTTCACTCTCTTGGTTTGCATGATACTGCCCTCTCCTGGCTGTCCTCTTACCTCTCTGATCATTCCTTCTCTGTCTCCTCTCATGACGCGACCTCCCCCCCACTTCCACTAACCGTTGGTGTCCTCCAAGACTCTGTTCTTGGTCCTCTCCATTTCTCTCACTATACGTCCTCTTTAGGTGAACTCATTAGTTCTTTTAACTTCCAATATCACCTCTATGCTGATGACACTCAAATCTACCTTTCCTCCCCTGATCTCTCCTCACTCGTACCTCCAACTGTCTTTCTGCTATCTCTTCCTGGATGTCCCAGCGCTTTCTTAAACTCAACATGTCTAAGACTGAGCTGATTATTTCCCCACCCTCCCACACAACCTCACCTCCTACAATCTCATTATCCATTGATGGCATGACTATCTCCTCTAGCCCCCAAGTACGCTGTCTTGGCATTATCCTTGACTCCTCCCTCTCTTTCAAACCACACATTCAGCACCTCTCACAAACCTGTCATTTTCATCTCAAAAACATTTCCAGGATCAGACCTTTTCTCACTCAGGATGCCACTAAGACCATTATCCACTCACTGATTATTTCCAGACTGGACTACTGTAATCTCCTCCTAACTAGCCTCCCTGACAATTACCTCTCTCCACTCCAATCTATCCTCAATGCTGCAGCCCAGCTCATCTTCCTCAGCAAACGCACTACATCCACATCTCCTCTCCTACAAGCCCTTCACTGTCTTCCCTTCCCTTTCAGAATCTAATTCAAACTTCTCACACTCACTTACAAAGCACTCACCCACTCCTCTCCCATTTACATCTCTGACCTTATCTCCCTTTACCAGGGCCGTAACTAGGTGTGTGCAGATGGTGCTTTGCCCACAGGGCATTTGTCCTGTGGGCGCACCATCTGCATCCACCTCCCTCTGTTAGACAGCTTTCTATGTGAGGAGAGCTGCAGCGCTGTCTGCCGTGCTGTGTAGATAAGACAGCAGGCAGCGCTAGGGAGTCAGAGTGGTCTTCTGTGTGTGTTCTCAGCCGTCCCACTTGCTGTGCCTGGGATACATGCAGACATGACATGAGGCAGCGCTGGGCAGGTTCCCCTGTGTGCCCTACCCCCTCTCATGTTGTTCCGGTACCGCAGTTCTTCTGGCAGTGATCGTTCGACATCCCACGTGCACGCGGCCCCCCCTGTGTGTAGAAGTGGGTAAAGTTGCTCCCATATTGGAGCTGGCTGCCGTTGCTGAGAGGAGGAGAGGGAAGCAAGTTAAGTGTGTGTGGTGATGGTCGGACGGACCCTCTCCCCCTCCCCACCCCCCTCAACCCAGGATATTCCACAGCTCCTCACCAATAAATACATTTGACACAGGAGGAAGCAGGAGAGATTTATCTCTATTCTCTAGAAGTCACTCTCACTGCCCCCTCCTCTCCCAGTCCTCTCCACTGACACTCATCTTTCAGACCAGGGGCACAGCACAAGATCACTCCCGGCGCTCACGTGACACAATAGAGGGAACAACACACTGAAGCATGCAAGAGCCAGAACCTCTCCAGCCTGCTCTCTCCAGATGATGGGGTCATGTCCTCCCATGACTTACGTGTGTGTGTGTGTGTGTGTGTGTGTGTGTGTGTGTGTGTGAAGGGAGTGGTGACACAATCCCAGCAGTCGGGATCCTGGGGGTCAGCATACCGATGCCAGGATCTCGGCCGCCCGAATGCCGGCAGGGGGGCGAGCGCAATGAAGGTTCTATTCCCACTCGCCACAGGTTCTATTCTCACTCTATGGGTGTCGTGGACACCCACAAGTGGAAGTAGCCCTCGGCTAAATGCTGGCATTTTGGCAGCCGGGATCTCGGTGTCGGTATGCTGACCGCCGGGATTCCGACCTCCGAGATCATAACTACATCCCATGCAGGGACACTGGGAAAGGTGCAATCACCTTTATAGTGTAAGTGCATATTTTATATATAACATACTGTACTGTACATTCAGTTATATGTCACATATATGTTTAGAGATGTGCAGCAGGCATTTTTCGGGTTTTTCGGGATTCGGTTCTGCGGTCGTGTTTTGGATTCGGACGCATTTTGGCAAAACCTCCCTTTTGAATTTATGTTGGATTCGGGTGCGTTTTGGATTCGGATCTTTATTTTCAAAAACCCCTCAAAAACAGCTTAAATCATAGAATTTGGGGGTAATTTTGATCCTATAGTATTATTTTTTTTTAACATTAGAATTTTTATTGAAGATTTTTCACACAGAAATGGGGAACAGAAAAAAGAGAAAAGGGGAACATAGGGGAAGTCTGGAATGGTTACCATAATCAAAGCACTTGTAACGCACAGTTGGATGGATATACAATTGGTTACATTAGGCGTTCAGAATCAAGAAGAAGAAGAAGAAACACAAAAAAAAGAGGCTTAGCACAAACAAACACCAAGAAAAGAAAAAAAATCGTCTGATATCACAACATTCTTATAGAGGTCAATCTAGGTGGGGTGAAGCACAGATAAAGCAATTGGAGAGCTATAGACGGTTAGCCTACCTTCTCTCCCCCTATAGTCGGACCAACCTAACCATTTCAGGTGAATAGAATTAGCTGAGGAAGAGTATTTAGCTTCCGCTGTTTCAAAAATAAAATGTTTGTGAATCTTATTTTGAATAAACGCTAAAGAAGGGAGATTCTCAGATTTCCACAATTGGGCTATAGCAGCTTTAGTAGCTATCAAAATATGCCCCAAGACGTAGCGATCACCTGTAGAAAGGTGGTCTACGAACAAATGAAATAATGTTAAAGCTGGGTCCGGGGGATGGTGAATCCTAAAATCATGCTAATCATATTGAAAACTTCTCCCCAAAGTGGTTGTATAAGTGGGCACACCCAGAAAATATGAAAGATATCTACCGTTGAGCCACATTTCCTCCAACATAATTTAGATTGTGAAGGCCAGATTCTATTTTGTCTTTCAGGGGTGAAGTAGGCCCTCTGTATAAGCTTGTAGAACATTTCAGAGTGGTTAATACATTTGGAAACTTTAAAACAAGACCTAAATATACTGTCCCAGTCTGCATCAGTAAAGGATCTATTCAAATCTCTTTCCCATAAAATCTGAGCTTTGAATTTAGACTGTGTGCTGTTAGTCAATTGAAATTGATACCACCACGTAATCCCACCTTTATGTGAGGATGTCTCCAGTCGGCTTTTAAAGTAAGCCGGAAAAGAAGGTTTGTGAAGATGTGGAGCCCGTGAGTGTAACCAACTTCTCACCTGCAAATATTTGAAAAAGTCTTGAGTACGAATCCCAAATCTCTGTTGTATTTGAGAAAAGGACATCAAGACGTCACCTATAAAAAAATCGCCCACCGTGGAGAGGCCCCTCCGAATCCAGTCTTCCAGGGTAATATTAGGAATCAAGGACATAAGAGCGGATAACGACAGACAGGGGGACGGTAATTTAATCTCTTCCGAAGAGGACACTAGTTTATGCCATGAATCTAGGGTTGTTTTAATAGACTTGCAAGATCCGGACCTACTTTGGTCAGCAGAGGGTGGCAACCAAAACAAATCAGAAAGAGTAACAGTATTCAAATAAGAAGCTTCCAGAATAACCCACGGTTTCCTGCTCGAGGTGTCAAACCAGTCCCTAGACTGACTTAACAGACAAGCAGCATGGTACTTTTCTATGTCCGGGAAAGCTACCCCACCGGATTGTTTGGGCAGAATAAGAATCTTTTTAGCAATTTTTGGCCTAGAGCCTCCCCACACGTATCTAATCAGGACCTGGTTAAATTTATTATAGTAGAGTTTGGGAAGGGGTCTTGGTATGACGCGAAACAGATACATTAATTTCAGCAATAAGACCATCTTGGCAGCAGCAATCCTACCCAGCCAAGACACCTCCTGCAGCATCCACTCCCCAGTCAGCTCCGTAAAGGCTTATAATAACGGGGCATAATTACATTCAAATACATTATCTTCACTGGATAAATCAATCCCTAGATATCTCAAGGAGCAGGATTTCCAGGCATATTTGTACGATTCCTTCAACCGAGAAACCACAGTCGGAGATATATTGAGTGGGAGGGCCTCAGTTTTATTAGTATTTAATTTGTAAAAGGAAACATCCGAATAGTCTTGAAGAACGGCATGTAGAACTGGCAAGGAAGTCTCAGGATCAGAAAGACATAATAAAATATCGTCCGCAAATAGGCTGATTTTGTGGGAAATACCCCCTATAACAGGGCCACTAATCGAGTCCCAGGATCTAATGCAAGCAGCCAGGGGTTCTATCGCCAATGCAAAAATAATAGGAGATAACGGGCAGCCCTGACGAGTGCCATTAGAGATATTAAAGGGTGAAGAAAGGTATCCATTGACAAAGACCCTCGCACAGGGCGTGGAATAGAGAGCCAGGATAGAGTCTAAGATCCTACCAGAGAAGCCAAATTTGGCCAGAGTTAATCTCATAAAGTCCCAGTTCAACCTATCGAACGCCTTTTCGGCATCCAGAAACAAAACTAGGAGGGGTTATTTTCTACAGGCAGAATGTTCAATGACATTAATCACCCTTTGCGTATTATCTGGGGCCTGTCTGTTTAAGACGAAGCCCACTTGATCAGGGTTGATCAGAGAGGGGAGGAGGGGACTGATACGGTTGGCAATTCATTTGGCATAGAGTTTTAAATCCGTATTTAATAGAGCAATTGGTCTAAAATTTTGGACTCAGGTGGGAGTTTTCCCCGGTTTGGGGATGGTGATGATCTGAGCTTCCAGCATTTCTTTGGGCAAGCACCCAACTTCTGAGGCTTTATTAAACACCAATAGGAGCACCGGAGCCAAACTCTCCTTAAAAGATTTATAGAAACCAGAAGGATAACCATCGGGTCCCAAGGCCTTATCTGCTGGGAGGGAGTCAATAACTTTTTCGACTTCTGCTAGAGTCAAAGGCGCACTAAGAGAGCTACAAGACTCCGGTGACAGTGAAGGGAGAGGAAATTTGCCCAGAAAATTCTGAACATCCGTGCCTGTAGGTTGAAAAGTGGAGGAATCCTCCTTCAAGTTATATAGTTTGGCGTAATAAGATGCAAAAACTTTTGCAATTTCGTCAGGATCTTAGACTCTCTTACCCCTATCCGAGTGGATAATGTGAATTTTTTCTATAGCTTTCCTGCCTCTCAGCTTCCTTGCCAGCAGTCTACCAGCCCGGTTACCATAAACATAGAATTTTTGGTTCAGTCTATGTAGGTTGTGTTGGACTTCCGCTAAATAGAAAACATTTACCGCCTCTCTGGCTTCCTGCAATGATCTAAGGAGGGTTTTATCATGTGGGTGTGTCTTGTGAGCACTCTCCAGGGAAGCGACTGCAAGCTCAGCTTGTTCACATTTTTTACGATATTTCCTTTTAAGTTTAGCTGCTGTTTGAATCGCTGTTCCTCGTGTTACTGCTTTGAGGGCACACCAGAATGTAAAGATGGATGTCTCCCGAGGAGAGTTCTCAGAGAGGTAATAATCCATAGTGGTTTGGATAGCCTGCTTGGTCTCCGGCTGAAGGAGACTTTGTTTACCTAAGCGCCAGGGGCCCGGGGTAGTCTTTCTACTACCAATATCCCATTCGATAAATAGTGGGGAGTGATCCGACCATGACATGGGGAGAATGGAAATTTTACGGATGGACTGTAGAGTCCACTTATCCGCTAAAGCTAGGTCTATTCTGGAATAAGAGGCATGTACTGGAGAATAAAATGTGTAGTCCCTGTCCATTGGGTGTTTAACGCGCCATAGGTCTAAAAGATCATTTTCCGCCAATAACTGGCGAAAGCCCTTCGCATTCCTATGGAGCTGACTGGAGAGTGAGGTCCGCTTGCCAGAGTTATCAACCAAAGGGTCAAGGGTCAGATTAAAGTCCCCCATGAGAAGTAAAGCGCCCTTGGCCAATTGTTGCACCTTAGCACAGAGTTTCCTACAAAATGCTAGTTGCTTGGTGTTCGGGGCATAGCAGGAAACTATCGTCACTTCTTTATTTTCAAGAGTACCCACTAAAATTAGAATTCTCGCCTCAGGGTCGCAGTATTGTGACGTGAGTGAAAAAGCGCAATGTTGAGACATTAAGATTGCCACCCCCCGCCTTCTTTGCTGGTCCATTGGCCAAATAGCAATGGGGAAATCTCACATTAGTAAACCGTGGAGGGGCTGATTTAATAAAATGTTTCTCTTGGACGGCTATGATTTGAGCTTTAATTTTATGAAAATAATTTAATGCTAACTTCCTCTTATGTGGGGAGTTAAGACCCTTCACATTTATAGAAACAATGTTAACCATACTGCAAAGGAATCGAAGATTGCATAGTTACCATCAACCAGCTGGCATGTAGAAAGTATGAGCAACAATTTCCGGACAGAAGGAGAGGAAAAGGGAAAGAAAGGATAAGAAAAAGGAAAATAACAGTTAAAGGAAACATAACATTAACCCCTCTTGGGGGCATGGTTGGACCCCTAACCATGGCGACTCAGAATTAGCCTGTGGGGGGTAATGGTCAATCTGCCCACACCCGAATTAAAATTCAACAAGATGCAGTTCCTCGGACCTCTATCTCTGGTCCCCCGTACCCCCAGCCTCCGGGACAAAAAAAAGAAAAGAAAATAAGTATTCTAGGGTAAAATACCCAGCTACCAAAGAGACGTGGGCGGTAGACGGAGCAACAGAGGCAGACAACAAACAGTAAACCAGCAGTGTCGAGGCATCACCTGAAGAACAGTCTAACAGCATTCAAATCGGCCTTACATAGACACCCGTAATAAGCAACTGCCAAGGAACTGGTGTAAAATATGAAACATGACATAACAAAATGATTAGAAAGATACAAAAACAATGCAAGTGTAGTGGAACAGACGATACTCAGAGCTCAGCAGCCGACGAGGCCCAGTCCCGCTGAAGGCCCCGTTCGGGAGAGGTGTGTGTAGATGAGCTTGCAGAGTTCCATGACGCAAGGATCTTTTTCCCCTCCTCGACATTTGTTATAACGACAGTAGAACCTTCTCGAGAAATAAGCAACTTTGTAGGAAATCCCCATCTGTATAGAATGTTCTCTCTGCGTAGCACTGACGTGATGGGGTAAAGAGAGCACCTTTTCGCTAGAGTAGCAGGGGACAGGTCTCCAAATATCTGAAGTGAGCCCAAAGCCTCCGAAGCAGTATCCGAGGGTCTAGCAGCTTTCAAAATTGCCTCCTTCACGTGGAAATAATGTACCCTCATAAGAACGTCTCGGGGGACCCCATCAGGAGCGTTCCTGGCTTTAGGGAGCCTATGGATGCGATCAATCAGAAAGTCCGCCGAGCGATATGAGGGAAGGAGTTTGCTAAAGAGGTCAACTGCAAAATCGTTTAAAGCGCTATTGGCGACAGCCTCCGGAACACCTCGCAACTTTATATTGTTACGTCTCGATCTGTCCTCTAGTTCAGAAAGCTTGTCCTTGAGTGCCGTTACCTCGGTTTGAAGCAGTTCATGGGAAGAGATTAGGTCATTATGCGACGACACTACTTCACCCATTTTTGTTTCTAGGTGATCGGTGTGGCCACCAATCTCATCAATAGATATCTGGCATTCCTTCATAGTTGCTCTGAATTCAGCCGCAACTTCATCCTTAAATTGCGTTAGGAGATGCTTCATAGCGCCCACCGTAAGTGAGTCACTGTCCTCGATAGAGCTGGTGTGTGTGGTAACAGTGATAGGGGCAGACGCATCTCGAAGCGGCGAGGACACAGGCTTAGAGGAGCCACTCCATACATCTTTTGATTTAGCGGTTTGAGGAGAAGGTTTAAAGAATGCCACTTGGGAAACAGATTTAGCGGTCTTATATTTCTTGGGAGGCATAATAAAGCTGACCGACACAAATAATGGGACTGGAGATAGGAGTCGTCAGTAATATCAATCAGAGAAGGATCCACAGGAAGGTTAAATTGTCATGTCATGTCAAAGGAGCAGTCGGGTGGAGGCAGAATTGTCTCAGAGCAGTCACATCATAATCATAATAGCGTGGTCAATCCACCATGGGGACATCGCATCCGATAGTCACGGCAGGTGCTGGGATAGCTGCGTTCCTATGAAGACTGCAGAATAATATGTATTATGTATCGAGAACACTGTGGGAGAAGTGCATGTAGTTACACCCAGTGGCCACAAGATGGGGCAGTTGTAGTAGAAGAAGATACTGCTGAGTGAAATTCTAAAGCTCCACAGGAAAGGGTATTGCCCAGAACTCTCAACAGAGGCCCCAGAGTAGGAACACAGTCAAGATTGTGCCAGAGGGCCACCAGACTCAATGCAGCCCCAGGTCAGAGTCCCCCACAGCACACAGGCACACTACCTCTGATTATCCAGCTCCTCCAGAGAATCCAAGATGGCCACCGCGTCTCCTGGGCGCCTGTCTCATGCTGTCCCCCACTGCCAGATGCCTCCTCTGCCTGCTGTACACGGTGGGTGACCTCTCTAGGGGTCTGGGGAAGCCAGCCGCAGGTGCCTGCGCGCCGGGGGGGGGGGGGGTCCGTGCCGCTTCCCGGCGCCGCGTCCCCGCTATGGAGCTCCAAACGCGGGTGTAAAATGTACGCGAGGCTCCGGCTTCCGGAGGTGCGTAGGCCGCAACCTGCAGGAACAGAGAAAACTGCTCCCTGGCTCCGCGGTGAACGCTACTGGGCACAGCTGTGTTACAGGGGGGGAAGGGGAACCCCCGGAGGGTGTCCACAGAGGGTGTTGACCCTGAAAAACAACTTTAATGAAGGTGGGTAGAGGAGCCAGGCAGAAGCACGTCTGCACTCCTCACCATCCAGACCACACCCGATCCTATAGTATTATTAACCTCAATAACCATAATTTCCACTCATTTCCAGTCTATTCTGAACACCTCACCCCTCACGATATTATTTTTAGTCCTAAAATTTGCACCGAGGTTGCTGGATGACTAAGCTGAGCGACCCAAGTGGGCGGCACAAACACCTGGCCCATCTAGGAGTGGCACTGCAGTGTCAGACAGGCTGGCACTTAAAAAAATAGTCCCCAAACATCACATGATGCAAAGATAAATAAAAAAAGAGGTGCAAGATGGAATTGTCCTTGGGCCCTCCCACCCACCCCTCCCACCCACCCTTATGTTGTATAAACAGGACATGCACACTTTAACAAACCCATTATTTCAGCGACAGGGTCTGCCACACGACTGTGGCTGAAATGATTGGTTGGTTTGGGCCCCCACCAAAAAAGAAGCAATCAATCTCTCCTTGCACAAACTGGCTCTACAGAGGCAAGATGTCCACCTCCTCCTCATCGTCTAATTCCTCACCACTTTCACTGTGTACATCCCCCCTCCTCACAGAGTATTAATTCGTCCCCACTGGAATCCACCATCACAGGTCCCTGTGTACTTTCTGGAGGCAATTGCTGGTAAATGTCTCCACGGAGGAATTGATTATAATTCATTTTGATGAACATCATCTTCTCCACATTTTGTGGAAGTAACCTCCTATGCCGATCGCTGACAAGGTTACCGGCTGCACTAAATACTCTTTCGGAGTACACACTGGAGGGGGGAAAGGGGGGGGCAACTTAGGTAAAATAAAGCCAGTTTGTGCAAGGGCCTCCAAATTGCCTCTTTTTCCTGCCAGTATACGTACGTACTGTCTGACATGCCTACTTGGGTGCTGTCACTCATATAATCCTCCACCATTCTTTCAATGGTGACAGAATCATATGCAGTGACAGTAGACGACATGTCAGTAATCGTTGGCAGGTCCTTCAATCCGGACCAGATGTCAGCTATCGCTCCTGACAGCCCTGCTTCACCACCAGCGGGTGGTTTTGGAAATTTTATCCTTTTCCTGGCAGCTCCAGTGGCGGGAGAAAATGAAGGAGGAGCTGTTGACGGGTCACGTTCCGCTTGACTTGACAATTTTCTCACCAGCAGGTCTTTGAACATCTGTAGACTTGTGTCTGCCGGAAAGAGAGATACAACGTAGGCTTTAAACCTAGGATCGAGCACGGTGGCCAAAATGTAGTGCTCTGATTTCAACAGATTGACCACCCGTGAATCCTGGTTAAGCGAATGAAGGGCTCCATCCACAAGTCCCACATGCCTAGTGGAATCGCTCCATTTTAGCTCCTCCTTCAATCTCTCCAGCTGCTGCTGCAAAAGCCTGATGACGGGAATGATCTGACTTAGGCTGGCAGTGTCTGAACTGACTTCACGTGTGGCAAGTTCAAAGGGATGGAGAATCTTTCACAACGTTGAAATCATTATCCACTGTGTTTGAGTCAAGTGTATTTCCCCTCCTTTGCCTATATCGTAGGCAGATTTATAAGCTTGAATGGCCTTTTGCTGCTCCTCCATCCTCTGAAGCATATAGAGGGTTGAATTCCACCTCGTTACCACTTCTTGCTTCAGCTGATGGCAGGGCATGTTCAGGAGTGTTTGCTGGTGCTCCAGTCTTCGGCACGCGGTGGCTGAATGCCGAAAGTGGCCCGCAATTCTTCGGGCCACCGACAGCATCTCTTGCACGCCCCTGTCGTTTTTTTAAAAATTCTGCACCACCAAATTCAATGTATGTGCAAAACATGGGACGTGCTGGAATTTGCCCACATGTAATGCACGCACAATATTGGTGGCGTTGTCCGATGTCACAAATCCCCAGGAGAGTCCAATTGGGGTAAGCCATTCTGCGATGATGTTCCTCAGTTTCCGTAAGAGGTTGTCAGCTGTGTGCCTCTTATGGAAAGCGGTGATACAAAGCGTAGCCTGCCTAGGAACGAGTTGGCGTTTGCGAGATGCTGCTACTGTTGCCGCTGCTGCAGTTGTTGCTGCGGGAGACAATACATCTACCCAGTGGGCTGTCACAGTCATATAGTCCTGAGTCTGCCCTGCTCCACTTGTCCACATGTCCGTGGTTAAGTGGACACTGGGTACAACTGCATTTTTTAGGACTCTGGTGACTCTTTTTCTGACGTCTGTGTACATTTTCGGTATCGCCTGCCTAGAGAAGTGGAACCTAGATGGTATTTGGTATCGGGGACACACTACCTCAAGCAATTCTCTAAGTCCCTGTAAACTAACGGCGGATACCGGACGCACGTCTAACACCAACATAGTTGTCAAGGCCTCAGTTATCTGCTTTGCAACAGGATGACTGCTGTGATATTTCATCTTCCTCGCAAAGGACTGTTGGACAGTCAGTTGCTTACTGGAAGTAGTACAAGTGGTCTTCCGACTTCCCCTCTGGGATGATGATCGACTCCCAGCAGCAACAACGGCAGTGCCAGCAGTAACAACAGCAGCAGTAGGCGTTCCACTCAAGGATCCATCGGAGGAATCCCAGTTAGGAGAGGA
The DNA here is from genome assembly GCF_028390025.1 of Pseudophryne corroboree. Taxonomy (NCBI): domain Eukaryota; kingdom Metazoa; phylum Chordata; class Amphibia; order Anura; family Myobatrachidae; genus Pseudophryne; species Pseudophryne corroboree. Next base: position 543,878,674 of record NC_086448.1, on the reverse strand, counting down.
CTCGAAAAACTTGCCAGTGACATGGCCTGCAGGACTATTGGCGTCCCTGTCTAGGGAGGAAATTGATATTGAGGGAGTTGGTGGTGTGGTTTGCAGGAGCTTGGGTAAGAGGAAGAAAGGATTTAGTTGTCAGTGGACTGCTTCCGCTGTCACCCAAAGTTTTTGAACTTGTCAATGACTTCTGATGAATGCACTCCAGGTGACGTATAAGGGAGGATGTTCCTAGGTGGTTAACGTCCTTACCCCTACTTATTACAGCTTGACAAAGGCAACATACAGCTTGACACCAGTTGTCCGCATTTCTGTTAAAATAATTCCACACCAAAGAGGTGATTTTTTTTTGTATTTTGACCAGGCATGTCAATGGCCTTATTCATCCCACGGACAACAGGTGTTTCCCCGGGTGCCCACCTCACCGTCAGAATCCTCCTTGTCAATTTCCTCCTCAGCGCCAGCAACACCCATATCCTCATCCTGGTGTACTTCAACAGTGACATCTTCAATTTGACTATCAGGAACTGGACTGCGGGTGCTCCTTCCAGCACTTGCAGGGGACATGCAAATGGTGGAAGGCGCCACCTCTTCCCGTCTAGTGTTGGGAAGGTCAGGCATCGCAACCGACACAATTGGACTCTCCTTGGGGATTTGTGATTTAGAAGAACATACAGTTCTTTGCTCTGCTTTTGCCAGCTTAAGTCTTTTCATTTTTCTAGCGGGAGGATGAGTGTTTCCATCCTCATGTGAAGCTGAACCACTAGCCCTGAACATAGGACAGGGCCTCAGCCGTTCCTTGCCACTCCGTGTCGTAAATGGCATATTGGCAAGTTTACGCTTCTCATCAGACGCTTTTAATTTAGATTTTTGGGTCATTTTACTGAACTTTTGTTTTTTGTATTCTACATGCTCTCTACTATGACATTGGGCATCGGCCTTGGCAGATGACGTTGATGGCATTTCATTGTCTCGGCCATGAATAGTGGCAGAAGCTTCAGCACGAGGTGGAAGTGGATCTTGATCTTTCCCTATTTTACCCTCCACATTTTTGTTCTCCATTTTTTAATGTGTGGAATTATATGCCAGTAATATATCAATAGCAATGGCCTACTGTACTGTACTTTATATGTATACTGTTGGTCACCAAAATGCTGCACTGTAATACTAGAAGCTATAGAAAAGTATATATATTATTCCATATATATCAGTACAGAGCAGTGTAACTGTGACACATGTGTCCTGACAAGCAGTATAGAAGCTAAAGAAAAGTATATATATTATTGTATACTGTATATATCAGTACAGAGCAGTGTAACTGTGACACATGTGTCCTGACAGGGTGGTCTTCAGTATGCCAACTGACGGTATCCCGGCGCACAGTATACCGGCGCCGGGATCCCAACAGCCGGCATACCAACACTTATTCTCCCTCGTGGGGGTCCACGACGCCCCTGGAGGGAGAATAAAATAGCGTGGCGCGCGTAGCATGCCACCGTGCCCGTAGCGTGGTGAGCGCAGCAAGCCCGCAAGGGGCTCATTTGCGCTCGCCACACTGTCGGTAAGCCGGCGGTCGGGCTCCCGGCGCCGGTATACTGGTTGCCGGGAGCCCGACCGCCGGCATACCATAGTCTACCCGTCCTGACAAGCAGTATAAAAGCTATAGATAAGTATATATATTACTGTATATCAGTAGTAGTACAGAGCGGTGTAACTGTGACACATGTGTGTCCTGACAAGCAGTATAGAAGCTATAGAAAATGATTTAAAATTATTGTATATATCAGTACAGCCGTCTGTGGGGCTGGTCTCTCTGTGGGGCTGGTCTCTTCAAAGTGCTGCTGGGATTTCTAAGTGAGTTGGAAACAGTATAAAGGTGAACTCTGATTAATCTCTGTCTATCCATACAGAGATATTAATTTTGTGAGAGAAAGTAATCTGATTCTGATTGATTGATTGATTGATTGATTGTATCTATACTGTTTCTTTTTGTTTTAATACATCTGTACTGGGTTTTTTTTTTGTGTTGTTTTTCTTTTGGAGGGAAACTAAAAAAAAAAAAAAAGTGTGAGGTGATAGCCTGAGGGGTTAACTCAGGTGTGAGTAATCAGGAGTAATCAGGAGTAATCAGGAGGGTGAGGGGCTGATTGAAACAGCTGGGTGAGCCTATATAAGCAGTGACCAGACTCTTTGAGCCTGCTCTGTGGGGCTGGTCTCTTCAAAGTGCTGCTGGGATTTCTAAGTGAGTTGGAAACAGTATAAAGGTGAACTCTGATTAATCTCTGTCTATCCATACAGAGATATTAATTTTGTGAGAGAAAGTAATCTGATTCTGATTGATTGATTGATTGATTGTATCTATACTGTTTCTTTTTGTTTTAATACATCTGTACTGGGTTTTTTTTTTTTGTTGTTGTTTTTCTTTTGGAGGGAAACTAAAAAAAAAAAAAAAGTGTGAGGTGATAGCCTGAGGGGTTAACTCAGGTGTGAGTAATCAGGAGTAATCAGGAGGGTGAGGGGCTGATTGAAACAGCTGGGTGAGCCTATATAAGCAGTGACCAGACTCTTTGAGCCTGCTCTGTGGGGCTGGTCTCTTCAAAGTGCTGCTGGGATTTCTAAGTGAGTTGGAAACAGTATAAAGGTGAACTCTGATTAATCTCTGTCTATCCATACAGAGATATTAATTTTGTGAGAGAAAGTAATCTGATTCTGATTGATTGATTGTATCTATACTGTTTCTTTTTGTTTTAATACATCTGTACTGGGGTTTTTTTTTGTGTTGTTTTTCTTTTGGAGGGAAACTAAAAAAAAAAAAAAGTGTGAGGTGATAGCCTGAGGGGTTAACTCAGGTGTGAGTAATCAGGAGTAATCAGGAGGGTGAGGGGCTGATTGAAACAGCTGGGTGAGCCTATATAAGCAGTGACCAGACTCTTTGAGCCTGCTCTGTGGGGCTGGTCTCTTCAAAGTGCTGCTGGGATTTCTAAGTGAGTTGGAAACAGTATAAAGGTGAGTTAGAATACAGATAAAGGTGAGTTTTATAATACACAATCAGGAACACACATTTTCAGTACCATTAAACTTCTGGTGAGACTGCAAGGGGCTGACCTTGTGAGTGAGTGAGAGGGTCTCTTACTTGGAGTAGCAGAGGGGCTGTGATTGTGCGGGTGTGAGGGGCATTTTTTATTTTTTTTCTTAGCAGGAGCTGGAAGCCGAGTGAAAAGGAGGAGCAGTGAGCTGATACAACTGCAACTGCTAAGTGGAGTATAGGTGCCGCAGGTGAGAGCACTACGGCTGCATAAAAGTGAAGGACCAAGAACCGCACAAAGATAGATAAGTATAAGCCAGCTTAATTATTGTATAAGTGATATTGCTTGTCTTCTATTTTTTATTTTTGCTGCTTTTTCTTTGAGTGTAACAGGGAGTTAGACCTTGCAAACAATATGGGAGGGGCTGTGATTGAGGACCTCACTCAGTGCATGTCGTGCAAGATGTATGCACACCTGGAGCTACCGGCCCAGTGTGAATACATCTGCACGAGGTGTGTGCGAACTGTTGCCCTGGAAGCCCAGGTAACTGATCTAGAGCAAACGGTTACGCGACTGAGGGAGATTCACAATCTCGAGCGTAGTTTAGACAGAACGGTGGAGGAGTTGCGGGAGGGGTCACTGGTAGAAGAGGATGATGATCAGGTAGCCAGTTGGGTCACAGTTAGAAGGAAGAATAAGAGGGGGAGGCACGACATCTCCGAACTATCAAACCCGAACAAATTTGCCCGATTGGACGAGGAATCGGAGGATGATAGCGAAGAAATGACGGTGCCGGAGGAGACTGCTCCCTCTAGCATCCAGAGGTGCGGTCCCTCTGGCGCGGTTGGGATAAAAGATAGAGAGGTACCTAGTCAAATGGTGGTGGTAGGGGATTCTATCATCAGGAAGGCAGATAGGGCAATCTGCTACCGGGATCGTGATCGCCGTACAGTCTGTTGTCTCCCGGGTGCTCGGGTATGGCACATCGCGGACCGGGTAGATAGATTGTTGGGAGGGGCTGGCAAAGACCCGGCGGTCTTGGTGCACGTTGGCACCAATGACAAAGTTAGCGGAAGGTGGGATGTCCTTAAGAAAGACTATAGGGACTTAGGAAAGAAACTGAAGGCAAGGACATCTAAGGTAATATTCTCGGAATTATTACCCGTGCCACGCGCTAGTCCAGGGAGGCAGAGGGAGATTAGGGAGGTAAATGTGTGGCTTAGGGATTGGTGCAGGAAAGAGGGGTTTGTGTTCCTGGAACACTGGGCGGACTTCTCAGTCAGACGCCATCTCTTTTGTCGTGACGGATTGCACCTGACTGAGGAGGGGGCAGCGGTGCTGGGGGGAAGGATGGTTAGAAGGTTGGAGGAGATTTTAAACTAGGAGCCTGGGGGGAGGGTTTAGCTTAAAACTACGGGTCATGCAGTGAGAATAGTGGGGATGGCGGTAGTAAACAAAATGGGGGAGAAGTTGGGGGGAGGGTAAGAGCAGGCAGTAAGGTTATTAACATGGGTACTAAAAGGGATTTTACCAAAGCACTAACCAATGACGATTACAGGTCATCCTTGCCACATAAGGTGAAAGATGTCCCTAATGCAAGGGAAAATACTTATCTTAGTTGTATGTATGTAAACGCCAGAAGCATTACTGGTAAAAAGGGTGAACTAGAAATACTTGCAGCAAGCAAACAGTATGATATTATAGGCATTACTGAAACTTGGTGGGATGAATCTCATGATTGGACAGTCAATCTAGAGGGCTATACACTGTTTAGGAGAGACAGACTAAATAAAAAGGGTGGAGGGGTGTGTCTGTACGTAAAGCCGTTTTTAAAACCTAATATATGGGAAGATACTCAGAAGGGTACTGTATACACTGTTGAGACACTATGGGTAGAAATTGCATGCGGGGAAAAAGGAACAAAAAAGTTAGTATTGGGTGTATGCTATAGGCCGCCTGGTATCAACGCATCTGATGATGAATTGTTACTAAAGCAAATTGAAAAAGCAGCAGGAGTAGGAGACATAGTAGTGATGGGAGATTTTAACTATCCAGAGATAAACTGGAAAAACGATTCATGTGATACTGCTAGGGGCAGTATGTTTTTAAACACACTAAATGATAACTACCTAGTCCAACTAATTGAGGAACCAACTAGGTACAATGCAATCTTAGACCTGGTATTAACAAACAATCAGGATTTGGTATCGGGTATTATAGTAGGGGAACCCATAGGAAACAGCGACCAAAATATGGTCACATTCAATATCAGTTTCTACAAACAGCCCTATACTGGCTCAACTAGGACTTTAAATTTTAGCAAAGCAAATTTTGAAATGATGAGGGTATTTTTCAGGGATATTGAATGGGAAGGTTTGTTTTTAGGAAAAAATACTACGGAGAAATGGGAGGTACTAAAATTCCTGCTAGCTAAAAATACACTCAAATATATTCCTATGAGTAGCAAAAAAGGGAATAAAAATCATAAACCGATGTGGCTTAACAAAAAGATTAAGGAACTTATGGGCAAGAAAAGGCGAGCATTTAAAAAATACAAATCTGACGGGGAAGCAGAGTCATTTCAGCACTATAAGGAATGTAACAAAAATTGCAAAAAGGAAATAAGAGCGGCTAAAGTAGAAACTGAAAAACTAGTAGCAAAGGAAAGCAAAGCAAATCCCAAAAAATTCTTTAAATACATCAATAGCAAGAGATTAAAAAAGGAGAGTATAGGCCCTTTGAAGGACACGTTGGGAGTCTTAAGCAAAAATGATAATGACATAGCGAACACACTAAATGAGTTTTTTTCAACAGTATTCACTAGAGAGGACCCAATTCAGGGACTGACACACAATCTCAATAAGGACAATATCACACTGATAGGTACTTATTTAAGCGAGGAAGTAGTCTGTCACCGATTAAAACATTTAAAGATTAATAAATCACCAGGGCCCGATGGTATTCATCCAAGGGTTCTAATGGAGCTTCACTCTGAACTGGCAAAACCGCTATCTCTGATCTTTGAGGATTCAGTTATATCAGGTATGGTTCCCAAAGACTGGCGTATAGCGGAAGTAGTGCCTATATTCAAAAAGGGAAGTAAAGCTGAACCAGGTAATTATAGACCAGTTAGTCTTACATCTATAGTGGGGAAAGTATTGGAAGGTATTCTAAGAGATAGTATTCAGAAGTTCCTTGAAACCAATAAGGTCATTAAAAGGAATCAACATGGGTTTATGAAGGACAGATCCTGTCAAACCAACTTACTTGGCTTTTATGAAACAGTAAGCGCAAACCTAGATCAGGGTAAAGACGTGGATGTAATCTTTTTAGACTTTGCCAAAGCGTTTGATACTGTACCACACATGAGACTTATATACAAGCTACAAGAATCAGGGCTAGGAAGCACAATATGCACTTGGGTCAAAAACTGGTTAGATAATAGGAAGCAGCGCGTTGTGGTTAATGGATATTTTTCAACTTGGACTGAAGTGCTAAGTGGTGTGCCGCAAGGCTCAGTATTAGGACCGCTATTGTTCAATATTTTCATTAACGACCTAACAGAAGGTCTAGAGAGCATGGTGTCAATTTTTGCAGATGATACCAAATTGTGTAAGGCTATAAATACAGAGGAGGATGCCGAGTCTCTTCAGAACGACTTAGTTAAATTAGAAGCATGGGCAGCCAAATGGAGAATGCGCTTCAACACAGACAAGTGTAAGGTAATGCACTGTGGTAACAAGAACAAAAATTACACCTACCTACTAAATGGGGTAAAACTAGGGGATTCTGTACTGGAAAAGGACTTAGGTGTCCTCATAGATAGCAAGCTAAGCAGTAGTACCCAAAGTAGGACTGCAGCAAAGAAGGCTAATAAGATATTAGCATGCATAAAACGGGGTATTGATGCTAGGGACGAGAGTATTATACTCCCATTATATAAATCACTAGTGAGGCCACACCTTGAATACTGTGTACAGTTCTGGGCACCGTACTACAAAAAGGATATCCTGGAGCTTGAAAAGGTACAAAGGAGGGCGACCAAACTAATTAAGGGCATGGAGACGATGGAATACAAGGAAAGGCTTGAAAGACTAGGCATGTTTACATTGGAAAAGCGGAGACTAAGAGGGGATATGATCAACATCTACAAATATATAAGGGGACAATACTCAGAGCTTGCGCGGGACCTGTTTTTGGTTAGATCAACACAGAGGACTCGTGGACACTCGCTCAGGTTAGAGGAGAGGAGATTCCGCACAATACGGCGTAAAGGCTTTTTCACGGTAAGGACAATACGTGTTTGGAATTCCCTGCCCGAGGGAGTTGTAATGGCGGAATCTGTCAACACCTTTAAGAATGGGTTAGATAAATTCCTATTGGATAAGGATATCCAGGGGTATGGTGCATAGTCATGCATTATAGTTACTATTTAGTCAAATCATCATGCAGAGGACACCACAAATAGGTTGAACTCGATGGACAATTGTCTTTTTTCAACCTCAGATACTATGTTACTATGTTACTATGTAGTACAGAGCGATGTAACTGTGACACATGTGTGTACTGACTAGCAGTATAGAAGCTATAGAAAATGATTTAAAATTATTGTAAATGTCAGTACAGAGCGGTGTAACTGTGACCCATGTGTCCTGACAAGCAGTATAGAAGCTATAGAAAAGTATATATATTATTGTATATATATATATCAGTACAGAGCAGTGTAGCTGTGACACGTGTCCTGACAAGCAGTATAGAAGCTATAGAAAAGTATATATATTACTGTATATCAGTAGTAGTACAGAGCGGTGTAACTGTGACACATGTGTGTCCTGACAAGCAGTATAGAAGCTATAGATTTTTTTTTTAAATTATTGTATATATCAGTACAGAGCAGTGTAACTGTGACCCATGTGTCCTGACAAGCAGTATAGAAGCTATAGAAAATAAGAAAAGTATATATATTATTGTATATATCAGTACAGACAGAGCAGTGTAACTGTGACCCATGTGTCCTGACAAGCAGTATAGAAGCTATAGAAAAGTATATATATATTATAGTATATATCAGTACAGAGCAGTGTAACTGTGACACATGTGTCCTGACAAGCAGTATAGAAGCTATAGAAAAGTATATATATTATTGTATATATATATCAGTACAGAGCAGTGTAACTGTGACACATGTGTCCTGATAAGCAGTATAGAAGCTATAGAAAAGTATATATATTATTGTATATATATCAGTACAGAGCAGTGTAACTGTGACACATGTGTCCTGACAAGCAGTATAGAAGCTATAGAAAAGTATATATATTACTGTATATCAGTAGTAGTACAGAGCGGTGTAACTGTGACACATGTGTGTCCTGATACAAAAAATGGTGAGCTGCTCAATCAGATAGTGATGTCACTCAGGTGCTAAAAGGGAGGGGTAATTCTGTGTAGGAAAAAACAATGGTTCCCTAATGCACACCGAGTGAAAAAATATTACTACATAATAGTCAGATAATACGGAGATCTTGGTTGCGTATATCTGCAGATATAGGGTTAAGCCCCCAGGCCGATCGACAAGGCCTCTCCGTCACTGGGGGTCCCTAATACTAGGTATGGGTCCGGGGTGCAGGACCCCATCATGTCGGCACAGGTCGGCTACCCCAGGTCAGCACACAGGTGAAAATTAATAAGGGTTAATAAGAAGCACAGAAGTGCTATGTAAGTGGTGTGATTAAAATAATACAAAAATATATACAAAGTGATAGGGAAAATCATAAGTGTTAATAAAGTGTTAGGGTGTGCCGACCTGAAGCAGCCCAGCCATACCGACACAGGGGCCACCACACCCCACACCCACCCCATAAATAATTACAAATATGTCTGGTTTGAATTCCCAGTGTAAGGCCACATGGTAATGGCTCCTACAGCATCTGAGAGCCAGCTTACCTGGAGATACCCCTAGCTTCTCCTATGGCAGTCTAGAGTCAGCAATCCCTCCTAATGCTGACCCATCCATGCCTCTCAATACAATACAAAAAATGGTGAGCTGCTCAATCAGATAGTGATATCACTCAGGTGCTAAAAGGGAGGGGTAATTCTGTGTAGGAAAAAACAATGGTTCCCTAATGCACACCGAGTGAAAAAATATTACTACATAATAGTCAGATAATACGGAGATCTTGGTTGCGTATATCTGCAGATATAGGGTTAAGCCCCCAGGCCGATCGACAAGGCCTCTCCGTCACTGGGGGTCCCTAATACTAGGTATGGGTTCGGGGTGCAGGACCCCATCATGTCGGCACAGGTCGGCTACCCCAGGTCAGCACACAGGTGAAAATTAATAAGGGTTAATAAGAAGCACAGAAGTGCTATGTAAGTGGTGTGATTAAAATAATACAAAAATATATACAAAGTGATAGGGAAAATCATAAGTGTTAATAAAGTGTTAGGGTGTGCCTACCTGAAGCAGCCCAGCCATACCGACACAGGGGCCACCACACCCCACACCCACCCCATAAATAATTGCAAATATGTCTGGGTTGAATTCCCAGTGTAAGGCCACATGGTAATGGCTCCTACAGCATCTGAGAGCCAGCTTACCTGGAGATACCCCTAGCTTCTCCTATGGCAGTCTAGAGTCAGCAATCCCTCCTAATGCTGACCCATCCATGCCTCTCAATACAATACAAAAAATGGTGAGCTGCTCAATCAGATAGTGATGTCACTCAGGTGCTAAAAGGGAGGGGTAATTCTGTGTAGGAAAAAACAATGGTTCCCTAATGCACACCGAGTGAAAAAATATTACTACATAATAGTCAGATAATACGGAGATCTTGGTTGCGTATATCTGCAGATATAGGGTTAAGCCCCCAGGCCGATCGACAAGGCCTCTCCGTCACTGGGGGTCCCTAATACTAGGTATTGTATTCATTCACGTATTAAACCACAGTTCTGGACTATAAAAGGTCCTCGTCTTATTCACAGTCAACTGTATACAATTATTTGATAATAGCAATTTCACAATTTGAAATAAAAGAGTTTTAGCACGCTCACCAAGCTTTGATTTTTATAATCAAAGATATTTACACAAAACTTATCCACCACTTCACTGGGGGCACAATTTATTTACTCATAGGACATTACGGGTTATATAATATCAATACATAATGATATACATATGAATTTGGTATTTATAAGAAATATGGGAGGGCATATATTTCTCTCTACATAAGGAGGGAATAGGAAATTATTGTTTGACACATTAGTATTTAAACTCACAATTTCTTGTGATCAGCATGTCGGAAAAATGTCTCTCCCTTTCCCCTTTGCAGAGGGGTCTATATATATTTTTTTTAATTATATTTTTTATTTTTTATATTTTTTCTTTGATTTTATAGTTGGGGGACTATTTTTAACTAGGGGAGTGGAATTGGCAGTGGTATTGTAGCATGGATCAAAGGATACACTCCACGGTACTCTTGGAACTTATATATACATCTGCATGTTCTAAGAGATACATCTTTTCTTTCAAATAAAGGGGCATATGATTCTTGCATGGAGTCCAGCCCTATTTTATAGTTACCTGCTTTTTCCTTCCTCGTTACAAAAGGAAAAGAAAAACATGTTAATCCAGGTAGTAATTACATTATGAATGCAGCCTTAGACGAATATATATCTATCTGTTTTCATGGTAAAATCCCCCTTTTTTTTCTTATCAGCCTATAAACTATTAAACCTTCCCAGTTAGATTTAGCTAATGGGAAGTATCTGAAATTGTTTTAAATTAACACTTGCCTAAAAGCTACCATTATCTCCATAGTATCACTCAGCTAAATTGGAAAGAATCACAAATGCCTCTAAACCAATTACACAGAATTCGAAACAGCTGATTGACATGGAGGTACTTTAAATAGTGGACACACAGGAGTAACGTCAGGCTGGTGATCAAGCACGTTTGTGAAACGTACGTTCAGCTGGGACGAAGTGTTCCACAGAAACAGCTCCTCTCTGCAGGAGGATGCTGTGCTAGGCGGCATGTAAAACCGCTTATTTGGATCCGGCAACACAGCCGTGGCGAGCGGCAGTGGAAATCGCTACAGAGACGCTCTCACTGGAGAAGCGGGACAGGGCTGCAGGAAAGCCGCTATACAAGAGACAGGTAGACAGACACGGCATGGGGCAGCGATAATCCCCTCCAGGGACGGATAGATGGGAGAAGGTGGACGGCATCTGTGACTCCAATCTAAATGTGGTAACCCGAAATGCTTGGCACTGTTCTAAATAAGGGAGACATATAAAACAGCCTCCCATTTTTTCAGCAATTAGTTAAGCGTAGTACCATCAGAGGCTTAAACTATTAGGTCCAGAGGCATGGCAAAATGATAACACAAGTTATGATAGTGAACTGTTGATGAATTAACGGGTTGATTGGAGATTAACAGTGACTGAGCCGCAGGGAGCGGCGTTGCATGCACCTTTTCCCTCAATACCTATAGACTGCAGTGTCCAGCTTTTTTCTTCTATTGAACAATTTTTTCCATCTTGGTGATTTGTTTGATTTTTATTAGAGAAATAGGGATAAGAATAATCATTTGGGATAAAGTTATTGGACACAAAACAGCAGCAGTTCAGCTGCAGGGAACGATACAGGATATATCTACTTCTGCCTATACCTAAGCCTGCAGTATGCTACGTCCAATTTCTCATTGAATGATTATGGTTATTTACAATAATTTTGCCTACGGTGTTGCGGCAGGGAGCAGCACAAGATACATCTACTCTTGTCTATACTTAAGCCTGCAGCTTCCTATGCCCATGTTTTTTCTGAATGATTATGGCCCCTTTTTTTTTATGTTAAACTCATTTGAATTGGGACTATAATTATTGGTTTATGTGCCTTGGAGTGGTTATAAACCATGGATTACGCCCATGTAGTATAGATAATTTCAGTGTCAACTGAGTCTCTTAAAAAATACTTTGGCGCTTCAAGAGCACACATACACACAATCTTTTCATTTCTACATATTTCACAGGTATCCCGCTGGTCTCCGCGGCGCATTGTAGTCCTGCAATGCTCACTGCAACAGGATTGCTCTAACACCGGAGACGGAGATACCAGGAGATACTGTTGCTATTTTTCTATCAATCCATCAGTGCCCCTACTCTCACCCTTCTTCCGCTCTAATTGATGAGGATGGGCAGCAGATGGGGGTATCTGTATATTGGATCGTACTATACCTCTCTCCACCTTTCACACTAAAGAATGATACAATCCACATTCAGAAATTTAAGGTTGAGGCCTCAAAATAATTAATTAATAGAGGTGCACCTATGGTCTTAATTGACCAAATATTTCTCAGACCGATCACATAAGTATAAAACGGTGAATGTTAAGGAGACATGTTGTCCCTCACCGCATACTATATGTGATGTAGTCCAGATATAGAGTGTTTTTCAGGTGGTAATTTAAGGGTTGAGATGTTCTTCCTTAAATGTGATATATGTCTGTGAAAAAAAGTGAAACTCTATACGTCTAGGGGCGATGACATGTCCCAGTACAACATATCACACGTTAAAGGTTTAAGGGGGACATTTACTAAGCAGTGATAAGAGCGGAGAAGTGAGCCAGTGGAGAAGTTTCCCCATCAACCAATCAGCAGCTCTGTATAATTTTTTAGTATGCAAATTATAGATGTTACTTCAGTGCTGATTGGTTGCCATGGGCACTTCTCTACTGGTTCACTTCTTTGCTCTTATCACTGCTTAGTAAATGTCCCCCTACGTGTCTTTATAAAATTGTGAGGCCATGAATGGCCTGTTTTAGAATCACACTGGGGAGAAATCACAAAGGTATGTTTTTTGCCAAAGGCAACATAGCTTCCAAATTGAGCTGAGAAACAGCTCAGAGGTACTGTAGGGTTGATAAAGTAAATTATCATATGAGAAGTGTGTGAAAAAACATTAGAGTTATTCCAACTGAATTGGCAATCAATGCATGTTTATACAGAGAGAGCGTTCAAATCGGGACGATTAGTCCTAGAGATATATATACCATATGCTGTGATCTCAATGTTTATGATCTAATATTAGCATTAACGCAATTGTTTATTTATTTATTTTGACATTATGGGAGATGAGGACAATTATTGAACACATATGATACTTATTTCAGTGTTTTGATATGAAATGTGTTTGAACACTCTCCCTTTTATTTTAGATTGGTGAGAAATAAAAGTTAAGTTTTAATATCATTCATTAATCCTCTATATATCATACCGTTAATTATTTCAAAAGAGTGCTCCAAAAAAGGAATTTTCTTTGGGGCTAGTCCCCACAATATTTTTGGAACATGAGTTTTTTCATAATTCCAGGAGCACCTCCAGCCTGTTTATGATTCAGATAAGATTATCTCTAATAATAAGAGTAGCTGGTTCATAATCCAAAGTGTTTAATAGATATCTTATATCCAGTGCAGGATAACTACTTTAGCAGAAACAAAATAACCCACCCAAATCTAACTCTCTCTGCACATGTTATATCTGCCTCCCCTGCAGTGCACATTGGTTTGCCCAACTGCTAACAAAGGCCCTCATTCCGAGTTGATCGCTCGCTAGCTGCTTTCAGCAGCAGTGCAGTCGCTAAGCCGCCGCCCTCTGGGAGTGTATTTTAGCTTAGCAGAAGTGCGAACGAAAGATTAGCAGTTCTGCTATTAAATATTTCCCTGCAGTTTCTGAGTAGCTCCAGACCTACTCCTAGATTGCGATCACTGCAGACTGTTTGGTTCCTGATTTGACGTCACAAACACGCCCTGCGTTCGGCCAGCCACTCCCCCGTTTCCCCAGCCACTCCTGCGTTTTAGCCTGACACGCCTGCGTTTTTTAGCACACTCCCGGAAAACGGTCTTTTTCCGCCCAGAAACACCAACTTCCTGTCAATCACACACCGATCAGCAGAGCGACTGAAAAGCGTTGCTCGCCCCTGTGTAAAATTACTTAGTTTTGTGTGAAAGTACTTGGCGCGTGCGCCCTGCGGCCCATACGCATGCGCAGAACAGCCGGTTTTTAGCCTGATCGCTATGCTGTGAAAAACGGCAGCGAGCGATCAACTCGGAATGAGGGCCAAAGTTCCTGCTGCGATCATCTCGGAATTACCCCCCATATTGCTAGCGTCCTGTAGTATGTTAATGAAGGATTCTAACATGAACGTTATAGTTGCTCCAGTGTGTATGGGTAATCCAGGCTGATGGGGATTCGTTTCGATCTTGGAACAGTTTGTAGTGTACCCAGCTTAAGTTTAAATATCTAGTTCAAGAACATCTAGTGGAAGATCCACACGTTTACTTAGCAGTGATTCTTAGCTCACACTTTTTTCTATATTTGATCCATGCAGCTTAGCATCTATATTTAAGGTGCATGTACATCAAATGATATCCTGTCTGCCATCAATCTGCTAATGAGCACAGTAGGTGTGAAAGTTTGTGAAACCTTCAATTCTAAAACAGTGAACAGAGTGTCCTTAATCTACCTAATGCTGCTGCTTAATTATGCCACATGACAGCAGATTTTAAACTGTTGAGAGAAGGAGGATAACACACTGAAAGAAAAGTATATGCTATAGGAAAATAACTCACAAGTCATGCACTGTACCATGGAAGTGGTGCATGTCTGAAATGCTGCAAGATATTTAAGAAGTATTACTGTTAGTCTGGTTACACACTGGCATGGCATTAAATGACAGTGTCACCACATGTGAAAGAGACTCACATTTTTCTTGCTGTAGTAACAAGAGCTAGCGTTCAGGGGGATCAATGGTGGACACTGACTTGGGATGAACGCAAATAAAAAGAGCAAACAACGCCACACTTTGTGCCACAATATACAAATAAAAATGCTTGTGAGTATGGGGTCATTGGAACCAGTGGGTTACATTCCCAAACATATTGGGGGTTTCTGTACAGTGATCGCAATTACGCGCTATGGCGCGTTTTTTACCCGTTTTTTAAGACCTGGGACTCAAGTTTCTAAAGTGGGAGGGTCCAAGGGGACGCGCTCCTCATTAGGCCAATCCCTAAGGGGGATTTTTGTATGATTGCCTGAATGATGTAAAGAGGAGGTGGAGCCAGTTTCCCTTCCTCTTTGGCGCCTGGCTGGCTGCTTGCGGCGGGTGAGTGAAGGCTAGTGCGGGTGATGGTTGGGTTAAAACGGGAGTGGGGGCACAGCATCTCTGGGGGGTGCTGGCGATGTGCAGGGATCGGCGTCCTCTGTGATCTAGTGGGTAAAGCTGGGCTTTGTGACTGGGGCTTCCCGCGGTGCCATCTGAGGCAGTGGCCGCGCTGCTGCTCCTGCTTCGAGGGGTTGAACACCTCAAAGCAAGAGCGGCAGCGCGGCCACCGCCTCAGACGGCACCGCGAGAAGCCCCAGTCACAAAGCCCAGCTTTACCCATTAGATCACGGAGGACGCCGATCCCAGCACGTGTGGTGAGTTCCCTGTCTATGTCCGCTACGGCCCGGGGGGGGGGGGGGGGGGGACAAGGTGATTACTGCAGTGTGCCTGCAGTAATTACCTGGTGCAGTATGCCTCAGTGCTCTTACCTGGTGCAGTATGCCTCAGTGCTCTTACCTGGTGCAGTGTGCCTCAGTGCTCTTACCTGGTGCAGTATGCCTCAGTGCTCTTACCTGGTGCAGTATGCCTCAGTGCTCTTACCTGGTGCAGTGTGCCTCAGTGCTCTTACCTGGTGCAGTATGCCTCAGTGCTCGTACCTGGTGCAGTGTGCCTCAGTGCTCGTACCTGGTGCAGTGTGCCTCAGTGCTCTTACCTGGTGCAGTGTGCCTCAGTGCTCTTACCTGGTGCATTGTGTATAACGTGCTCTAACTGGCGCAGTGTGTATAACGCGCTCTAACTGGTGCAGTGTGTATAATGTGCTCTGCCTGGCGCAATGTGTATAACGTGCAATGTGTATAACGTGCTCTAACTGCGTGTATAACGTGCAATAACTGGTGCAATGTGTATAACGTGTTCTACCTGGCGCAATGTGTATAAGTCCTGTACCTGGTGCAAATTGTACAACGTGCTGAACCTGGTGCAAAGTGTATAACATGCTGTACCTGGTGCAAAGTGTATAACGTGCTGTACCTGGTGCAAAGTGTATAACGTGCTGTACCTGGAGCAAAGTGTATGACGTGCTCTACCTGGCGCAGTGTGCATAGGAGGTTCTACCTGGTGCAATGTGTATAAGCGGCACTACTGTGTGGTGTAATGTGAATTGGCACTATTATGTGGTCACGCCCCTTCCCCATGAAGCCACACCCATAAAATTTTGTGGCGCGCATTGCCTATACTTTGCAGTCTGGGAGGTGGAACACCAATTCACTTTCTGTCTAAGGGCCCCAAAATGTCTAGTTATACTTCTGGTGCAGGGTGTCCTGCATGCTACACAGCCCAGCAGCACTGTCACCCCATCCCCCCACCTTGCAACACTTTTGTAGTGTCCAAACAAGATTAAGTTTAAAAAGAACCTTCATTCCAATGGGACCCAGAAAAAGACCAGTAGGACCCCAATTTTTAAAAGTGAGGGGTCCATGGGACCCACTTTTTTTTTGGCTCAGCGCGATCACTGCTGTAATAGCATACTCCCAACTTTTCATTTGTAGAAAGAGGGACACACGTGTGACAAGGGGGCATGGCTTCGCGGGAGGACCCGCGATCGTGAGCCACGCCCCGTTTTCATCACTGATGAGGCACTGAGGGGGCATGCCCCCTCTCACCGCTGCTCTGCTAAGCAGGGCAGCGAGTGCATGAGCCTCCCAACTGCCCCCCCCACCGCGGGACACTGCGGCCCGTGGGTGGGACAGCGGGACAGTCCCCAAAAAACGGGACTGTCCCGCGAAAATCGGGACAGTTGGGAGGTATGTAAAGCCTATGAGCTGCAGGCTGTGTGGGAATTTCAGCAAGTCTGCCCGTATGTTTAAAGCGCCATTTTTTTACAAGCCAAATCCAGGTTGGTTTACCATTAGGGATTCCACAGACAAATCTAGGATTTCTCCTAAGCTGGGTACACACGAGATGATGTGTACCCAGCATGACATTGTTAATCACGGAACCTTGCAGGGTGCTGGCATCGGGAAGTGCATATACCTGCAGATGCCAGCAGCAACGAAGCGACATCAGGGGGGAAGGAGAAGCAAGGCATCGCTAGTGACAGCCCTAGATCTTCTTGCATGTACAAAAGATCTGAGGCAGATGCTACCGACCCATGGGTGCACACCTCGGCATCATTATAGTGGCACTTTTTAAATAATTTGTTATTCTGAACGGTTGAAAATGGCCAAATCGTTTAAAATCTCATCCCATGTGTGCGCACCTTTACTCTGGTATGGGGAATGTGATGTGCTGCCAAAACTGCGGTAGGCTCATCTTACTGCATTTTGTTGTTATAAAATCATAATCATAACCAGTGGTGACTCAGCTGCAAGCTATCAGTACGGATGGTGTTATGGTTAGCATTAATGCCTCACAGCACTAAGGTCATGGGTTCGATTCCCACCATGGACTCCACTGTGTGGAGTTTGTATATTCTCCCCATACTTGCGTGGGTTTCCTCCGGGTATTCCGGTTTCCTCCCAATATCCACAAATATACTGGTAGGTTAATTGGTCTCTGACAAAATTAACCCTAGTGTGAATGTGTGTGCACAGCTACGATCAGCTCGGAAAGACCACCTATGTCTCCATTATAGTGTCAGACACATAATGACCCCAGTAGTGCAGTGCCAGTTACACATACGCCCCCAGTAGTGCCAAATACACATTATATGCCCCCATCAGTACCAGATACACATTATATGCCCCCACAATGCCAGATACACATTATATGCCCCCACATTATATGCCCCCACAGTGCCAGATACACATTATATGCCCCCACAATGCCAGATACACATTATATGCCCCCACAATGCCAGATACACATTATATGCCCCCACAGTGCCAGATACACATTATATGCCCCCAGTTGTGCAGTGCCAGACACATATGACCCCATCAGTGCCAGATACACATTATATGGCTCCAGCAGTGCCAGATACACATTATATGCTCCCACAGTGCCAGATACACATTATATGCCCCCACAGTGCCAGATACACATATACCCCAGTAGTGCAGTGCCAGATACACATATGCCCCCAGCAGTGCCAGATACACATTATATGCCCCTCAGTGCCAGATACACATTATATGCCCCCACATTGTCAGATACACATTATACTGTATGCCCCCACATTGTCAGATACACATTGTAATCCCCTACATTGTCAGATACACATTATAATCCCCTACATTGTCAGATACACATTATAGAAGGGTATACTGGGCATAAGGAGAGGAAAGTGGAGATTTAGGAGGAAGGCTGGTAAGCTTTAATGAAAATATATGTTTTCAGTGCACATTTGAAGAGGGTGAGACTGGTAGATAGTCTGAGAAGAGGTAACTAGGGTGGAGGTGAGGCACTGCCACTGATCACTGGAAGAGCAGAGAGGGCATGAAGGGGTGATGATAGAAGTGAGGTTGGAGTTATAGGAGGGCCAGGAGTAGCTTTATACGCAATGGTCTGGTGAGAAGTTTAAACTGCTAGAACAGTTACAGTGCACCATATCAGAAAACAAAAATACTCTTAAGGCAGGGCACACTTTACTTGGGTGCTCAGTGCTCACACTGTTCCGGACAGGAGGATCCAGTCTGAATATACCACTCCCTGCTGTTCGCCACCAGAGCCAACAGCGCCCTGGTCAGGGGCGTTTTAAGAGAGAGGAGGCCCGTGTTCAGCCTCCTCCGTTGGGCCCCCTCCTCTCTGCCCGGAGCGACGTAGAGTCTGAGCTCTAGAGGGCTCAGACTCTACTGCGCATGCGCAGATCTCCGGGTAAATGGCGCAGCGGCCATTTTCCCTGAGATCTCTCTACTGCGCATGCGCAGAATGCCGTGAAAATGGCCACTGGGCCATTTTCACTGTGTTCTAGCGGCGCTACGGATGCCGGCAATGGACTTCAGAGGGGTAAGTATTTTACAAATGGGTGCAGTGTGTGTGGTGGGGGCCCCCTCTGGACTCAGGGGCCCGTGTGCACCACACACATTGCACCCATTATAGAAACGCCAGTGGCCCTGGTGTGTGACGCACATGCAGCAGAGCAGCCATCAGAACTGGTCTGGACTGCTCTGGTGAGTCTGGTAGTGACACTGTTCGCCGTTTGCGGGAAGGGACAGCAGCACTGCAGCGGCGTCCGTCCAGGGGCCCGCCTCCTAGCCTCTGTTTTGAGTCCTAGCAGTGGCTGCGCCGACGAGGGAGAGGGCTGTAGGAGGCCAAAGTTAAACTATGTGCGTGCTGTGCAACGCCGGCACCGCACAGCGTGCACATAGTTTAGCATTGGCCTGCCCACAGAACACACCCTGGTTGTCACACAGCCACTGCTAGGCCAGGAGGAGGCCCGCAGGATGGACACTGCTGCTGTAGGGACAGGCTTGAGGCTCCAATACTGTTTGGCGGCATGCACGGGAAGGAACAGCAGCACTGCAGCAGCGCCCATCCAGGGGCCTGCATCCTAGCTTCTATCTTGAGTCCAAGCAGTGGGGTAGTCCTAGCCAATGAGGGGGAGTGCTGTGGGAGGGCCAAAGCTAAACTATGTGCGTGCTGTGCGGCGTCTGAAGTCATATTGTTTACCTTTGGACTGCCCACAGCACACACCCTTGTCGTCACACAGCCACTGCTAGAAGGCCAGGAGGCGGCCTGTGGGATGGACGCTGCTGCTGTAGGGACTGGCTCTAGGCTCCAATATGACAGCGAGAGCGAGCGGCGCCCATTAAGTGTGGTGCCCTGTTCGGCTGCTCTATTGGAACGTGCCTAGAGCCGGCCCTGTGGCCAAATATTCTCTGTAAAGTGCTGTGGATTATGTGTGCACTATATAAAAAACTGGTAATAAATAAATAAATAAATAATTAAATAATAAAATAATCTGCAGCGCACACCATGAGGCGGTTAACATATAGTGTAGGCAGAGCCGGCGCTAGCAGCTCAGCAAAGGGATGCAGTGCAGGGAGGCACCAAGCTAAAGAGGTGCTCTCCCTGCTCTGCATCCCTGCTGCTGCTGGATGCCACTGCGCCTGTCAAACTGGAAGGCAGCTGGCAGTTTACAGCGTGGCTCCCTCCCCCTCCTCCTCCCCAGATAGAGTGCACGCAGTGTGTGGCCTCAGCCCCCACACAGCGCTGCTGCCACCGATATCCCATGCTGCCTAGAGGTTTGGGGGCATGGCCTAATCACAGGAGCCATGGTCACACCCCTTTATGGAAAAAGTAATTTAAAAAAATCTTTGCAGTGCCGAGCAGGGTGTGTGCAGTGCCTGCACCCTGAGCCCAAAGCCCTCAGGCAGGGTCAGGAGTGTGATCACTCCCCCCCACCCATACAGGAACAGATAGAGGCTCAGCAGTAGCAGCTGCCTCTCGGCCCCACTGCAGCACAGCACACTGCAGCATGTGCTGTGCTGCCGCGATGAGAACTGATGCTGCTGTTGCCCAGTAAGGTCGGTGGGAGTGCAGTGGACCAGTGTCCCCACCGGGCCCCTCCATCAGTCCCAGGCCTGAGTAATTAGTACCTGCTCCCTCTCCCCCCTCTTGGGGTCACTGACAACATCCTACAGAGCCACTGGAGTAATGGAGCCTGCAAGAAACCGGAGGAGAAGGGATAGGAGGAGCAGCGCCCGAGCCGGGACCTACTGCAGTTCCAGAGCTGCACTGTGGAGGGAATGAAGGCTGTACCTGGCATAGGGGGTCATTCAGAGATGAATGCAGATCGCTGCATATGCAGCCAGATCTGCGTTCATCTCTGCACATGCTGAGGGCCACCCAGCACAAAGCAAGGATGCCCAGCATGTGTAGCGCCGCCTCCCGATGCATCCGCAATTACATTGCCGACGCATCTGATCTAAGGTTGACCCCTGGCAGCGCAATGTATATGCCCACATGCCCACTGCACATGCGCAGTTTGCTGCTGCCGGCAAACTGCGCTGTGGGCCACTAATGTGGTGGGGTCTGGATGACCCCCATAATGTGTATAATGGGCTGTACCTTGCATAATGTATATAATGGGCTCTACCGGGCATAATGTGTATAATGTGAATTAGGCATATTGGTCACATATAAACCGCGCTAAATATAAGGCAGCCCTGCAGTACAACGTATCCAAAGGAGTGTCTCCTAATACCACCCAAAGAAACAAAAACTGTAAAAAAAAAGTAACGGATATGGTTCCTGCCAGGTAACTAACAGCATAGGTTAGTACACTTGAAATAAATCAATCTCTCAACAAACTTAAACAGTTAAAGGAACAACGATACATCCCTGGAATAAATGTTGAAACTTCAATGTGACGGCATATTGGCCCCGCTCAGCATATACGAAGAAAAAATAAAAGAAACATGTGTAGTACAGTACATTTTGAACACACAATCTCTAAAAATTAATTTGTAAAGAGTTCCATAAAAAATTTTTTTTAAAAAACCTCCAACCCCTGTTACAGTTAAAGTGCAGTGCAATTACCAAAACAAGATGAGAACTAATGTGAGATAGTTCTCAAACAAGCTTGTTTTTTGTTATAGTCACCAGACGACTCCCAGGAAAATCAATCTGGAGATTCCTTTAGGTAACTGTTCAGCAGTCTCACTTTCTCAGCAGGCAGGTTGGGTTCCGTTATGCATCCAACGCGTTTCAACCCTTACAAGGGTCTTTTTCAAGGCAGAGTAGATGTCCCCAGTCCACAAACGGATATTTAAATCCCCAGCATCCAATCAAAACATCTCATTTAAAAACCGTACAGCTGTTTTCATTGATTCCCTTTGCAGGGCGTCCGGTTGCCTAGGTGACAGCAGGAACGCCGCCCAGTCTAACGCATGGCGTCACTTCCGGAACAAGGACGTGACTTCCACTAACAGGAACTTATCCTGCCATCCCTGCTATTGGATGATCCATTGCCTAAGCAACGGTGGAAGCTTCTCAATCCATGACAGAGCGTAGCCTCCGCTACGTCACTTCCGGCAACAGGTGATTGACCCGTTGTCTTGGCAATGATAGTGTAGGAGCTTCCGCAGTATAGCAAATATATATTGATTCACGCTTTTTCGCATTTATTAAGATATTTACTGTTAATCACAAAATGGGTTCATGTGTCCTTAAGAAAAATATTGCTGAGTTGGTCAGAATACTATATTTGCTGAATATCTTGTCCTAAAGCATGACTTGTACAAAGACAAATGCAACATTAAATGTATCCAAGGCGGACAAAGCAACACCAGATATATCCAAGGATAATTGAGAAGAATGCTGAAAATCTTCTGAGTTTATGTCCGAAAGACTGATAAACGAAACAATAACCATCTTTAAGGCTGTTCTAGTTGCCACTTGAAACATTGTATGACAATCGATGTATTTCAAGATATATATGGTGTATTCTGATGGGCTAAATGTATTGGCAAACATGAATCCTTTGTTTTTAAGCTATAAATAATAAAGCCATGACGGCCCCCTAGCAGGTCTTTTATGATTTGCTTCGGTTACACATGAATTTGTGTCATCTTATCATTCATTGACCTCCAACCGGTTGCTAAAGGAACAGAATTCTGACTGATGACTGCAGAGAGTTTATAGACCAGACCTGAACAGGTTAACATACCCTAACAGCAACGAGGGAAGCTGCTCAGTCTATGATGGGGTGTTGCCTCCACTACGTCACTTCCGGCAACAAGGGATTATCCCATTGTCCCGGTAACGAGTGAAGCCGCTCACTGCAGCGTGCTGCATCTCCTCCAGCAAATCACACATGGCCATACAGACAGCCTGCGGGAATCTTCCATAAACACATAATGAAACACATTCCTTAAGATTCTTCACAGCTCATTGTAGGATCAGTATAGTTCATGACAAAAAAGACTATAACTTGTCATCTTATGTTTAATCGTCCCGAATTTTGATATAATCCTCATACAAACAAGTCCTTATGTAAAAACAATAAGAGGGAAAAAAAGGAGGAAAAAAGGAGAATACACAAATATAAGTAAATAAATATGACTACCATCATCCCTCTGAATTATTATTAACAACTTTAAATTACATGGCAACGACTCAATATAAAAAGGGGAATTGATAAAAAAGAACATTAAAAGATTCTATAAAAACCACTTTAATTCAAAATCCTTGTTGAGCCCATGAGGATGTAGTGTATTACACTCATAAATACACTGCATTTCGTTTCTTGCAAGTGCAGACCCAATATGCTTCTGACGATGGTTACCCTTAATCAGTTTTATTCCACCAAATCTTACTATCTCTTTAGTGGAACAACTATGATGCACTTTGAAATGGTCTGATAGGGCATGTGTTTCCAAGCCCTTTTTTATATTCCTGCAGTGCTCGCTCAAACAGATTTTTAAAGGTCTGGTTGTATGGCCAATATAAAAAAGGTTACATGAGCACTCTAAAAAATATATAACATTTTTAACATTACATGTGATAAAATCCATAATTTTTATAGTTTTTCCATTAATACATATCGCCTCTAGTTTTTTTGTTCCATCGCTTTTCACCTCTCAGCATCCAATACAGGTGCTGCATCGATGGAAACCTTTAGTTAAATTCCTACCCTCTCTCATTTTGGGTGGTAAATAACTTCTAACTAGGGAATTTTTGAGATTTGGTGCTCTTTTATAAATATTGGGTGCTCTGGAAGAGATTGTCCTATTATGGGATCTTTTTTTAGAATTCCCCAATTTTTTCTAAAAGATTTTTCAAGGGTTTTGAATTAGGCATTAAACCCAGTAATAAAGGCCCTTTCTGCATTATTTTTATTTTTTCGTCCTCGATGTTTGTCTTTTAATAATTATTTCCTATCTACTTATCCACCTCCTGTATTGCAAGTTCTATTTTATCCTTTTGATAACCAATCCTTTCAAATCTACTAACCATCTCAGTGGCCTGTTGTTTGTATGTCGAATCTTTTGTGCAGTTTCTCTTTAATCGTTTAACTGCCCCTGTGGTGTCGAATTCAACCAATTTGAGTGGTGACAACTAGTTATATCTAGATATGTTCGAGAATCAGTTTCCTTTATAAAAGTTTCTGTACAGAGTTCTCCATTATCAAGAAATATGGAGATATCCAAAAAACTAACTTTTTGATCACTAATATTATATGTCAGTTCTATATTTAATTTATTATCATTTGGATAAATACAGAGAGAGTTTAGATCCTCCTTATTACCTCTCCATATGAAAAATATATCATCTATATACCTTTTCCATCTCCCCATAAAAATATTCACATAGCTAGGGGCAAACCTGGTGCTCATGGCTGTCCCTCTTTTCTCGATATAAAAATCCCCATCAATGGTAAAATAGTTATTGACAAAAATAAAACGTATACCTTCTAAAATGAAGTCCTGAACTTCTTTTTCCAAAGTACTATTATTCAAAAAGGTGCTTACAGCATAGATTCCTGCTTCATGATCAATCATTGAATATAAGAATTTTACATCAGCTGTGACTAATACATATCCCTCCTCCCACTGGACCGTGGTGAGGAGATTAAGAAGATCTCTCGTATCCTTAAGATGTAAGGCATTATTTAGGACTAATGACTGTAGGAAGTAATCTATATACTCAGATAGATATGATGCTGTTATTGAATCTATACTGGAGACTATCGGTCTACGGGGGGGGGGGGCTTAGCTCTGATACAGTTGGTAAAAACACAATACAATGGAAACTGTAACCTCTTCATCCATAGGTCAAAGGGATGGTCATTTACAGTACAGGAGGGGTCATGCTACTGTAATTACTCATACCACGCGCTAATACGCAGGACCGCGTGAGCGGTCATATGCAACTTGCGAATATGTGCATGCACGGCAGAACGAGTACGTGCACGGAGGCCATCTGTGTGGAGTTTGTACGTGATATGTGTACTGTAATATTTTCCGACTTCGACAGTCCACCCTTTGGCAGTCATCAATAACTGCCACTCTTAACTAATAAACTAAAAATATTACCTATACAATTTATATACAAGCTTGGATGATCGGGGGAGAGTTGTAGGTGGGAAATGTATAGCCTAGTGGGATAGTAAAAGCATGTATGTATGAATCAATCTCTGAGGGGCATGTATCATGGTGCCGTATATGATCTAAGTAAGCTTCGAGGTATTGCAAAGTATACTTTAAATCCTTCTCATCTCGTATTAAGGGTCTGTAAATGGGCAAACAAACACTACCAAGCTCTTTTCGGCTTCTTATTCCAACAAATGGGAAGCACATTTAGTTGATGATACATGGAGGGGGAATATATGTGAATGCTACTATATGTGTATAACACCTGTCAACTATGTGCCATTAACTGAGGGTTGCAGAGATGAAGATAAGACACATATAAAAATACATTCACATAAACATTGGGTAGGGTTGACGCCTTTTCTGGTTGGATGTTTCTGGGTAAAGGGGGAGACAGAGAAAAATGGTGAAAGAAACAGGCCATGAAATTCATTTGCAATCCTTATCATAACACTTTTTCTATTGATGGGTCATAAATCAAATCTGCTGCTGTAACAGCGCTCTCGCTCCTTAGACTCATCAAATTTGTGCCGTTCTTGCGCCGCGTTAGAATTCGAACACACCTGAATATCAGACCAATAATTATGATGACTCCCAGGATACAAAGGAGAAACTTTCCCACAATCATGATAACATTCTGTGCCCACTCTCCTAACCCTGAGAACCATTTGTGTCTGTTCAACCATGAGACCCAGCCGGTCAGTTCATTACCCACAGCCATCAAGGTAAGGTTGTGCTTCCTACTGAACTCCCAATACAACTGTAAGGTCTCATCCATCTTATGATCGATGATCTCCGTGGGGTCGTCAGTGCTATTCGTGATATACATACAACACTTCACGCCATATTGAGTTGCCAGGGTAACACAGTACCCACCTGTCACAGCTGTAACGTAATTGAGGACCATCCTGTGCTGGATCAGTTCCTTCTGGTAGGCTTGTAACTCCCTTCCTGTATACCTGATGGTGTCATCATACATCTCAGTGATATTATCTATCAAGTTCGCTAGCGCATGGATGTACCTATAATTTATAGTTCCTCTGGCAGTAAGGGTGATATCTAATGCGAAAAGGAACTGAATCCCGGTGGATTCGTGGATCAAATCAGAGGCTGCGTGCTCTGCCCTATCTATGAGGTGTCTCTTGATGATGTGTTCATAGTGGGTATGAGTATAAGGAGTCTGAGCACTGCAGTGAACGTCTTTCATTTTGTCGTGGGTTATGGTCATGACCTCTGGTAGTACTCTCCCAATATAATACAATCCCTCAGAGCTCGGAAGTAAGCCACTTGTACGCTTTCCTCCCACATATGAAATAGGCATCATCTGGCAGAACATAGGGGACAAAATGTAACATCACCATATTGCAAATCTTCCATGTAAAGAATCCAATCCCTAGTTCTCTCATTTGCTCAGTACAAGTATCAGGCTGGATGATGTGGGTACAATACCCCTGCGATACCTTTCCAACCCACATGGTTTTGCTTCCACGTGTATACCAGTACCAAAAATACTTCCCACTGTTGGTTATCTTGCATACAAGTTCAGAGTCGATAGGAATCCTATCAGCTCTGTGTGAAAAGGTCATTGTCTGGTTATTCCAAGTCACTTCCCAATTTCCTGGTTTTCGGAAATTGGAAATATTAAAACACAACAGAGACCTATCTACGTTGTACTGGTGGAGCTTCAAGCTAGGGGGCCTAGATATATTGAATTTCTTGTCCACCGGTCTCCCACCCCGTAATTCGAGTACCTCATCTATTGCTAAAGGGTATGGTACTAATCCTGACTTACTCTGTCCTTGAGGAACCTGTGATCACACCCAACATTCTGTCTGGTTTAAGACCTTACCCACTAATGAGTGGTAATCACTCAACGGATGTCGGTCCATGTCGATATTAATGTTGGACTGACACTTCTGGATGATCCCATCTTCGACTATGTTCTTACAATTCCTACAAATACAATATTCATCAGACAATAACCCCTCACATTGCCTCCGAGCTCCGTGACTACCAGAGCGCTTACTGATACCAGCCTTTACTCGAGTGATGTGCTGCTCCTGAGATCCTACAAATCCGTACTTGCCAACAGAACCCATTCCAGATCCTTGTTCGACGTCTCTGGGATCCTCACCAAAACAGATTGTTCTGATCAAAAACATAATTACTAGAAAAACCCAAAACACAGTCTCTTGAGGTAGATCCATTTCGTTAAGGGAAAAGAAGGAAGATAAGAAGGGGGGGGGGAGAAAATGGTAGTGGGAGGTGAAAAAAGAAAACTGGTACGACAACCCTCTTTGATCTTGTTGCTCTCCGCGCTCAGGTGCCGTTTCAACAGTACTGCCTCTCAGCTTTCCCGGAACAAACACTCTAGTGATATGAGGTTCTTTTCACCTTGCTCTTTGAACACACAGTTCTCCGGGTCAGCGACCTTCTTGCAGTGGGACGAGTGGACCCAAGTCTCTCTTTCGGCGACATTTAGTACTGTCATGCTGGTTATATAGACTTGATACGGTCCATCCCACCTGTCTATGAGGCAACCTGAGCATAGAAAATTTCGAATCATCACTTAATCCCCAGGCTCAATGTCATGACAATTACTGTTCGGTAGGTCAGGAATCACCAGCTTTAAATTTCTTTGTTGATTTCTCAGCTGCTGGCTCATCCTAACTTAATATTTCACAGTTAATTCGTTATTGCATTTCAAATCATCCTGGGGGTCTATCATTACATGGGGTTGTCGACCAAAAAGAATTTCAAAGGGTTATAAGTTAAGTGGTGACCTGGGAGTGGTTCTGATGCTGTACAACACTAGTGGCAAAGCTTCTGGCCACAGCAATCCAGTTTCAGCCATCACTTTGCTCAGCTTATTCTTAATAGTACTGTTCATTCTCTCCACCTTCGCACTCGCCTGTGGTCGGTACGGAGTATGCAGCTTGCTATTAATTCCCATCATATCACTGACCTGGTTTGGAAGTGTTGTGGACTCGGGGTTTCTTCCGGTGACCGGGAAGAGGAACCACTACTCGGTCGCAGAAGAGAAGGCCGGATGTAGGTCTTCCTCATGCAGGATTCGGATGGTAGGCAGAAGGTACGGGTGGGCGCTTGAAGGACTCCTGAAAGACAAGACTTGTAAAGGTGCTGATGAATTGGTGGAGAGTACCAAAAGCTCGCTGTGAGCGGTGTTGTGGTGCTAGAGGCACTGAAATGCAAGAGGTACTGAGGTGTTTTGAAGGCGCTGAGGCGCTTAGAGACGCTGAGGTGCTTGGAGGCATAGAGGTGCTGAGGCACGGAGGTGCTGAGGCACGGAGATGCTGAGGCACGGAGGTGCTGAGGCACAGAGATGCTGAGGCACGGAGGTGCTGGAGGCACGGAGATACTGAGGCACGGAGGTGCTGAGGCACGGAGATGCTGAAGCACGGAAATGCTGAGGCACGGAAATGCTGAGGCACGGAGGTGCTGGAGGCACGGAGATACTGAGGCACGGAAATGCTGAGGCACGGAGGTATGGAGATCACAGGTACAGCAGTAGTAGCGATGATACTCAGGCGCCGGAGCTCTGCCCGGCATCTGAATTTGTACTTCCCGCCAGCACCCGATTGGAGAGGCGCTGATGACATCACCCGTCCCCAGTGAGCGTCGGGCGCACCCGCGACGTCCTCGCTACGGGCGCCGGACGGAGCGCCGGAAGGCAGAGGCCGCCAGCGAGGACGACCGCTCGGGCAGCCAGCAGCCTCGGAGGGTCAAGCCCGGCGGCCGCGGCAGTGGTATTACAGTACCCCCTCCTCTAGGAGTGGCCCCTGGACACTTTC
This sequence comes from Pseudophryne corroboree, assembly GCF_028390025.1. Classification (NCBI taxonomy): domain Eukaryota; kingdom Metazoa; phylum Chordata; class Amphibia; order Anura; family Myobatrachidae; genus Pseudophryne; species Pseudophryne corroboree. The sequence continues at coordinate 543,849,712 of NC_086448.1, read as the reverse complement.
CTGGTTTCGTAGGATGTCTAGAATGGAAAATCCGGTTTAGTCGAGGAGCCGAAACCTCAGAAGCCTTTATCCAACTTCTCTCCTCAGGACTGGACCCTTTCCATTCCACCAGATATTGCAGATTCTTGTGAAGGTAACGAGAGTCTAGAATTGTTTTGATCTCGAAGTCTGTTCCTGTTTCAGCTTCCACTGAGGTGGGGCTAGAGGACTTTGAATGAAAACGATTAAGGACGAGAGGACGAAGAAGAGAAACATGGAAGGCATTTGGAATACGTAGGTGAGAAGGTAAACCCAACTTACAGACCACAGGATTCAGGACTTGTAGCACAGGGTAAGGACCGATGAATCTTGGAGCAAACTTCATAGTGGGTACCTTCAACCGGAGATTACGTGTGGACAGCCATACCCTATCACCAACCTTGTATTGAGGAGCGGCTCGTCGTTTCTTATCAGCGAAGAACTTGTATCGGACAGAAACCTTTTTAAGACTAGCATGAATCCTACACCAAATTTGTCTGAAGTGTAGTAGAGTGGATGTTACAGCTGGAACCTCTTCTGTTGGAAGACTTGGTAACTCCGGAACTCGTGGATGGAACCCATAGTTGACGAAGAACGGAGACTCACCAGTGGAAGAATGAAATGAATGGTTATGGGCAAACTCCGCCCAAGGTAACAACTCCACCCAGTTGTCCTGTGAAGGGGAGAGATAAAGGCGAAGGAAAGTCTCTAGATCTTGATTGACTCGTTCCGTTTGTCCATTCGTTTGGGGATGATAAGCGGATGAAAACTTAAGTTTAATCTGTAAGGCCGAGCAGAGGGCTTTCCGAAACCTTGCGGTGAACTGTACCCCTCAATCAGAGACTATTTCCTGAGGTAACCCATGTAACCGGAAATATTCGCGGATGAATAGTAGAGCTAGTTTAGGAGCTGTCGGCAGACCAGTCAATGGAACGAAGTGCGCCATCTTCGAGAAACGGTCGACGATCACCAAGACGGTGTTGCAACCTTTGGAACAGGGCAAGTCAGTGATGAAGTCCATGGAAATGTGAGTCCAGGGTTTCATAGGAATGGGCAGAGGACGAAGCAACCCAGCTTGAGGCAGACGAGGAGATTTATGTTGTGTACACTGTGGACAAGAATTAACGTAATCCTGTACATCCTTCCTCATGGTGTCCCACCAGTAAGATCTTTGCAGAAACTTGTACATCTTCTGGGCGCCGGGATGACCGGAAAACTTGGAGATATGGGCCCACTGTAGTATTCTCGACCAGAATCTAGCTGGTATGGACATTCTTCCAGGAGTAGGAGCTGGAATAGTTGAAGCAGCAGAGACAGAAATTGGATTTAGAATTAAACTCCGCGCGAAGGAATCATCCTCGTCTGTGGAAATTTGTGAACGGGACAGTGCATCCGCTTTAATATTGAGAGTCCCGGCCCGGTACTTGATAACAAAAGAAAATCGAGTAAAGAAAAGTGCCCATCTCGCTTGGCGAGGATTCAAGCATTGTGCGGATTTGATATACAACAAATTTTTGTGATCCGTGTAAATGGTAATCACATGTTTGGCCCCTTCCAAGAGATATCTCCACTCTTCCAAGGCAGATTTAATTGCCAAAAGTTCCTGGTCTCCAATAGTGTAATTTCATTCCGCCGGAGAGAATTTACGAGAGTGGAAGCCACACGGATGTAATTTCTTATCTGAGGAGTACTGAGAGAGAACGGCCCCAACTCCCACCGAAGATGCGTCAACTTCTAGGAAGAAAGGTTCATCGAAATTTGGTTGTTGGAGAACTGGAGCGGACATGAAAGCTGACTTCAAGTGGGAAAAAGCCTCAATAGCTTCGGAAGGCCACAAACTTGGATTAGAGCCCTTTCTCGTCAAGGCAGTAATGGGCGCAACAATGGTGGAGAAACCCCTAACGAATTTCCTGTAGTAATTCGCAAAGCCCAGGAATCTTTGTATTGCTTTTAAAGAGAGAGGCTGAGTCCAGTCACGAATGGCAGAGAGCTTCTCCGGATCCATGCAAAGCTCCGTCCCCGAGATGATATAACCGAAGAACGGAATTGATGTTACTTCAAAGGTACATTTGGAGAACTTAGCATAGAGATGATTCTCTCGTAAACGGTGGAGCACTTCTTTGACTTGAGTCCTGTGTTCAACAAGATCTTTGGAAAAAATCAGTATGTCGTCTAGATATACCACAACACTTTGATATAACATGTCTCGGAAGATTTCGTTGACGAATCCCTGGAAGACAGCAGGAGCATTACTAAGGCCAAACGGCATCACCAGGTATTCGTAATGCCCGTCCCGGGTATTGAAGGCGGTCTTCCATTCATCCCCTTCTCAGATGTGTATAAGATTATAAGCTCCCCTCAAGTCGAGTTTGGAGAAAACGCGGGCGCCACGAACCCTATCAAATAATTCTGTGATTAGTGGCAAGGGGTATTTATTCTTGATGGTGATATCGTTTAAACCGCGGTAGTCAATACATGGTCTCAACCCCCCGTCCTTTTTTTTCATGAAAAAGAAGCCCGCTCCAGCAGGGGAGGAAGAGGGGCGAATGAATCCCTTGAGCAGATTGGACTTAATATAGTCCGACATAGCTTAAGTCTCGGGAAGTGATAGAGGATATGTGCGGCCACGGGGTGGCATCTTCCCTGGGATAAGGTCAATAGGGCAGTCCCAAGGCCAATGAGGTGGTAACTGATCAGCCGCCTGTTCCGAAAACACATCCTTGAACCCTTGATACGCCTTCGGAATATGCTCTTCATCCGACTTAGAAGAGACATGGAGCGGACAAACGGGAGTGAGACAGTTAGCATGGCAAAAAGGACTCCAAGACAGAATTTGAGAAGACTTCCAGTCAATGTGGGGATTATGAATTTTGAGCCAAGGCATTCCAAGGACCAGATCGTGATGCATTTCCGGAATCACCAAGAGTTCCAGACATTCTTGATGTAGAGCCCCGACCTGCTGCTTAACTGGCTCCGTGCGCCACGTTATGAGACCCTTGGAAATTCTAGTACCGTTGATAGCCGTCAACGAAATAGGCCGCTCGATAGGCCGTACCTTTAAATCCATGCTTTGGACACAGGAGGAAGAAACGAAATTCCCCGCAGCTCCGGAATCCAACAGGGCCTCGCAAGACTTGGAAACTGAATTGGTGATTAAAGACACAGGAAGCAAACAATCCAAAATAGGAGAAGATTTAGTCGTGACCCCCAACTTGACTCCTCCGGAACAAGCTAGGCCTGCCCGTTTCCCGGACGGGATTTACAAAACTTGAGGAAATGATCTGCAGCTCCACAGTAAAGGCAGAGTTTACCCTCACGACGACGCTGTCGTTCCTCCGGAGATAGTCGGGATCGGTTAACTTGCATGGGTTCGTCCGAGCTGGGCACAGCCGCCGGTCTAGGAGTAGAATGCCGGAACCTGGGATGATCTGAACGGCTACGTTCTCTTCCACGCTCCTGCATCCGAAGATCCACCTTGACGCAAAGGGAGATCAACTCTTCTAACGGATCAGGCAGATCCCTAGTAACCAACTCATCTTTCAGACGGTCGGAAAGACCGTTCCAGAAGGCAGCCCTCAGAGCGTCATTATTCCAGCGAAGTTCAGAGGCAATGGTCTGGAAATTAACTACGTACTGACCCACGGGGCGGGAGCCCTGACGAACACGGAGCAAGTCGGAAGAAGCAGTAGTCATCCTGCCGGGCTCGTCGAAGATTCTTCGAAAGGACGTGATGAAGTTGGTGTAGTTGGAAACCACGGGATCAGATCGTTCCCATAACGGAGACACCCAATCCAACGCTGACCCTTCAAGCAGGGAAATGATATACGCTACTTTAGAGCGATCCGTAGGGAAATTGTGAGAGAGAAGCTCGCACTGATTTAGAAAACCACGGCAATTCTTTGGGTTTCCATTAAAGCGGGAAGGAGTAGGCAGCTGAAGACGAGACCTGGTACCAGCCGGAGGTTGAGCATTACTGGAAACAGCAACTGGAGCAGTTACGGGAACTGGAACCGGAATTACGGAAGCTGGGGATGCTTGAATTTGATCCAATCGGCCGGACAATTCCTGGAGATATTGCATCACCTGGCCCTGTGTCGCCTCTTGAGTCTGAACTCGGGAAGCCAAACTTTGGATGGCGCTCGACTCTGTGTTCCAATCCCCCGGGTCCATGGGGCCTGAGTATACTATCACTGACCTGGTTTTGGAAGTGTTGTGGACTCAGGGTTTCTTCCGGTGACCGGGAAGAGGAACCACTACTGGGTCGCAGAAGAGAAGGCCGGATGTAGGTCTTCCTCATGCAGGATTCGGACGGTAGGCAGAAGGTACGGGTGGGCGCTTGAAGGACTCCTGAAAGACAAGACTTGTAAAGGTGCTGATGAATTGGTGGCGAGTACCAAAAGCTCGCTGTGAGCGGTGTTGTGGTGCTAGAGGCACTGAGGTGCTAGAGGCACTGAAATGCAAGAGGTACTGAGGTGTTTTGAAGGTGCTGAGGTGCTTAGAGACGCTGAGGTGCTTGGAGGCACAGAGGTGCTGAGGCACGGATGTGCTGAGGCACGGAGGTGCTGGAGCACGGAGGTGCTGAGGCACAGAGGTGCTGGAGGCACGGAGATGCTGAGGCACGGAGGTGCTGAGGCACAGAGATGCTGAGGCACAGAGGTGCTGAGGAACGGAGGTGCTGAGGCACGGAGGTGCTGAGGCACGGAGATGCTGAGGCACGGGGGTGCTGAGGCACGGAGATGCTGAAGCACGGAAATGCTGAGGCATGGAAATGCTGAGGTACGGAGGTGCTGGAGGCACGGAGATACTGAGGCACGGAAATGCTGAGGCACGGAGGTCTGGAGATCACAGGTACAGCAGTAGTAGCGATGATACTCAGGCTCCGGAGCTCTGCCCGGCGTCTGAATTTGTACTTCCCGCCAGCACCCGATTGGAGAGGCGCTGATGACGTCACCTGTCCCCAGTGAGCGTCGGGCGCACCCGCAACGTTCTCGCTACGGGTGCCGGACGGAGCGCCGGAAGGCAGAGGCCGCCAGTGAGGACGACCGCCCGGGCAGCCAGCAGCCTCGGAGGGACAAGCCCGGCGGCCGCGGCAGTGATATGACACATCAGTTTGCACATGACCTGAAAGACTTCACCTGTAAAGTGGGTACCCCTATCACTTTCAATCATTCTAGGGAAAACATATCTGGACACAAATTCCTGCACAATTTTCTTTGCAGTGAACACAGCAGTATTTGTGGCAGCGGGGAATGCTTCTACCCAGTTGGAAAACACATCAGTACATACTAACATATATTTAAAATTCCTACAGGGTGGTAACTGTATGAAGTCGATTTGTATTACCGGAAAAGGTCCGTCTGTAGGAGGGATATGGGATGGCTCCGTTGGTATTGCCTTACCAATATTCTTCCTTAAGCAAGTAAGACATGTCATTGCTTTCTTACCTGCATGAGAAGAGTATCCTGGCGCACTCCTGTAGGCTCTTACCAGCTTGCACATACCCTCCTTGCCCAGATGAGTCAGACCATGTGCCGCCTCAGCTAGACTTGGGAGACATGTTCTGGGGGCCACTGGCTTACCGTGTCCATCTGTCCAAAGTCCTGAGGACTCCTGACCATATCCCTTCGCCTTCCAGACTGTCTTTTCCTGTAGGGAACACAAATTTTGCATTTCAATTCAATTATTTCATGTTATCAGTTGTGTGAAGTAAAAACATCTCTGGATGAGAGAAGAGAGGGAAAATTAAAAGAAAAATGTCAGGTTTGCCATTCACCGACAGGCCGTCACACCATCATGCATATCGGTGTCTGTACACAATCTCCCTTCACCAGTATTCCCATTCTCCACCCTTTGTGCATGACCAGGCACACTGTAGTAATTAGAGATGAGCGGGTTCGGTTCTCCGAGATACGAACCCCCCCGAACTTCACCTATTTTACACGGTTCCGAGGCAGCCTCGGATCTTCCCGCCTTGCTTGGTTAACCTGAACGCAGCCGAACGTCATCATCCCGCTGTCAGATTCTCGCGAGATTCGTATTCTATATAAAGAGCCGCGCGTCGCCGCCATTTTCACTCGTGCATTGGAGATTGAACGGAGAGGACGTGGCTGTGTTCTCTCCCTGAAAAGCTCCGTAATCTGTGCTCAGTGTGCTGCAAATATCTGTGCTCAGTGTTCTTAAAATATCTACGTTCTCTGCCTGAAAACGCTCCATATCTGTGCTCAGTGTGCTGCAAATATCTGTGCTCAGTGTGCTTTATTGTCGGGACTGGGGACTACCAGTATATAATCATACTTATAGTAGTACAGTACAGTAGGCCATTGCTGTATCTTGCAGCTCTGTGTCACTGCAAGTATCCATTCCATATCTGTGCTGCATTTTTGTGAGCAGTATATATAGTATTACAGTGCAGCATTTTGGTGACCAACAGTATATAGTTGTGTACAGTAGGCCATTGCTGTATCTTGCAGCTCTGTGTCACTGCAAGTATCCATTCCATATCAGTGCTGCATTTTTGTGAGCAGTATATATAGTATTACAGTGCAGCATTTTGGTGAACCAACAGTATATAGTTGTGTACAGTAGGCCATTGCTGTATCTTGCAGCTCTGTGTCACTGCAAGTATCCATTCCATATCTGTGCTGCATTTTTGTGAGCAGTATATATATATGGTATTACAGTGCAGCATTTTGGTGTCCCAACAGTATATAGTTGTGTACAGTAGGCCATTGCTGTATCTTGCAGCTCTGTGTCACTGCAAGTATCCATTCCATATCTGTGCTGCATTTTTGTGAGCAGCATATATAGTATCACAGTGCAGCAATTTGGTGACCCAACAGTATATAGTTGTACAGTAGGCCATTGCTGTATCTTGCAGCTCTGTGTCACTGCAAGTATCCATTACATATCTGTGCAGCATTTTTGTGAACAGTATATATAGTATTACAGTGCAGCATTTTGGTGACCAACAGTATACATATATAGTACAGTACAGTAGGCCATTACTATTGATATATTACTGGCATATAATTCCACACATTAAAAAATGGAGAACAAAAATGTGGAGGGTAAAATAGGGAAAGATCAAGATCCACTTCCACCTCGTCCTGAAGCTGCTGCCACTAGTCATGGCCGAGACGATGAAATGCCATCAACGTCGTCTGCCAAGGCCAATGTCCAATGTCATAATAGAGAGCATGTAAAATCAAAAAAACTAAAGTTCAGTAAAATTACCCAAAAATCTAAATTAAAAGCGTCTGAGGAGAAGCGTAAACTTGCCAATTTGCCATTTACTACACGGAGTGGCAAGGAACGGCTGAGGCCCTGACCTATGTTCAGGGCTAGTGGTTCAGCTTCACATGAGGATGGAAGCACTCATCCTCCCACTAGAAAACTGAAAAGAGTTAAGATGGCAAAAGCACAGCAAAGAACTGTGCGTTCTTCTAAATCACAAATCCCCAAGGAGAGTCCAATTGTGTCGGTTGCGATGCCTGACCTTCCCAACACTGGACGGGAAGAGGTGGCGCCTTCCACCATTTGCACGCCCCCTGCAAGTGCTGGAAGGAGCACCCACAGTCCAGTTCCTGATAGTCAAATTGAAGATGTCACAGTTGAAGTACACCAGGATGAGGATATGGGTGTTGCTGGCGCTGAGGAGGGAATTGACAAGGAGGATTCTGTTGGTGAGGTGGTTTGATTAAGTCAGCCACCCGGGGAGACACCTGTTGTCCGTGGGATGAATATGGTCATTGACATGCCTGGTCAAATTACAAATAAAATCACCTCTTCGGTGTGGAATTATTTTAACAGAAATGCGGACAACAGGTGTCAAGCCGTGTGTTGCCTTTGTCAAGCTGTAATAAGTAGGGGTAAGGACGTTAACCACCTAGGAACATCCTCCCTTATACGTCACCTGGAGCGCATTCATCAGAAGTCATTGACAAGTTCAAAAACTTTGGGTGGCAGCGGAAGCAGTCCACTGACAACTAAATCCCTTCCTCTTGTACCCAGGCTCCCGCAAACCACACCACTAACTCCTTCAGTGTCAATTTCCTCCTTAGACAGGAACGCCAATAGTCCTGCAGGCCATGTCACTGGCAAGTCTGACGAGTCCTCTCCTAACTGGGATTCCTCCGATGGATCCTTGAGTGTAACGCCTACTGCTGCTGGCGCTGCTGTTGTTGCTGCTGGGAGTCGATTGTCTTCCCAGAGGGGAAGTCGGAAGACCACTTGTACTACTTCCAGTAAGCAATTGACTGTCCAACAGTCCTTTGCGAGGAAGATGAAATATCCCAGCAGTTAACCTTTTGCAAAGCGCATACCTCAGGTCTTTGCAGCTGTGTTGGTGTTAAACGTGTGTCCGGTATCCACCGTTAATTCACAGGGAATAGGAGAATTGCTTGAGGTACTGTGTCCCCGGTACCAAATACCATCTAGGTTCCACTTCTCTAGGCAGGCGATACCGAGAATGTACAGAGACGTCAGAAAAAGAGTCACCAGTGTCCTAAAAAATGCAGTTGTACCCAATGTCCACTTAACCATGGACATGTGGACAAGTGGAGCAGGGCAGACTAAGGACTATATGACTGTGACAGCCCACTGGGTAGATGTATTGCCTCCCGCAGCAACAACAGCAGCGGCGGCACCAGTAGCAGCATCTCGCAAACGCCAACTCATTCCTAGGCAGGCTACGCTTTGTATCACCGCTTTCCATAAGAGGCACACAGCTGACAACCTCTTACGGAAACTGAGGAACATCATCGCAGAATGGCTTACCCCAATTGGACTCTCCTGGGGATTTGTGATATCGGACAACGCCACCAATATTGTGCGTGCATTACATGTGGGCAAATTCCAGCACGTCCCATGTTTTGCACATACATTGAATTTGGTGGTGCAGAATTTTTAAAAAAACGACAGGGGCGTGCAAGAGATGCTGTCGGTGGCCCGAAGAATTGCGGGCCACTTTCGGCATTCAGCCACCGCGTGCCGAAGACTGGAGCACCAGCAAACACTCCTGAACCTGCCCCGCCATCATCTGAAGCAAGAGGTGGTAACGAGGTGGAATTCAACCCTCTATATGCTTCAGAGGATAGAGGAGCAGCAAAAGGCCATTCAAGCCTATACATCTGCCTACGATATAGGCAAAGGAGGGGGAATGTACCTGACTCAAGTGCAGTGGAGAATGATTTCTACGTTGTGCAAGGTTCTGCAACCCTTTGAACTTGCCACACGTGAAGTCAGTTCAGACACTGCCAGCCTGAATCAGGTCATTCCCCTCATCAGGCTTTTGCAGAAGCAGCTGGAGAGATTGAAGGAGGAGCTAAAACGGAGCGATTCTACTAGGCATGTGGGACTTGTGGATGGAGCCCTTCATTCGCTTAACCAGGATTCACGGGTGGTCAATCTGTTGAAATTAGAGCACTACATTTTGGCCACCGTGCTCGATCCTAGGTTTAAAGCCTACATTGTATCTCTCTTTCCAGCAGACACAAGTGTGCAGAGGTGCGAAGACCTGCTGGTGAGACACTTGTCAAGTCAAGCAGAACGTGACCCTTCAACAGCTCCTCCTTCACATTCTCCCGCAACTGGGGCTGCGAGGAAAAGGCTAAGAATTCCGAGCCCACCCACTGGTGGTGATGCAGGGCAGTCAGGAGCGAGTGCGGACATCTGGTTCAGACTGAAGGACCTGCCAATGATTACTGACATGTCGTCTACTGTCACTGCATATGATTCTGTCACCATTGAAAGAATGGTGGAGGATTATATGAGTGACCGCATCCAAGTAGGCACTTCAGACAGTCCGTACGTATACTGGCAGGAAAAAGAGGCAATTTGGAGGCCCTTGCACAAACTGGCTTTATTTTACCTAAGTTGCCTCCCCTCCAGTGTGTACTCCGAAAGAGTGTTTAGTGCAGCCGGTCACCTTATCAGCAATCGGCGTACAAGGTTACTTCCAGAAAATGTGGAGAAGATGATGTTCATCAAAATGAATTATAATCAATTCCTCCGTGGAGACATTCACCAGCAATTGCCTCCAGAAAGTACACAGGGACCTGAGATGGTGGATTCCAGTGGGGACGAATTAATACTCTGTGAGGAGGATGTACACAGTGAAAGGGGTGAGGAATCGGACGATGAGGAGGAGGTGGACATCTTGCCTCTGTAGAGCCAGTTTGTGCAAGGAGAGATTGATTGCTTTTTTTTTGGTGGGGGCCCAAACCAACCAGTCATTTCAGTCACAGTCGTGTGGCAGACCCTGTGGCTGAAATGATGGGTTTGTTAAAGTGTGCATGTCCTGTTTATACAACATAATGGTGGGTGGGAGGGCCCAAGGACAATTCCATCTTGCACCTCTTTTTTTTTTTTTTTATCTCTGCATCATGTGATGTTTGGGGTTAATTTTTTAAGTGCCATCCTGTCTGACACTGCAGTGCCACTCCTAGATGGGCCAGGTGTTTGTGACGGCCACTTGGGTCGGTTAGCTTAGTCATCCAGCGACCTTGGTGCAAATTTTAGGACTAAAAATAATATTGTGAGGTGTGAGGTGTTCAAAATAGACTGGAAATGAGTGGAAATTGTGGTTATTGAGGTTAATAATACTATAGGATCAAAATTACCCCCAAATTCTATGATTTAAGCTGTTTTTGAGGGGTTTTTGAAAAAAAAACACCCGAATCCAAAACACACCCGAATCCGACAAAACATTTTCAGGGAGGTTTTGCCAAAACGCGTCCGAATCCAAAACACAGCCGTGGAACCGAATCCAAAACCAAAACACAAAACCCGAAAAATTTCCGGCGCACATCTCTAGTAGTAATACTGGAGTCATTGTGCTGGTGAGATATGCTGGGTTTGGGCAGAACTCTGAAGGACCGAGTAAGCATGTGGTGTTTGAACTGTAATCGGGTCAATGTATTGGACCACCCTGTGTGAACGCAAAAGATGAAGAGGAAATTGTGGAGAAACAGAATAGAAGTTGGTGACAGATAAGTTTGTAGAGGTAAAGAAGATTTTATAAAATTTGACAACTGGATTGAGCACTACGGGAAAGTGATTCTCTACTTGGTCTACTCCCCTTAAAAAAAATTATCTGTGTGTTGTATCTCTACTGGGACTATCCCAGCCATCAATCCAGTGTCCTGTCCATCCTAAATTCATAGGGAACCCGGTATCTATGAGATAATTTCCTCTACCTGTGATGGACATGAATCTAGAACAGTGAAATTAGTCTTCGTGGGTGTCTAACATACTTTGTACTTCCTGAGCGGGAGCACATTATATGTATATTATATCTAACAAAGCTCCTGTTAAATTAACCAGGGGCCATTTCTGCTAGAAAAAGAAGCAAAAGTTTAGAGGCCCCATCTTAACCCCAGCAACTTTTGTCAAAGGGTAATGTTGCATTTATTTTGTTCTTCCCATTAGCCAAATTTGTGTTTTCTATATGGCTTGTGATTCCTTACTATATGTCCCTTGCTCCCATCTATGTGTTTAATAATGTGGCTCATGTTTTCTGTCTAGGGGGCCTATATTGACTATGTGTCCTACTACTCCTACAATCCCTGGCAAAATGTCCTTCCTTATTACAATTGTAACATATTCTTGGCCGTAATGTACTGTCAGGGGTCTGGGGTTTTGGCTGATGGGTCTTTCTTGTATGTGTCTGTATACTTACCGTCCTCAACCTCTCCTCCTGTTGTTCTCTGCACCTAGCAATGGAGGTCATTCCGAGTTGTTCGCTCGGAAAATTTCTTCGCATCGCAGCGTTTTTCCGCTTAGTGCGCATGCGCAATGTCCGCACTGCGACTGCGCCAAGTAAATTTGCTATGAAGTTTGGATTTTTAATCACGGCTTTTTCTTCGCTCAGGCGATCGTAGTGTGATTGACAGGAAATGGGTGTTACTGGGCGGAAACAGGCCATTTTATGGGCGTGTGGGAAAAAATGCTACCGTTTCCGGAAAAAACGCGGGAGTGGCTGGAGAAACGGAGGAGTGTCTGGGCGAACGCTGGGTGTGTTTGTGACGTCAAACCAGGAACGATAAGCACTGAACTGATCGCAGATGCCGAGTAAGTCTGAAGCTACTCTGAAACTGCTACGAGATGTGTAATCGCAATATTGCGAATCTTTCGTTCGCTATTTTAAGAAGCTAAGATTCACTCCCAGTAGGCGGCGGCTTAGCGTGTGCAATACTGCTAAAATCGCCTTGCGAGCGAACAACTCGGAATGAGGGCCAATATTCTTGTGATGTTCAATAGCACACTCTCTAAGATTAGCTACTGTGATCCCTCTCCAATTAGGCAAAGAAGTCTGCACCCTGCCCCTCAATGCCTTATTGAGCCTGTCCATTAGCACAGAGACAGCTACCTCCCTGTAATTCGCATCATTCCCTATATCCGATACCCCAGTGTATCTAGCCATTATTTGCAAAGCCCTATGGAAGTATTCAGATGTTATTTCACTGTCCTTATGTCTTATGGAGAAAATTTTGCTCCACTTGACAGCAGTGGGGAAATACAATCCTAGTTGTATGTTAATTCATTCCACGTTCTCCTGATTGTGTTCGTCAGTCATAGGACCATCTGACTTTTTGTCAATATTAGGTTGTAGGCACACTTTCAAGAATGTCCGACAATCTTTGTTTGCCGGTTCATGGGTATTACCCAGATCCCTGATAAACTTCTGACATCTGGCTAAATACTTCTGGGGATTGGGGAATTCTGAAATGATTGACCACAGCTCTGATCTGGACCACGGGCAATACATTGCATTATTCCTGGTGAGGGTTATTCCCTGACTATCGGTTCTCCCATTGGGAGTTACTATTTCCAAGACAGGATATAACCCTACCATTCCATTCTTAATTTGCTCACTGTGAGGTATTAATGTCTCTGTGTAATGAACAGTCTCACACTTACCGATGGCTGTGATCTCACCAGTCCTTTTAGTGGGAGACGCTGTTGCTTCTCTTACTGGTTGGACAGGCCCCACCTACGTTTCCTGTAAGGTGACTGCCTGAATGAGAGCTGCGATTAGGCTGGGTCCTTCATCTTCCTGTGACCTATAACCTTGGAGAGAATTCAAAACAGGATACAACTTGCAAGGGTTAGGGTTAACACATTGCTTCTGCATTCTACTATCATTTACAGATGTACCATTGATTGTAGCCATTTCCTCCCCTTCGACTTGTGTCAGTAATGGTGTGCTCATACATTCCTGCCAGGTTTGGAACTTGCTTTGCGAGTTTGTTCCCTTTGCACCTCCCGCTCTTGTTGCCACAGATTTAAACAATCGTTATGTCTGATCCTTTGTTTTCTAGATTTGATCAGACATATTCTAATACCTACATTCTGCAGTACCTCTGGTTCAAAGCTACCCACCCTGTGGAATGTGGCCCTATCTGCAGCAGTCATACGTACCCATTCTTTGCAATACACCTTGCTGACCCCCTGGGCCGCAATTCTCCAGCCTGAACCCTGCATACTGAATGTCTCTCACTTGAGCAACTGGCTCCCATAATTGTGGGCCTTTTCCCACAAACACCAAAATACTCAGTGCAAGCAGACAGTGAAAGTTACTTGAGCGCCTCTCACTCGCTCTCGCCCACGCTGGCCAGTACAACGATACACTGTCGATAGTGGATCGCAATGTACCCAACTTAGGGCTCCTATAAGACCTTACAGCACCGTAATTCTTTTGGTGGAGGTTCTGTTGGAATATTTTCCTGAGAGAGGCAGCAAAAAATTCCTTTTCGATATCTTTCCACTGGAATTTTTGTAGGGTGAAAAAAACAGTTGCCTAATAACTATTGCTTCACCCTTTCCAATGGTAGTCCACCAGGGAGATTTCCCGACGTTATCAAAGAAAATTTCCACTTTGTTTACACAATCACGTCTGCGTATACTTTCCACAGCACATATGACACAATGGTATCACGTTGTGCTGTGTAGAACACACGGACGTGCGGTTCAATCGCACAGCCTATAGATACTAGTTATCTATATGCCCTACGATCACGGGAGTCGAATTCACAAGCTGCGATCCTCAGCCGGAGCGTAACAAAAACTATATGAGGTCACAATTCTCAATTCACAATTCCCTACCACGCTCCTGTGCAAGTCTCCTCACGACTTGCATATTTCCACAATATGTTCACGTAAGGTAGCGAACCTTACGCCACCGGGCTTCTACTAACCCAGTGTTCCCACGGGACCCAAATTTCCGGGGTTCAGCTCCACTCACTCCACTTTCACTCACTCAAATACACCTTGTTTTTCTTTTCTGTACAGAAAATTTCCACTCCCTTAGGTTGGTTACTTTACCCCAGAGGTACTTACAGTTTTAAACTAAATTTTTAAGGTAACCTGTTTTTGAAATCGGATAGTTATGTGCTATTGTATGAAATGTATACTATCCCGCCTTTTAATTTAACAAACTATCGTGTGATTTGCACTTAGCATCCGTACTCCTACGCAACCTTGCGTAAACACGTGACCGTGCGTGCCTTTTATGCCACGTGTGCGACCCTGTGCCACGTACTTTGTCCGTACCTCGTGTACAAATGTGCGTCCGCAATAAAACAAACCACACAATCTCTATAAATGTGAGCGATAAAAGCTACTATTGTTCACAAACACAACCCACTATTTTTCCGTATAAACCTAAGTGACCAGGCCGGGACTGGTTTTGTGTTTTTATAATTACACCCTTAATACATTTATTTCAAATTTATCTAAAAAGCAAACAAATGTATCCGATTTCACACAGATCTATAATGACTAATAACCTATGGCAACAATATGTGGAAGAGTATGCAAAATATCGGTACCCTTTGTGTACGCTTTTGGTGCCAAAAACAATTTCACAGATTTTTAAATAGCTATTTTCCTGTTTACCTCCGGGTTCTATCAGCACCTCTGCAGACCAGATAGAGCAGACGCAATCTAACAGCACAAAAATAGGGTTTCAAAACATCCAAGCAATCAGGAAAAGGTTTTACTTAAAGCTGTATCTCCACCCTTTGCTGATAGATTAAAGTCTGCTATGATCTGCTAGTCTATGAGCATGTGAAAAACCGGATCGAGCCCCCAATTGTAAATGCTGATTTACTTACAGGACTAAAAGCAATACTTTAATACACTCAATACACTTTAAAATCGAGCCGCTGCGGCCGCTGTATTCAATCCTTAACCTACGTACTTTTTACTCAGTTAGCATACAAAGGCCTGTACCGTGCACGCACTTTGCGTACACACGCCGCGACGGACGTACAAAGTACACGCAGTGCATACACACACACACCGACATGCTGAGAGCACAATGCAGCTTCACGTGTGGCTGAAATACCTTTAAACCTTAGCAGGGAAAGAGACACGACACCAATTGTAATTAAGATGTTGGGATCTGACCCGCCAACATATAATTGATAAAAGGGGGTCACAACAGATATACAATTACAATAAGAGAAAAGAGGCTACAATACAATGGTACATACGTTTGGTTTCGCCAGTGCCACACGGTCCGGTGCTCAGTCAATCAGCAAGATGACATTCAGAGAGAGATTGAGTGACCGGCTAGGCAGCTTAGCTTTTATACAGTTGGTAAAAACACAATACAATGGAAACTGTAACCTCTTCATCCATAGGTCAAAGGGCTGGTCATTTACAGTACAGGAGGGGTCATAGGTTGGTTTGAATAGGTGGGCGATGTCTGTTCCAGGTGTGCTTGCAGTTGGTCTCCACTGGGTTCCCGCCGAATATCAGAGAACAGTAAACACAGTATAATAGTAATATTCTGTTACTGCGCATAATTATGCGCAGGTGTGTGCTATCTTCTGCAAACTCCTACCGGAATGTTGCCCTTAAAATACCATACAGTTGGATACCAAACACCACCTCATAACCTAATGCTGTCCCCTCATATCCTGTAAAGGTGAATCCCTTTGTTGTTGTACCTTTTAAACAAGTATAACTTGCTGGTGTGGTGCTTGTGGGCTATGTGTACATTGTGCACTATGTGGATTAAATATGAGATATGTCTTTGTGGCTTTTCCATGCGAGTACCAATGCTACCGTAATTACTCATACCACGCGCTAATATGCAGGACTGCGTGAGCGGTCATACGCAACTTGCGAATATGTACATGCACGGCAGAACAAGTACGCGCACGGAGGTAATCTGTGTGGAGTTTGTACGTGATGTGTGTACTGTAATATTTTCCAACTTCGACACTACACCTCTGATAAGTGGCACTACTCTGGGCATTATGCATACGGGATAGTAATGTGTGGCGAAACGTGTATAAGGGGCACTACTGTGCAATGTAATGTGAATAAGGGGCACTATTATGTGGTGTAAAATGAATCAGCGGCACTATGTTTTGGGTAATGTGAATAAGATTGTAATACTGTGTGGAGTAATTTAAATTGTGGGTACCATTGTGATCACGCCTCTGCATTGTGTGACTTGTGTGAGCACAAGGAAGGGAGGGCACAAATTTATCATTTGCAGGGGACGCCAAACACTCTAGCACCGACCATGGGTGTAATTAATGTGTTCTGGGGAGGGGGGTGTCATTAATGTGTGCTGGGGAGGCGGGATCATATTAATATGTGCTGGGGAAGGGGGGTTCATAGTAATGTGTGCTGGGGGAAGTGGCATGTGTAAAAGGGTGCCCTATCTGGCACAAAGTGTAAAAGGGAGCTCTACCTGGCTCAGTGTGTAAAAGAGGACTCTACCTGGTGCAGTATGTAAAAGGGTGCTCTATCTGGAATAATGTGTGACTGGCTCTACCTGGCGTTGCAAAAAGGTGCTCTACCTGGCACAATGTGTAAAAATTACTCTACCTGGCATTGTAAAAGGAGACTATACCTTGCGCAATGTATAAAAGGGTGCTCTACCTGGAATAATGTGCGACTGGCTCTACCTGGTGCAATATGTAAAAGGGGGCTCTATCTGGCATAATGTATATAAGGGTCTGTACCTGGCGTAATGTATATAAGTGGTACTACTGTGTGGCGTGATTTTGAATAATGGAGACTACTGTGTATCATAATTATTTTACGCCCCTATATTATACGTAATTTTTTTATGCCCCTATATTTTTGCGGGTGCCTTTGGCACACAATGTCCCTCTTATGGATCTTGAGGGAGGGGGCGACAAACATGTCTAGTTACAGCTCTGAGGATGAGATTGGTCACATTTGTAGAAAAGTGCAAAATTGATAGTTTGCAGGGGGGCGATGAACACCCAAGCACCGCCCCTGACTGTAGGGCTTAAGTCATGTTTGTAAGCAAAGCACAAAATGTCTAGTTACAGCTCTGAGGATGAGATCGGTCACATTTGTATTTGTAGAAAGGCGCAAAATTGATAGTTTGCAGGAGGGCGCCGAACACCTTAGCACCGCACCTAACTGTAGGGCTAAATCATGTTTGTAAGCAAAGCAAAAAAGCGCGCATCTGGGCCAAACCATGCTGCAAAGCAGGAGGGGCAGATGTAACATGTGGAGAAAGAGTTAGATTTGGGTGGGGTGTGTTCAAATTGACATCTAAAATGCAATGTAAAAATAAAATTGTCTAACATTTGTGTGCTATATGCAAAATATAATCCAAAAAAATCCACAGTACATCCGGAAAGTATTCACAGAGCTTCACTTTTTCCACATTTTGTTATGTTACAGCCTTATCTCAAACTGGAATAAATTGACCTTTTCCCTCAAAATTCTAAACACAATACCCCGTAATGACAATGTGAAAAAAGTTATTTTGAGATTTTTGCAAATTTATTAATAATAAAAACTAAGAAATCACATGTACATAAGTATTCACAGCCTTTGCCATGAAGCTCAAAATTGAGCTCAGGTGCATCCTGTTTCCACTGATCACCCTTGAGATGTTCCTACAGCTTAATTAGAGTCCACCTGTGGTAAATTCAGTTGATTGGACATCATTTGGAAAGGCACACACCTGTCTATATAAGGTCCTACACTTAACAGTGAATGTCTGAGCACAAACCAAGCATGAAGTCAAAGGAATTGTTTGTAGACCTCCAAGGTCAGGATTGTCTCGAGGTTCAAATCTTGGGAAGGGTACAGAAAAATATCTGCTGCTTTGAATGTCCCAATGAGCACAGTGGCCTCCATCATCCATAAATGGAAGACGTTTGGAACCACCAGGACTCTTCCTAGAGCTGGCCGGCCATCTAAACTGAGCGATTGGGGAAGAAGGGCCCTAGTCAGGGAGGGGACCAAGATCCCGACGGTCACTCTGTCAGAGCAACAACATTCTTCTGTGGAGAGAGGAGAACCTTCCAGAAATAGAACCATCTCTGCAGCAATCCACCAATCAGGCCTGTATGGTAGAGTGGCCAGTTGGAAGCCACTCTTTTTTCTTTTTTTTAAATATTTGTTTATTCAGATTTTCCATTTACATCAGAAAGTATACATTGTAACAAAGTCAGATATCACACCATAACCGTGACAAGAAAGGTGAATGAAAAATTACAATAAGAAGTATCTATTAATAAAGGTAATATGTAGGTATAACATCCATCACTAGAACAGGAATAAAAACCCTGTGGTATATTAGCAAGGTCAAAGATGTAATCATTGTGATATCTGACCATAAAGAGCATTCACATCAATAGGATACAGAAATAAACAAAACAAAAAAGGGACAAGAGAGACATACAGAAGGGAAAGGAAGAGAAAAGGGGAGGGGGGGAGCCTAGATCATGTGTTACACATCTCAACATGAACCAGTGTAAGTGTAGTAATCCACCTTATACCATCCTAACACCTCTACTAAGGTTTATAGTCATTGAAGACTCTATATATATGTTGCTGAGTAGTTGAGTCAAGGGTGTCAATAAATGGAGCCCATTTAATAGAAAATGATCTAACTCCTGTAGATAAGTCCTGACAAGCATACTTCCTTTCATAATATAGGAGTTGTAAAAGTTTACATTTTACGTCCCCCAATCTAGGAGCAGACTTTTTAATCCAGTGGAGTAATATACATTTCTTACACACTGCTAGTAAGGTAATTAACAATGGTAAGACACATTTCTTATTCCGGCCTAGATACCAGCTTGAAAAATTTATACCTAAACAAGCGGCTGGTTCTGGACAGAGGTGAAGGTGAAACATATCATTGACAAATTGCATAACTTTACACCAAAACTGCCTAATCTTATAGCAGTCCCACATACAGTGCATAAAATCAGCTTTAACTGCAGTACATTTACAACAATAACCAAGTTCGTCCTTGACCATATATCTACGTTGGTATGGGGTGATATATGCCCTGTGTAAGGTACGAATGTGTACCTCTTGTAGATATGCAGATTTTAATATTTTCAAAGAAAAGGATTAGGAGTCAGTCAAATCTTGTAGTGTAGTTAGTAAGGGAATATCCATTCTCCATTTAGACACCAACATCTCCCACTGATTACTATTATCAAAGGTAAGAAGTAGAGAGTACAGATGTTTCACCTTATAGTCAGTATGCAAAAGAAAATAAAACAATTTCTCTAAAGAATCAATCTGGGATAGTGTGATTTTTGGCATATGTGATAAGAAAGGGGGTGCTTTCCTTGTCATCAAAAAATGGCGAACTTGTAAAAACATAAATAGGTGTGTGTTAGGGATCAAAAAACGGCTAGAAATCATATCAAAAGAAATTAAATGGCCACCCGGGTCAAAGATCTTGCAAGATAGATCCAGCCCTTTAGAACGCCATATTTTAAACCATGATTTTGTTAGTGATGGGTAGAAAGAGGGATTACCCTACAAGGGGATGAAAGTCGTAATGTGCGGATCACTTTTACAATGTTTATTAACAGCAATCCAAGTCTTGTAGGTGTCTGCAAATAAAATGTGAGTACGCATTTCTGCAGGTATAAGGGACTGTAGAAGGGCACTAGGCGAATATGGTGAGAAAATTTCCATATCAAGAGAGAGATCCGTATATTGAGACTTGGTTAATATCCAAGCTTGAATATATCTAAAGAAAACAGCATGCAAATACATTTTTAAATCGGGATAACCCAACCCACCTTCCTTCCTGGACATTATAAGTTTAGCTTTAGAGATCCTGGGGCACTTGCCCTGCCAGAGAAATTTAGAAAACAGGGCATCTACTTTCTGTATGTCTGATTTTACCAACGCAATCGGCAGCATCTGCATGCAGTAAAACAACTTAGGAAAAAGGAATGAGTGTATAACAGTTAGACGACCCAGAAGGGAGAGGGGAAGATCTCTCCACGCCTCCAGTTTCGTAGCGAGCTTATTAATTATGGGTTGGAAATTTGCAGAGTACAGTCTTTTTAAATCAGAACAAATTTGTATACCCAGGTATTTAATCTGGGATGATGCGACTAAAAAGGGTATAGTGGGATCATTCAAAAAGTCAGAGGGGACCGTTCCCAGAGGCAGAATCTCTGATTTGGACATATTAATTCGATATCCAGAGACTATACCAAAAGAGCGAAGCAAAAGTAGTAAAGCTGGCAAAGAACGCCGAGGATTAGATAGAAAGATAAGAGTATCATCTGCAAACAAGCTCACCCTCAATTCCTCAGCCCCCACCCCTATTCCGGTTAATAAAGGGGACGATCGTATCGCCACCGCCAAAGGTTCTATTGCAATGGCGAACAAAAGAGGCGACAAAGGACATCCCTGTCTCGTACCTCTACGGAGAGTAAAGGCAGGAGAGAAGAGCCCATTACACACTACCTGGGATTTGGGGTTGGAGTAAAACAAGCGGAGAATTTTAATAAATTGAGTAGGGAAGCCAAATTTTTTTAAGGTACGAAACAAGTGAGGCCATAAAACAAGGTCGAAGGCCTTTTCCGCATCTAACGTAATTAAAATTGAGGGGGAAGAAGATGGGGGATCAGCAGTAGCCTGATGTATCGCAGCAAGGACTCTTCGCACGTTCACCACCGAATGCCTCCCAGTAATGAATCCAGTTTGGTCTTTATGAATTAGAACTGGTAAAATAGGCTTCAATCTTTCAGCCAAAATTTTTGTAAAAAGTTTATAATCAGAATTTAACAATGAAATAGGTCTGTAGGACCCTGGGAGAGCAAGATTCCTGCCAGCCTTTGGTAAAAATTTTATAAAGGCATCCGAGAAGTGAAGGGGAAGACTGCCTGTGCTAATTATATGATTAAAACAGGCAGCTAAAGGTTGGGCAATGTGAGAATCTAATAGCCTATAAAATTCATTAGAATAGCCATCAGGACCTGGGGATTTGGCAAGCTTCAGCTGCTTAATGGCTAATAGGACTTCTGCAGTGGTGATTGGTGCAGTAAGTGGTGAACAGAAAGAGTCAGGGAGCTGAGGAAGTGATAATAAGTCCCAGTAAGCAGAGGGATAGTGAGAAGAAGAGGAAAGTCAGTGACAGTAGGAGAAGAAGATGAAGAAGAAGAAGAAGAAGAAAAAGAAGAAGAAGAAGTTTGTTCGGCAGTTTCAACTGGAATCGAATAAAGGGATTCATAAAAGGATTTCATAACCTCTGTAATTTGTAGGTCTGAAGTAGTGAGAGATCCATCCGCCTTAAACAGAGGATGAACTACAGACTGACCCCTCGATCCCTGTAATAAATTAGTCAAAAGCCGTCCAGTCTTATTACCAAATTTATAAAACTTGGAGTTAACTTGGAAAAGATAGTTGTCCCCACTCTTCTGTAATATCTCACTAAAGTGCAGTTTAGCTGAAAGATAGGTAGTTTTATGTTCTGGGGAAGGAGATAATTTATAAGTTTGAAACGCACTAGAAAGAGCAGATTGCAGTTCGAGATAAGAGGCATTGCGTTGTTTTTTAAGGAAAGAAACATAAGCAATTAAGTTACCTCTTATTACAGTCTTGGCTGCCAGCCAGAAAACTGTGGGATTAGAACTTGCGTATGTTATATTATCCATTTGAAATTCCTTCCACCAAGTCTCCAATTGAGACTTCATATTTTGTGAATGCAATAAGTGGGAAGGAAATTTCCAATGGGGAATAGAGCCCTCTGACCTCCCGAAGCTCAACACCATCCAAACCAAACCATGATCCGCTATCACTGGGGGTTCCATATCAACCGAGTCTATTTTGGGAAATAGCGGTTCAGCTACCAAGATATAATCAATTCTAGACCACATATTATGGGTCAGAGAAAGACAAGAATATTCTCTTTCTATGGGATGTGTAGCCCTCCAAGTGTCAATTAAATTAAGTGACTTAAGAAAAAATGGTATATCAATCTTTGGCAGAGTCAGCTCGCATTTCGGAGGGAGGGTCCTGTCCAGAAAGGAAGATGAGAGCAAATTAAAGTCACCGCAGACTATCAACGAGCTAGGATCCAAGATATGTAATCTCGCAATCAGTGAGGTAAAAAAGGTTTTACTGTATATATTTGGCGCATAAATATTGCATATATGAAAAGCCACACCCCGGAATTCAAGCTTAAGTATTAAAAACCGGCCTTCCGCATCTGAAACCATATGAGATACCATAATATTCAAAGATTTCTTAGCTAGCACCACCACTCCTCGAGATTTAGTATTATGGGATGCAGAACCTAAAACCACCCATCCCATCATATTCAATTTTTTAACCTCCTCAGGCATCAGATGAGTTTCTTGAAGGCAAATTAAATCTATCACATGTTTATTTAAATAAGTCAGCAAACGCCGACGTTTGGCAGGAGTATGGATGCCTCGGACATTCAGTGACCCAACCTTAAGAGACATAGTCACAAGAATAGATAATAACCACACTTAGCACAGGAAATTGTGAACCTAATCTAGGAGGGAATGGGGAAGGGACACACAAGAGGGAATAACAGACAATAAAAGTAAAAACACAAATAGAAAACACACAAAAACAAAGCAACCATGAGCAGTAATAACCCATCCTCCTCATAGACTTCCAGTAGGAATTCAGTCTTTGTACAACCAGTGCCCCAAAGACTAAATTCTGCAATAGCGACATAAAGAAGAAATCCCCCCGGCACGGTCTCCGCCCAAAACACCAACCAACATAGTAATTAACCAGAAATCCCTGATAAATCAGGGTGTAAATTTAAGCAAGCATGAAACATAGCAAAGTAGAGTATTACTCAAAACTAAAAACTGAGAGCAATTATAAAATCTAAACAAATGAGCAATACAGTACAATAATGGAATATATCCCAGGGAATATTTATCGTTAGAACAGGAACAGCACTGCTTGTCTCAGTCATCCGTGGCCTGAGATAAATCCATAGTGCTTCTCCCATCTGCTTCTTCCTTGAGAAATGCCTCCGCATCAGCAGGTGTGGCAAACTCAGAGAACTCCGATCCAGTATAAATGCGCAATCGCGCCGGGAATAACATCATGAATTTGCGATTGGTTTTGACAAGTGTAGAACAAATTGGGGAAAAGGCACGTCTTAGTCTAGAAAGTTCGGCAGAAAAGTCTTGGAAAATACGCAAAGAGTGTCCCTCCCATAAAATAGGATTATATTTGCGAGACACCCTCCAAATAGCCAAGGCATGTAGATAGTTCAAAGTTTTGAAAATAACCACTCTTGGACGTTGAGGGGAGTTCCTGGCCAGATCTCCTAAGCGGTGCACTCTCTCAATTACCATGTCAGCGCAGTCCCTGTCTATCCACAATAATGCAGGGAGTGTAGTATGAACAAAGTGCTCTAGAGAAGCCCCCTTCAGCGTTTCAGGCAACCCAATAATTCTTAAATAATTTCTTCTGGTTCTGTTTTCAATGCTATCTAGCTTCTCAGACAGCCGTTTATTGTCCAGAACCAGAGCAGAGACAGATTTCTGCAGCCCCGCCACATTATCGGTATTATCACTGATGCGCTGCTCAGCTTCAGACATCCTGCCAGCCAAATTTTTTATCTGTGTCGTAATATCCACCACTGCTTTCTGTAACAAAGGTGCCATTGCATCTTGGATCGCCAATACCATATCCTCATATGAGGAGGAATGAGTAGGCACAGCAGACTTAGATTCCCCCGTAGCAATAACAGGAGCCGCAATCGGCTTTTTACTGACCGGAGTTCCAGGAGCCATATCAGCGTCAGGCGCCATGTTGTGTTCCCCCCTGCGCTTCTCCTGTCTCAGTGGCTGCGGCGGAGGGAGCGATTTTGGGGCGGCTGGTGACGCCAGAAACTTCTCCATTGTCACCTCTGTCCTCCGGGGAGACCGGGAACGATGTTTCCCTGAGGCTGACAGCGTGCTTGCGGGAAAGGGTAGGTGCGTAGAGCGGAGCCGAGGGGAGAAGCTGCTCACTCTCCCATGCCGGAACCGGAAGTCGGAAGCCACTCTTTAGTAAAAAGCACATGGCAGCCCACCTGGAGTTTGCCAAAATTCACCTGAAGGACTCTCAGAAACAAAATTCCCTGGTCTGATGAGACAAAGATTGAACTCTTTGGCGTGAATGCCAGGTGTCATGTTTGGAGGAAACCAGGCACCGCTCATCACCAGGCCAATACCATCCCTACAGTGAAGCATGGTGGTGCCAGCATCATGCTGTAGGGATGTATTTCAGCAGCAGGAACTGGGAGACTAGTCAGGATAGAGGAAAAGATGAATGCAGCAATGTACAGAGACATCCTAGATAAAAACCTGCTCCAGAGTGCTCTTGACCTCAGACTGAGGCGACGGTTCATCGTTCAGCAGGACAACGACCCTTAGCACACAGCCAATATATTAAACGAATGGCTTCAGGACGACTCTGTGAATGTCCTTGAGTGGCCCAGCCAGAGCCCAGATTTGAATCCGATTGAACATCTTTGGAGCGATCTGAAAATGGCTGTGCACCGACGCTTCCCATCCAGCCTGATGAAGCTTGAGAGGTGCTGCAAAGAGGAATGGGGGCGAAACTGCCCAAAGATAGGTGTGCTAAGCTTGTAGCATCATATTCAAAAAGACTTGAGGCTGTAATTGCTGCCAAAGGTGCATCAACAAAGTATTGAGTAAAGGCTGTGAATACTTATGTACGTGTGATTTCTTAGTTTATTATTTTTTATAAATTTGCAAAAATCTCAAAAAAACTTTTTTCACTTTGTCATTATGGGGTATTGTGTGTTGAATTTTGAGGAAAAAATGAATTTATTCCAGTCTGAAATAAGGCTGTAACATAACAAAATGTGGAAAAAGTGAAGCGCTGTGAATACTTTACGGATGCACTGTAAGTCTCTCTGCACATATTACATCTGCCCAAGCTGCAGTGCAACATGGTTTTGCCCAGCTGTGTGCTTTGCTTACAATCCTGAATCAGGCCCATACAGTATAAACATACATGCAATATTGCATGTAATATACATACCTCCCAACATGACTCATGGTCTCCAGGAGGAACTAAATACTCTGTTCCTGGACTTCCCTCTTAACATATTATTGCCATCACCTGTGTTAAACTAATGAGTTGCTAAGAAAGGTGTTTCAACACAAGTTATGGCAATCAGAAATGAAGAGAGAAGTCCAGAAATAGAGCATTTTGCCCCTCTGGAATGGGTCATATTGGAAGGTACGAATACATGTGCTAGCTGCCTTACCTTCAGTAAGGGTGTGGCCTCACTGCAAGGGGTGTGGCCTCTCAGGATAAGACTACCAATGTCTGCACCCTGTACCCCCAGACAAAGGGCAACCACAGGAAAAAAAAATCCTAATTCATGCTCTTTACATTATTACACATTATGCCACACACCATAATGCCCCTTACACATTATTCCATACACAGTAATGCTCTTTACACATTATGCCACGCACCATAATGCCCCTCACACAACATGCCCCTTACACCTTATTATGCTTCACATAGTAATGCCCCTTGTACCATATTATGTCCCACACAGTAATGTCCCTTGCACCATACTATATCTCACACAGTAAAGCCCCTTGCATCATATTATGCCTCACAGTTATGCCTCTTACGCCATATTATGCCCCACAGTTATGCCCCTTGCACCATATTATGCCCCACATAGTAATGCCCCTTGCACAATATTATGACCTACACAGTAATGCCCCTTGCAACATATTGTGTCTCACACAATAATGCCCCTTGAGTCACATTATGTCCAGAGTTATGACCCTTGCATCATATTATGCGCCACACAGTTATGTCCCATTTTGTCACCATTTTTTACCCCACATAGTAATGCCCCTCACACTATATCATGCCCCACAGTCATGCCCCTAACACCATACTTTTAAACTACTTGCTTATTCTCAGGAGTTTCATGCTGCCCTCGGTCACTAATCTAGCGCAGCATCAGTCTAGACAAAGCCTTTCGTAAATTACCCATGCAAAATGGCCACCGCCTCAGAGGAGACAGTTGTGAAGTATGCTAGAAGACCAGTAGTAATGCTAGTCTAGAGGTACTACTGGTACTCTAGCATCCTTCAATTCACAACTGTCTCCTCTGAAACAGTGGACATTTTGGGAGGGACATTTACTATAGGCTCTGTCTAGACTAAAGCTGCAGCTAGATAAGTGACTGTGGCATGTATGCTGTAAGTAAACCCTTACATATAAGCTAGCAAATAACTAATGTTACAGGGGGAGCGGAGACATTTCCCATAGTAATCATCTTCCAATTGTGATGTTACAGGCTTTGCTAGAAAAATGCCAGAAGCCAAGATACGATAAATGCTTGAAAACCCTTTATTTAATTTCCCATCTGGCATTAGGCCACCCATATGTACATACAATTCTAATCTATACATTTCGTTAATTAGAATAAACTAATAGTAGTCAATAAATCAATCATAAAACCACAAAAAAATAGACAGTCATAATAAAAATGACAGTATGTCTTTATAGCTTAGAGTTGCCACCTTTGTTCTGGCAAAATACAGGACGGGTTGGAGGCCATGGCCAAATCCAAAAAGCATGGCCACATTATTTCAAAAAATAGAAAGCAGCGCTGCAAAGGGGACAATGTCCCCCTCAGCAACGGACCCCGGCTCTCACCACACCCCTCAAACAAGCCCAGGTAAAGAGCCTATTCTGTTTTTTTGTGTGTACTAAATAAAAATACACCTTACCTATATGGTGGTATCTCTGCAACAGAGAAACTATGAGGAAATTAATCCTTTTGCAAACAGTGTCTCCTGTTAGTATTCAATATTCATGTATAAGATCACATGATCCAAAATATATCTGTTTGTGTAGGAATATAACCAATATCATAATCACAGAGCTTCAACCAGACTCATGCCCCATGTCCCCTCCTGCCCGGTCACTCCAGCCTCATGGCCCAATCACTGCAGCCTTCTGTGCACCTGTCATCAGCCTCCTGTCATTCCAGCCTCCAGCCCCCTGTCACTCCATGCTCCCACTCCCTGTCATTTCAACTTCCTGTCCTGTCACTCAGTCTCCTGACCCTTATCACCAGCCTCTTAAAAATCCAACCTTCTGCCCCCTGTCACTCCAGTCTCCTGCCCCGTCACTTCAGCCTCCTGTCCTGTCATTCCAGTCTCCTGTCCCCCTGAACCAGCCTCCTGAAACTCCAGCCTACTACCACCATCACTCCAACCTCCTGCCCCCTGTCACTTCAACCTCCCATCCCTTTTCATCCATCTTCCTGCCCCCTGTCGCAACAGCCTCCTGCCCCCCATCACTCCAGCCTCCTGCTCTCCTGTCACACCAGTCTCCTACCCCTTGTCACTCCAGCCTTCAGCCCCATGTGACTATAGACTCCAGTGTCTCACCTCACCAGTTCTGCATGCACGCAGAGGGCCAGGTTTTGGAAAGGAATGAACCATGCCAACTTACCAAGGAGTGCTGTGCTGCTGTGCAGAAGGGCTAAGGAGGCCTCAATCACTTCTCTGAAATCAGTGACAGGCAGCATCTGGTTCTCATACTAAGGTTCAGAGCCACCTGGTCAGGGTGGGATGGGACAGTGCCAAATGCTGTGTAACAGTCCATTCACAGGGAAGGCAGATAGGCAGGGGCTGGGGCAGGCCGGCATCAGCACTCTGCAAGTCAGCTGTTCATGATAGAGCTTGGCCACTGCCCATGCTCAGCATTGCACAGCTTGTGAATTGCTGCTGCTGTGTGGCTGGCTGTGCAAATCAGGACTCAGTCACACTGACTGACGCTGCACACAGGCTAGCATCATTATAGGTTGAAAGTCCTGTCACTCTGGGACTTAAAGGTGGAGATCAGATGGTCGATGGCCATCCCTTCATGTGATGTTGGTGCCTGGAGGTGACTGGAGTGTTGTGTGCGAGGTGCACACACTCCAGTCACCTCCAGGCGCCAACATCACACCTAGGGATGGCCATCGACCATTTATGATTCTAAATCATTGATGGTCTATGACCGATGTCGAATACTTTTACCATCAGTGCTACCAATTTAGGGGTGACCATCGATGTGTAAAACCATTGATGGTTCATTTACAGATGGTTTTACACCATCAAGGTTATGGTACCATTTTAACCCACCGACGGCCATCCCTAATCACACTGCTATGTGGGACCTGAAGTGCACCAAACCTAAAAATGGGACAAATTGTGTCCTGTAATAAATCAATATAGGATGCAACATCTCTCTATGAACTACAACTACAGGACAGTCCTGTATAATGCAGGTCAGGTGGCAACCCTAATATCTTATAGCTATATACAGTATATGGTGACTTTCACACATGTTAACAGTACATCAAATCAGAACACCTATTAAGCAGCATTTATTTGCATTAATGAACATGTGGAAGAAAGAGTTTAGGTAATGTATGTTTATTATTGTATCATGAACATATGAAAAATAGCTTAAGTATAAAGTTACCATTTGTATGCTGCAAGTGGTGGCTCACCCTAATAAGACATTGGAACAGGCCCAGCTGAAAAACATGCTGGTAAATTGCAATGCAAAGTTGAGAAATCCTAATTTTGGTTGCACAGATGAAATTAAGTATTTCTCCTTTAAAGTCTGACTTGGGAGTGTTGATTTACTGAGTGTAAAATAAAACAACATTTATTTATCAATGAATAAGTGATGTGAAAAACCAAATGTTACAAGACAGATCTTAAGGCAATTACTGTTAGTTTTGTGAAAGTAATTATCTCTACAGAAAGGCTATTTTTGTTAAGGTTTGCTAACAAATTTGTGACTGTTATAGAACAATACAGCAGTATGATGCATTGCTAACTCGTATGCTTGGGAAGTGTTTCTTCCAATGTGTCTGTAAGATCTACTTCAGAGAGTAATAATCATATTCTTGTAATAAGTACTGACAAACCTTGTGGTCAGTAAAAGTGTATCTTGCTTTACACTATTTTCCTGAAAATTATATTGTATCTCTTTCAGACAGAGTTTTTGACCAGGTAATTTGCCAGGTCAGCCTGGATCCTTTTCTGTGTGAAAGTGTCAACCGGGATCGAAACATCTCTGGACTTCGACTTGACTTTCAACCAGTGTCGAAATCCTGGAAAATGTGACCCGAGTTGACCTTTTCACACAGAATAAGGACGCGTGTTGACATTGAAATTACAAGGTCCAAATGCTTGACCCAGCAAATTGTTCGTCTGTTTGAAGGGGGTACAGGCTTGGACTATAAAATATCCTGGCCCAAATTAAACCTTAAAAAGTGATGAAGTGGAGATAGTGTGATAAATGACCAGCCAACCAGCTCCTGTCATTTTCATGTGCTTCAAATGCTGGGTAAAAGCCGTTCTTCCTTTCTGTGTGAAAATGGTATTACTAAAATGTGACACAGTGGATTACAACTGTATCACAGCAAAAAAAAATCTGATTCCCTTTACCAAAATGCAGTGTGATTTCAATTAGAGGAGAGGTGTGTAGAGTGGGGGATTAACATATATAGACCCCAGGCCTAGCGTTGAAAAGCTGTCATAGGGAAGTTTTCCAATAATAGCCCAATAGGCTGGTCATACGGGAAACCCTTATGGAGTTACAAGGTATATTTCTAAATTGTCCTACATTTACGCCAACGTCCAGCAGCATTAATTTCCATATTTACAAATCAATGGAAATTTGGAAGTCTTATATTTTGCATTGGCCTAAAATATTACATAACAAAGCAGTGTGGGCTCTTTTGCACATTCATTGAGGTCCTGTGTGTTCTTTGATTGAACACACTTAAAATAATGGTTGGAAAATATTTTGGTGTCTAGTAAATACAATTATTAATTAAGGTAGCTATTTATTTATTTATTTATTTATTCATTCATTTATTTATTTATTTATTATTTATTAACAGTTTCTTATATAGTGCAGCATATTCCATTGTGCTTTACAATTGGATCAACAGTAATAGAACAAAACTGGGTAAAGACAGACAGACATAGAGGTAGGAAGGCCCTGCTCGTAAGCTTACAATTTATAGGGAAATAGGCATTGATACGCAAGGATAAATGCTACCTATTGCATAATGGTCCACAAGTGTGTAAAGGTTCTTAATGGACTGTATGATCTGGTCACCCAGAAATTTTGGCCAAGGGTTAGGAGAGTGTGAAAGTGAAGAAAGACAAAATATGTGAGGTTATGTGTGGACTGTATAGAGGGGATGTAATTAGAGAGGAAGGCATTGAAGGTTATGTGGGTGGGTCCAGAATTTGCTAAGCTTTTCTGAAAAGGTGCGTTTTCAGGGACTGTTTGGAGACTAAAGGTGAGTCTTATCATGGGAGGGCATTCCACAGAGTAGACACAGCTGTAATTTTGAGAGGGAGCAAGTAATGCGTGTGGATGAGAGACGCAGATCTTGTGCAGAGCGGAGAGGTCTGGTAGGGAGATATTTTGAGATGAGAGAAGAGATGTACGTTGGTGCAGTTTGGTTAATAGCCTTGTATGTAAGTAAAAGTATTTTAGATTGAATACGGTAGAATACTGGTAACCAATAGAGGGACTAACACAGTGGATCCGCAGATGATGAACGTCTAGCGAGGAAAATCAGCCTTGCAGCTGCATTCAAAATTGTATTGGATTGTAGTGGTGAGAGTTTTTTTTTGGGAAGACCAGTCAGAAAACTATTGCAATAATCAATGCGGGAGATAATGAGAGCATGGATTACAGTTTTTGCTGTGTGTAAGACATGATCATATTTTGGATATGTTTCTTAGGTGTATGTAACATGATTTTGAGACAGATTGAATTTGGCGAACAAAGGACCATTCAGAGTCAAGAATAACACCTAGGCAGCGAGCTTGTGGTGTAGGGTTGATTGTTGATTTCTCAACAGTGATAGAGATATCAGGTTGGTAACTATTATTGGCTGGTGGAAATATAATTAATTCTGTATTGAAAATATTAAGTTTGAGGTGGCAAGAAGTCATCCAAGATTACATGGCAGAAAGGCATTCAGTGACACGTCCCAGTACAGATGGTGACAAATCTGGGGGATAGGTAGATTTGAGTATCATCTGCATACAAATACTGAAATCCAAAAGAGCTGATTAGTTTGCCAAGAGATATGGTATAGGTTAAGTAAAGTAAAGGACCTAAGACTGAGCCTTTACGGTACTCCAACTGATAGAGGTAACGAAAAAGAGGTGGAATCAGCGAAATGAACACTGAAAGAACGATAAGATAGGTAGGTTGAGAACCAAGAAAGGGCTTGATTCTGTGGAGTGCTGTTTCTGTGGAGTGTTGGGCACAAAAGCCTGACTGAAGTGGGTCCAATAAATTGTGTGAGTTAAGAAAGTGTGTGTGGCGAATGTAGAAAACATTTGTTCAGGTGAATTGAGCTAATTTAGTATAAATATATATTTCATCCTAACATGAAATGGGAGAGCTACTAACTGCTAAGCCCCCCCCCCCCCCCCCACTCCTTTCACCCCCTCTGGCTCTGGAGGATTTCACACCAGCCCCTCACTTTCCAAGTGAAAGCTGGGGACTACTTTATCAAACATCAAGTGTGCCTAATCAATGCCTCTGCACAAGATGGTAACACTCTTTTTTTCACTGCTCCCTTCTTCCCAAGCATCATGGGTTGCTTATTATATTTGCCTTTGTTATCTATTTGTTATACACATTGTATAACAACCACAGTTTTTATCATTCCTTGCTGTTAATCACGAATTTCACAATAGTATAGCTATGCTTTCCACTTTATTCAATTGGAGAATTGGCACCACATGCATGCTCAAGAAGGGGATGCGGTCACATGTCACACGGGATTGTGGTCTGACCATATTTCCCTGAATGCCTTTCCCCTTCCTAAAGAGCATCATTGGCAGTTACATGCGGCACATGACATACCTCACAACCTACCCTATCATAGGATAAAGCAGCCCAAAATTGCCACAAATGGGAGGCATGGTAATACTCATGTTTATTGGTGTTTTTCACATAGCTATCAGTTGTTTACTACCCCTGTTATCAAAAGTGAAGAACAGAACATAGCAGAAAAACTGATTAGTTTGTGAAAACTGTAATTAAGTTAGAAAGGCACCAAAGACTTATAATGCCCATACTGAGCAAAGAACAATGTGTAATTAATTATGTTTATGCTGTATAGTGTATACAGGGCAGTCGGGATGGGCCCAGGTACTTTTCAAGGGGTTGGCCTAATCACAGGA
The DNA here is from genome assembly GCF_028390025.1 of Pseudophryne corroboree. Taxonomy (NCBI): domain Eukaryota; kingdom Metazoa; phylum Chordata; class Amphibia; order Anura; family Myobatrachidae; genus Pseudophryne; species Pseudophryne corroboree. Next base: position 543,817,157 of record NC_086448.1, on the reverse strand, counting down.
GCTGTGATTATGTATCTTTAGAAAAAAAATACTGAAAAAAATAATATTTTAAGCACCTCCATGGCCACACTGCAGACCAGTACACAGCAGCATGTGCTGGGCTGAGGAAAAGAGCTGCAGCTGCTGCTGCTATGTAATGGGTTGGGGGCCTGGGCCCCTACTGGACCCTCACTGGGCCCCTCCATCACACCTGGGCCCCGGAAATTTGTACCCTCCCTCCCATCTCTCGCCACCACTGTCTGTATATTGTTGTATTTCCTAAAATAGGGCTGTATATATTGTATCACGAGTGTAGTCTTTACCCTACATAACTGAGGTTGTGGGTATTCTTATCATGCAGAACAAAATTGCAAAAGCGTGAAGTATTGAGAATAATTGGTGGAAACTTACATTAAGCATACTGTACAAAGTAAAGCAAAATTGTAATGTATTCACTAGTAAAGTAATTGAAGTTTTAAATTAAAGTCTGGCAATAATTTTCCTGTTGGATACAAAGGGAAATGACTATTAAAAAGAGGTTTCCAGTAATTTCTTGAAAAATGTGTTAAGCAGTTAAATAGATTTTCATTGCAAAGTTATGGTAGCACAAATAAGGCGTTATTTTTAATTTCTCAGTTTCACAGCATTATAGGTAAAATAAGTCTTCATAATAATCATTGTGCAAACTTTGCCAGAAAACTAAACTTTGTTGTTTTTTTTGGAGTTGACAAACAGATTTGCATGTGTGGGAGAGTCTCTGCTTTCAATTCTTCCACACTTTGAGGAAATCGTTATTTTTTTCCCCTATATCATTGTGCTTTATTTGTCTTTTTCACTGAGGAAAAACAGTATTTCCATGCAGAGGTGTATCTAGAGGTCCTGGCACCCCTGGCAAAGTAAGGTACTGGTGCCCTTCCCCCCAAAATTTGAAATAGGGAAGGCGCATTCACAAAAAAGGGGCATGATCTTGTGGGAAAGGGACATGACCGCACAATAGTACTCCCAATTCAAATTACGTTACACAATAGTAACCCCTTATACACATTGTCACACACTAGTGCCTCTTACACATCATGCCCACACATCATGCCCACACAGTAATCCTTGTCACACTGTGGAGAAATCAGCAGTGCCTGTGCGTCCAAGGAGGGGCACCACCCGGCGATGCTGCCCGCGGCCAGGGGTATAATCAAATATTGATTGAAGTGAAAAGGTATCTATGCACACTACCTAGTAGTGGTGATGTAATGATATATTAAGAATAGCATTCTAGTTGTTTATTTTGAGTTTCTTCACTGTGGTGCATTGCAGTGCCTAACACCGGTGCCAGCTCCTGGCTGCTGTGCTAACCACCAGCCCAGGCACTGCCACTACTAAGTGATCCCACCCCCTGGCCAGTGGTGGCACCACCTGGCAGTGCACCTCTTTGGCCAGTGAACCTGGTGAGTGCCATTCTGGCCAATGGGTAGATAACCTCCTCCCAGCACATAGCCGTAGTCCCCATCCCCCTCCCAGAACATAGCCGTAGTCCCCATACGCCTCCCAGCACATAGCTGTAGTCCCCTTCCACATCCCAGCAACATAGCCGTTGTCTCCATCCCCCTCCCAGGACATAGCCATAGTCAACCCCCAGCACATAGCCATAGTCCCCATCCCAGCACATAGCCATAGTCCCCATCCCCTTCCATCACATTGATGTAGTCTCCATCCCCCTCCCAGCACATATCCATAGTCCCCCTCCCCCTCCCAGCACATATACATAGTCCCCATCCCCCTCCCAGCACATATCCATAGTCCCCATCCCCCTCCCAGCACATGATCTCTCCCCTCCCTGCATATAGTTATCTCTCCTCCTGCACATAGTCTCCGCCCTTGAAGCACATACTGTATCTGTAATATTTAGCAATACCTAGTTTGATGAGCTGGGCATCGCCTGGGCTGGAGGATCACAAAGTAGGCATGAACACCATACTTCGGTACTGCACGACACGCCGTGAAGAAAGTGAAAGTAAACTACAGCTCCCAGCAACCCTTGCTGCCAGGAGCTCCCGACAGCAAGGGCTGCTGGGAGCTGTCGTTTATTTTCACTTCTTCATTGCAGTGCCGTACACCGGCGCCTGTTCCTGCCTACTGCGTGATCCTCCAGCCCAGGCGATGCCACTACTGAGTGAGTCCACCCATTGGCTGAGGGTCGCACTGCCGGGCGGCACCCCTTCCTCAGCTGGCGCCCCTGGCGAGTGCCATCCTGGCCAATGGGTAGATACACCCCTGTTTCCATGTAGAATAAGTGCAGTGTTGATGACGTATTGTATACTTAGCCCTTTTAGATCGCCAGCTTGTAACCTGGGTTATTGCACATGAGCGCGCATAACCCGGGTTGCTGTGCGGTCTGAAAGGGGCCAGGTGAAATATCCTGGGTCGAGCAACCAGAGTTGAATACGGTTTCAACCAAGGTCGCTGTGCGGTGTGAACAGGTTACTGGGCCGATGCGATCCATTTGCCGTTCACACTGTGTGGGCGGGTGGCGCTTACAGATCATCTGATCATAAAGCGACGCCTCCGTACGCGTCACTGCTGACGTCACCAACCCGGAAATATGCCAGGATGGGGAGTCCTGTGTGAAAGGGGTCTCAGTGGGTCGCACTCGGGAAGCACTCGTGTATGGCTCCCGGGTGCGACCCGTTATATGCGGTCTGAAAGGGGCATTAGTGAAGATAAGCAAAGAGGGGTGCTTCTAAGTTATTTAAAGACCATGGGCTTAAGATGCATCGTTCGAGCAGACCTTAAAATAGGATTCTTTAAAACTGTACAAATATTGCTAAGCAGCACATTATCCGTGATCCCACCCACCCACCATCCCCACCGCCAACCTCCATGCTTTTACTATGCAGGGAAAATATGGACTGATGTTGCATGTAGTGCACAAATACTGGGCAGCTCTGCCCTAACACTGAAATTTAGAATTAAGGTGGTCATTCCGAGATGTTGGCTGGCTGTTTTCGGTCGCTGCGCAGCGAGCAGGCAAAAAAGCGGCAATTCTGCGCATGCGTATGTGACGCAATGCGCACGCGCGAGTACTTTCACAACAGCCGATGCAGTTTCACACAAGGTCTAGCGACGCTTTTCAATCGCACTGCTGGCCGCAGAGTGATTGACAGGAAGTGGGTGTTTCTGGGAGGTAACTGACCGTTTTCAGGGAGTGTGTGTAAAGACGCAGGCGTGTAAGATACAAACGCAGGCGTGCCTGGGGAAATGCAGGCATGGCTGGCCGAACGCAGGGCATGGTCGTGACATCAAAACAGGAACTAAACAGTCTGAAGTGATCGCAAGCTAGGAGTAGGTCTCGAGTTGCTCAGAAACTGCACAATCTTTTTTTGTAGCAGCGCTGCAATCCTTTCGTTCGCACTTCTGCTAAGCTAAGATACACTCCTAGAGGGCGGCAGCTTAGCATTTGCACGGCTGCTAAAAGCAGCTAGCAAGCGAACAACTCGGAATGAGGGCCTAAGCTAGAAAGAACAAGTCAGACAAGACCTACTCAGCACTGAATCTGTATTCTCATTATAAAAGTGTTCTGCAGTGCCACATGGTTTTGCCAATTGTTCCTTTATTTCGCTTAGCTCATATCTCTGTCATACCTCCCAACTTCTTAGTTGACCCAAAAAATGGGTGCAGCCTCAGGTGAAGTGGGTGTGGCCTCGGCCAAGCGAGCGTAGCCTTGTGACACTAACCTCTTGTCCGAGCAGTTGGCCTGCCCCCTGTTCACCTCCCAGCACTAAATAAATGCCGTGCGCGTTCGCACACCATCTATTCAGAGATCACTCGCTGCTTTGAACAGAGCAGAGCAGTCGGTGATCAAAGGATCTCCCTACTGTCCCCCACCCGCGGGACTCTGCTGCCCACAGGAGGGACAGCAGGACAGTGTCCAAATAGCGGGACTGTCCCACTGGATTCGGGACAGTTGGTGCCACACATTCGGGACAGTTGATGCCCACAATGCATAAAATAGGTAAACTTGCAAGATGTGTTTACATGAATGCTAATATTGAATTCATTTAAATAGTCTTGGTTAGAAAGAATTATCAAAACTCGTTCAAATGATTTTTCTTCTGTCCTGCCCAGTGAGGACAACAATAGTGCTGTAATGGAAAGTACACTGATTCCATTTGAACGCAGCTGCCCCCAGTGTACTGTACTCTGCATAATACATCTGTGCCTTTTCCCACTGTCATTGTGAGCAGAGTATATTACCCCATATGTACTTTAGATGGACTCCTAGGGGGCCTGCCAGTCACCCATTGTTGATTTAAATTTTATTTTATGTTAAATAAAACCTTGCTGATGAGCAGGCAGAGCCATTGGACCAGGTGAGAGGGAGTATGTGAATTCTGATTGGGCACTCTGTCCGAGCCTACAGGATTAATGGCATGATGATACTGGCTGGGCAGCTATAATTAGAGAGCATCAGGGACTGTTATTGCTGCTGCAGTTTCTATGTTAGCTCAGCCTCTGACACAGGCTGAGTATCAGGGCTCAAAGGAGTATGTACTGAGCCCTAAGGTGTTCTTAGAACTGCACAAATTTTGGGTATATAACTGCATAATGGCCCTCATTCCGAGTTGTTCGCTCGCAAGTGGATTTTAGCAGATTTGCTCATGCTAAGCCGCCGCCTACTGGGAGTGAATCTTAGCATCTTAAAATTGCGAACGATGTATTCGCAATATTGCGATTACACACCTCGTAGCAGTTTCTGAGTAGCTCCAGACTTACTCGGCATCTGCGATCATTTCAGTGCTTGTCGTTCCTGGTTTGACGTCACAAACACACCCAGCGTTCGCCCAGACACTCCTCCGTTTCTCCGGCCACTCCTGCGTTTTTTCCGGAAACGGTAGCGTTTTTCCCACACGCCCATAAAACGGCCTGTTTCCGCCCAGTAACACCCATTTCCTGTCAATCACATTACGATCGCCAGAACGATGAAAAAGCCGTGAGTAAAATTCCTAACTACATAGCAAATTTACTTGGCGCAGTCGCAGTGCGGACATTGCGCATGCGCATTAAGCGGAAAATCGCTGCGATGCGAAGATTTTTACAGAGCGAACAACTCGGAATGAGGGCCAATGCTTTTAGAACTGCACAAATTGCGTAGAACAGCACATTTTATCATTCCCATGTCTGGTGCCTAGATTTGGCAGCTCAATGGGTGGGGTTGAGAGACGGGCCTGCAGGGGAGCGCAGCCACCACCTAAGACAGAGTGGAAAAGCCCCCCAGGGCTGTGCAATGCTTTTGTGCTTGTGCGGCGGGGCAGAGCCAGACATGTGGGGCGGACTAGCCCTGTGCTGGGCGTCCCCCTGCATGTCTGAGTAACTGATCGTAGCCGTGCAAAATTTTGCACGGCTATGATCACGTCTGAATTAGAACCATAGTATCAAAATGCTGCTTGGGGTAACTACATTATCAGGAGACAGTGCTAAAATAATACTCTTTAACCACTTAACTGACAATTTATTTAGCAAAAAAACGCTCCGAAATTGTCGGGGTTTTTTTATGAGTGAATTAGGTGAAGAACATGAATTTAACCCTATCCCAAATGATTTTAGTTAAAAAAAAAAGGGAAAAAAATAATTTTTTTGAATTTTTTGCTAAAAAAAAAAAAAAAATACCCCCAAACATCGAAACATCGATCGGGAACATAGCGACCATCGAAACATCGGGAACATCGCGACCATCGCGGCTTTTATTTTGAAAGCCGAGACAGCCTAGAGCAGAGCCAGCCCTAACATATATGATGCCCTGGGCAAGATTTTGGCTGGTGCCCTCTAGCACCACCGCTGGTTCTGCCAATGACCTTGCACCTCTTTCCCAGCACCATCACCCCTCACCCATAACAGTCCTTATTTTGGTGTTTGTACGCCCTATATTTTAAATAGGAACAGTTTGCACATTTGGCACACAGCCCAAAAAGGGGTGTGTTTTTGCTGGCAAGGGGCATGGCCACACAATAGTACCCCCAATTCAAATTATGCCACACAGTACTGCAACTTTATTCACATTTGATCATGCGATAGTGTCCATAATTCACATTACATCCCACAGTAGTAACACTTTACCTTATAAACATTACTCCTCACAGTAGAGCTCCTTATTCACATTACATCACACTGAATTGCTCCTTATTTACATTACACCACACCCTATTGCTCTTTATTCACATTAGACGCCACAGTAATGTCCTTTCTATACGCAATGCCACATAGTAGAGCACCTTATACACATAATGCCACACATTAGTAATGCATTTATACACATAATTCCACACAGTAATGCCTCTTACACATATGAGACACATCATTAATGTCCTTAGAAACATAATGCATCTTACACATTATGACAACCTTTATTAATGCCCTTTTACACATAATGTCCCTTACACATGTGCCGCACATTATTAATGCCCTTATACACATAATGACACACATAGTGCCCCCTACACATTTGCTGCACATTATTAGTGCCCCTATACACATAGGCCCTCATTCCGAGTCGTTCGCTCGGTATTTTTCTTCGCATCGCAGCGTTTTTCTGCTTAGTACGCATGCGCAATGTTCGCACTGCGACTGCGCCAAGTAATTTTGCTATGAAGATAGTATTTTTACTCACGGCTTTTTCTTCGCTCCGGCGATCGTAGTGTGATTGACAGGAAATGGGTGTTACTGGGCGGAAACACGGCGTTTTATGGGCGTGTGGATAAAAACGCTACCGTTTCCGGAAAAAACGCGGGAGTGGCTGGAGAAACGGAGGAGTGTCTGGCCGAACGCTGGGTGTGTTTGTGACGTCAAACCAGGAACGACAAGCACTGAACTGATCGCAGATGCCGAGTAAGGTTGAAGCTACTCAGAAACTGCTAAGTAGTTTGTAATCGCAATATTGCGAATACATCGTTCGCAATTTTAAGAAGCTAAGATTCACTCCCAGTAGGCGGCGGCTTAGCGTGTGTAACTCTGCTAAAATCGCCTTGCGAGCGAACAACTCGGAATGAGGGCCATAATGACACACATACAGTAGTACCCTGTTACAAATATGCTGCACATTATTAATGCTGTTATACACATAATGACACACATAGTGCCCCTTACACATATGTTGCACATTATTAATGCATTTTTACATGACACACATAATACTCCTTACACATATTCTGAACACTACTGCACAACCAACCCACTCACATGCACACAGCACTCACACTGCCACTAACACTGTGACCTCTGCCTCTGCTTGGATACAGATGTGCCCTCATAAATCTTGCCTCAATGCTATAAATCTTATTTGCATTGCTATGTAGCTAGGATGCACAAGCAGCTTCTGCTGATTAAAATGATATGCAGCATGCCTATATACTGTGTGAGACTGTGGCTGTACCTGCATATGAAATGTTAAACACAGAATATAGGCATGCCGCATATCATTTTAAACAGTAGAAGCTGCTGATGCCCCAAGGCATATCAAATGCCCTAGGCAATTGCCTAGTTTGCCTATGGCCGGCTCTGGCCTGGAGGTATGCAGTGGGGGTCTGGGGGCAGCTAGGGAGGGTTTATTTACACTCCCCAGCGCCTGCCATTGTCTGCAGCCACTGGAGGGGACAGATCCTGCCGTGCTGACCGATCAGCAGTGATCGGCAGCACGGCAGACACAGGGGGAGAGTGCAGGGAGGCAGAGGGACCTTCTGGTCCCTCTGACAGCAGCAGCGGAGGGAAGTTTCTCTTCCCTGCCGCTTCTAACACTCTCTATCTGACTGGTCGCATCCTGTGCGACCAGGTCAGATAGAGCACTTGCAGGCATGGTCGCATCTGATGCGACCATGCCAGACAAGTGGTTAAGCAGCTCTGTTTATACTTACCAACACTTCCTCATTGTCAGGGAGACTCCCTGAAATAGCAGCAATCTCCCTGACTCTCTGAATAGTCTAAAAGCCAGTACTCACCGGCAGATCAGGGGAGAGATGTGTGCTGAGCGGTTCGCTCAGCACACATCTCTCCCCCCGCTGAGCACAGCGTGATGTGTGCTGAGCATGCAGGGGTAGGGGACTGGGGGGCCGCTCATTTCACCCAGCGGGTGAAATGAGCGACCTGCTAAATTGAGGCCAATTTAGCAGCAGTGATAGCGACGGGGGGTACATACGTCGAGACGTACTGTATGCTTAATTTCTAAGCAACCTTACTAAATTGCTCAGAAATTAAGCATGGATCTCTCTGTGTGTATGCCTCATAGCGATAGTGATGCGCGGCCCCGCACGGCGCTATTGCTGACTCTAGAATCTAGTTACATCGCTCACTTCACCAATGGGTGAAGTGAGCGTCCAATCCCCCCCCCCCCCTCGATCAGCACACATCGCTCTGTTATAGATGCTGTGATAGAACGCTCAGCACACATCTCTGTAAACATCGGTATGTGCAGGGCCAGACTGGCCATCTGGCACTTCTGGCAAATGCCAGAAGGGCCAATGGCCACGTGGGCCGGTCCAGCGCTCACTGAGACACGCTGCCGCTCAGTCCGGCGGCAGCGTGTCTCAGATGTCAGGGGAGGAGAGCGCGCCAGCGCGGCTATGTCTGGCGGCGTATAGTGGACTTCAAACCAGCCGCCGGTTCATGAGCCAATCAGAGCTTGCGGATCGGCAGCCAATCTGGAGCTGCCGCTGCCGGTCCACGTGCTCTGATTGGCTCACGAACCGGCGGCTGGTTTGAAGTCCGCTACACGCCGCCAGACATAGCCGCGCTGGCGCGCTCTCAGCTCCTGACAGCCTCAGTCACATCCCAGCCGAAGGAGCAGCAGCGGCAGGGCCGGTTCTCTGCCTTTTTGCGCCCGGTGCGGGTAGTATGGGCATGGCTTCATACAGGGGGCGTGGTCAGTTACGCCCCCTGTAAAGTAGTAGCGCCGCTGAAATGCTGTGCGGTGCGCAATGACGTCATCGCGCACCGCACAGTAAAGGTCCTCTTCACGAAGGGAAACTAGACGCTACGCGTCTAGTTCCCTGACGCCCTCCAGAGCGGGACGCAGAGGTAGCGGGACACAGCGGGGGGCACAGCACTGCAGTAGCAGATCTTGCCATGGTGCGGCGCCCTCCGGAAGGCGCCGGCGCCCTCCGGAAGGCGGCGCCCCGGGCAAAAGTCCTGCTTGCCCGTGGCAAGATCCGCTACTGAGCAGCGGTAAGCAGCTGCAGCACTGCTGTGGGGGCAATTGGCTGGCACTGTGGAGGGAAATTGTTTACCTGGCACTGTGGGGGCATTTGCATACCTGGCACTGTGGGGGCAATTGGCTGGCACTGTGGGGGCAATTGTTTACCTGGCACTGTGGGGGCATTTGTATACCTGGCACTGTGGGGGCAATTGGCTGGCACTGTGGGGGCAATTGTTTACCTGGCACTGTGGGGGCATTTGTATACCTGGCACTGTGGGGGCAATTGGCTGGCATTGTGGGGGCATTTGTATACCTGGCACTGTGGGGGCAATTGTTTACCTGGCACTTTATGGGCATTTGTATACCTGGCACTGTGGGGGCAATTGTTTACCTGGCACTGTGGGGGCAATTGTATACCTGGCACTGTGGGGCAATTGGCTGGCACTCTGGGGGCATTTGTGTACCTGGCACTGTGGGTCATTTGTGGATCTGGCTCTGTGGGGGCATTTGTGGATCTGGCACTGTGGGGGCATTTGTATACCTGGCACTGTGGGGGCAATTGGCTGGCACTGTGGGGGCAATTGTTTACCTGGCACTGTGGGGGCATTTGTATACCTGGCACTGTGGGGGCAATTGGCTGGCACTGTGGGGGCAATTGTTTACCTGGCACTGTGGGGGCATTTGTATACCTGGCACTGTGGGGGCAATTGGCTGGCATTGTGGGGGCATTTGTATACCTGGCACTGTGGGGGCAATTGTTTACCTGGCACTTTATGGGCATTTGTATACCTGGCACTGTGGGGGCAATTGTTTACCTGGCACTGTGGGGGCAATTGTATACCTGGCACTGTGGGGCAATTGGCTGGCACTCTGGGGGCATTTGTGTACCTGGCACTGTGGGTCATTTGTGGATCTGGCTCTGTGGGGGCATTTGTGGATCTGGCACTGTGGGGGCATTTGTATACCTGGCACTGTGGGGCATTTGTTGATCTGGCACTGTGGGGGCATTTGTGGATCTGGCACTGTGGGGGCATTTGTATACCTGGCACTGTGGGGGCATTTGTATACCTGGCACTGTGGGGGCATTTGTGGATCTGGCACTGTGGGGGCATTTGTGGATCTGGCACTGTGGGGCATTTGTGGATCTGGCTCTTTGGGGGCATTTGTGGATCTGGCACTGTGGGGGCAATTGTATACCTGGCACTGTGGGGCATTTGTGGATCTGGCACTGTGGGGGCATTTGTGGATCTGGCACTGTGGGGGCATTTGTATACCTGGCACTGTGGGGGCATTTGTATACCTGGCACTGTGGGGCATTTGTGGATCTGGCACTGTGGGGCATTTGTGGATCTGGCACTGTGGGGGCATTTGTGGATTTGGCACTGTGGGGGAAATTGGCTGGCATTGTGGGGGCATTTGTATACCTGGCACTGTGGGGGCAATTGTTTACCTGGCACTGTGGGGGCATTTGTATACCTGGCACTGTGGGGGCAATTGTTTACCTGGCACTGTGGGGGCATTTGTATACCTGGCACTGTGGGGGAAATTGGCTGGCACTGTGGGGGCATTTGTGTACCTGGCACTGTGGGGCATTTGTGGACCTGGCTCTGTGGGGGCATTTGTGGATCTGGCACTGTGGGGGCATTTGTATACCTGGCACTGTGGGGCATTTGTTGATCTGGCACTGTGGGGGCATTTGTGGATCTGTCACTGTGGGGGCATTTGTGGATCTGTCACTGTGGGGGCATTTGTATACCTGGCACTGTGGGGGCATTTGTAAACCTGGCACTGTGGGGGCATTTGTGGATCTGGCACTGTGGGGCATTTGTGGATCTGGCTCTGTGGGGGCATTTGTGGATCTGGCACTGTGGGGGCATTTGTATACCTGGCACTGTGGAGCATTTGTGGATCTGGCACTGTGGGGGCATTTGTGGATCTGGCACTGTGGGGGCATTTGTATACCTGGCACTGTGGGGGCATTTGTATACCTGGCACTGTGGGGCATTTGTGGATCTGGCACTGTGTGGGCATTTGTGGATCTGGCACTGTGGGGCATTTGTGGATCTGGCACTGTGGGGGCATTTGTGGATCTGGCACTGTGGGGGCATTTGTGGATCTGGCACTGTAGGGGCATTTGTGGATCTGGCACTGTGGGGGCATTTGTGGATCTGGCACTGTGGGGGCATTTGTATACCTGGCACTGTGGGGGCATTTGTATACCTGGCACTGTGGGGGCAATTGTGGATCTGGCAGTGCACTATTGGGGGCATATGTCTGTGTATCACGTCCCATTTTAATTGGCCACACCCATATTTTTGACAGTACCTCTATGGGACACCCTCTGTCTGATTGGTCGCCGCTTAGCCCCGCCGGGAGTGCACACAGACGCTCTCATTCTAGTGAATGGAGCGCGTGCATGTCAATGCCCCTTTTCTGGAGCGCGCACGCTTAGTTACAACCTTTATTTTTCCATACCCCCACTTCAACATTTCCACTTCAACCAATGGTTGTGTGTATTTTAATACAGAATGATGTACACTTGTATGTTGTTATAATATTAATTTATATTTGTAATATAAATCTCCCTGATTGCACCTTACCCCCATTATATAGCTGTTATTCTGGTGGGCTAAAAAGAAATCTGACACATATACATTCAAATGGGATCACCAGTACCATTTCCCTGCATTGGTCTTTAGGCACAATGGCCCAAATGTATTAAGCCTTAACAAAAGATAAAGTGGAGATGGATAAGGAGTAATAAATTACCAGCCAATCAGCTCCTAACTTCCATGTCACAGGCTGTGTTTGAAAAATGACAGTTAGGAGCCGGTTGGCTGGTAAAGACTTTGGGGCCTTTTTATCACCATCCGCATACAGGATGCGGATGACAGGTGATAAAATCGCCCAAACTCGCACTGCAATAATTGATTACATCGCAGGGATGTATTGATTATCGCGTGCAGGGACAGAGCTTGCGGTCAAGCTCTGTCCCTGCGATTATACTCAGCAGCATCATCGGGGTAGTTTTTGGAAAAAATACCCCGATGTCCTGCTGCGCATTTGCCGCCCCTGCCGACATTGCCACTACCAGAGCCGGCCCTAACCAATATGATGCCCTAGGCAAGATTTTGGCTGGTGCCCCCTAGCACCACCGCTAGTTCCGCCTCTGACCCTGCACCCTTTTCCCAGCACCATCACCCCCCACCCATAGCAGTCCTTTTTTTTGTTTTCCTACCCCCTGTAATTTAAATAAGATTAGTGTGCACATTCGGCGCACAGCCCAAAAAGGTATGTGTTTTTGCTGCCAAGGGGCATGGCCAATTCAACTTATGCTTCACAGTAGTGCAACTTTATTCACAATTTATAATGCGATAGTGTCCCTTATTCACATTACATCACACAGTAGTACCACTTTACCTTATATACGTTACTCCTCACAGTAGTGCCCCACATTCTCATAACATCATACTGAATTGCTCTTTATTCACATTACACCACACCATATTGCTCTTTATTCTCATTATACCACACCATATTGCTCCTTATTCACATTACACCACACCATATTCCTCTTTATTCCCATTTAGACCACACAGTAGTGCCCTTTCTATACGTTACGCCACACAGTAGAGCACCTTATACACATAGTGCCACACATTGATAATGCATTTATATACATAATACCACACAGTTATGCCCCTTACACATATGACACACATTATTAATGTCCTTATAAACATAATGCGCCTTACACATTGTGCCAATCCTCATTAATGCCCTTATACACATAATTTCCCTTACACATATGCCGCACATTGTTAATGACCTTATACACATAATGACACATATAGTTCCTGGCGTGAGTCAAGTGGCAGCTCTGCTAACGTCAGGTGCCTATTTTTTATGAAAATGCATCTTATTTGCATTGCTATGTGGCTAGGATGCACAAGCAGCCACTGCTGAATAAAATGATATGCGGCATGCCTATACACTGTGTGCGACTGTGGCTGTATCTGCATACGAAATGCTACACACAGAATATAGGCATGCCGCATATCATTTTAATCAGCAGAAGCTGCTTGTGCCCCTAGGCATATCAGATGCCCTAGGCAATTGCCTAGTTTGCCTATGCCTAGGGCCGGCTCTGGCCACTACCGCCGCAGCTCGGTTGAGACTCCCCCAATCGCGACTACCCCCATGCGCCGTGGACCCCCCCAGAAGATTAATATACTCACCAGTCCAGGGAGTCGGTCCACGCTGCCTCTGCTGGGCTGCCCGGCTCCTGTACGCTGCGGTGACTCCTGGTGCTGTAAAGTGCGCTGTCGCTTTGCAGCGTCACTTTACTGCACAGGGGGTCACATTGCAGCACATGGGGGACCCGGCGCCTGGCAGCGCTCACCGGAGCAACGGACACCGACTCCCTGGACAGGCGAGTATGGTTTTGGGGTATTTTTACTTTTTTTTTTTTTACTTTTTACACTGTGATCAGCTTGCACATAGAACTGATCACTGGAGCCCGGTCCCCGCTCAGCTCTCTCTGCCAGGGGCAGAGAAAGCTGGGCTAATGCCACATTATCGCAGTGCTGCCCTGTGAACTTGCCAGCCTGAGCTGGCGAGATTATCACAGAGCACACTGCGGTATTTTTTCACTTTTTTTTTTGTGTAAATTTGGCCACATCACATTTCCCATTATAAGTATGGGGAATGCGATGTGGGTTACTAAAAAAAACTGAAAAAAGGGTTTGGAGCAGTTTTTCATGAAAACTGCTCCAAATGCCCTTTAATACATTCAGGTGATACTAAAATAATGTTAATAAATAGACCATACTTGCCAAGGCTCCCGTTCTTATAAACATTCTCCCGCTGCCCCGCACAGCCCTCCCAATCCCCCGGAATCCCAGAGCCCTGCAAAAAATCTGAACGGCGCATGCGCAAGTCCGACTGCCACGGGAGCAGAGTTTGGAGTGAGCATGCAAAATACGTTGGGAATGCACGGGGGGCATGGACAGCATCAGAGTTCCAGCCCTGCAGAGCCTGCAAGCGGCCAGCACACTATGGACACCTTACCGCGGCGCGCAATGTCCATCTCCATTGGCCGTGGCAGCAGCAGCTTCTGATCCCTCCCCCTCTCCCCCCTTGAATGCAGACCTGCGGGCAGTGAGACATCATCTAGGAGGGGTGAGTGATGATGGAACTTGCTTGGTGGGACCAGGGGTTAAAGTGAGCCGGAACGGGGCGGAACTGCGTTCCGTCAGTTCCACTTGGAGACGGAACGCAGTTCCGCCTCCCCCGGCTCACCTAACCCGATGTCCCGGCGCTGCAGGGAGATGCCGGGCGGCCGCTGTTATCAGCGGCGCCCGGCTCTCCCCGCACAGCGGCATCCGGAGGCAGGAGCTCAGTACTCTGGCTCTGTCAGTACGCGCTATGGGAGAGACGTCATGACGCCTCTCCCATAGTGCCGAGGAGCGGGCGCCAAGAGAGGACTGCGGCGGGAGCGGGGCTTGGTAAGTATGGTGCCTCTCTCTCCCCCCCCCCTCCCATATGTGCATTACTAGCGGCGCTGTTATTTGGGTGTCTATACTACTGGGGGCAAACTACTGGGGGGCTAAACTACAGAGGGGCCAAACTACTGGGGGGCTATACTACAGAGGGGCAAACTACTGGGGGGCTATACTACAGAGGGGCCAAACTACTGGGGGGCTATACTACAGAGGGGCAAACTACTGGGGGGCTATACTACAGATGGCAAACTACTGGGGGGCTATACTACAGAGGGGCCAACTACTGGGGGGCTCTACTACAGAGGGGCAAACGACTGGGGGGCTATACTACAGAGGCAAACTACTGGGGCAAACTACTGGGGGGCTATACTACAGAGGCAAACTACTGGGGCAAACTACAGAGGGGCAAACTACTGGGGGGCTTTAATACTGGGGACAAACTACAAAGGGGCAAACTACTGGGGGGCTTTACTACTGGGGGCATTACTACAAGGGGGCAAACTACAGGGGGGCTGGGGCAAACTACTGGGGGCATTACTAATGGGGCTAAACTACATGGGGCAAAACTACTGGGGCCATTACCACTGGGAGGCTAAACTAAAGGGGGGGGGAGTAAATTACTGGGGTCATAACTGCAGGGGCATTACCAGTGGGGGCATGACTACTGGGGCTAACTACAGGGGGCTAAACGACTGGGGGCATTACTACTAGAGATGAGCGGGTTCGGATCCTCGGAATCCCCCCGAACTTCAGCCTTTTTACACGGGTCCGAGGCAGACTCGGATCTTCCCGCCTTGCACGGCTAACCCGAGCGCGCCCGAACGTCATCATCCCGCTGTCGGATTCTCGCGAGGCTCGTATTCTATCGCGAGACTCGAATTCTATATAAGGAGCCGCGCGTCGCCGCCATTTTCACACGTGCATTGAGATTGATAGGGAGAGGACGTGGCTGGCGTCCTCTCCGTTAGAATAGATAGAGACACTTGAGTTGATTACTTAGTAATTTTGGGGAGCATTAGGAGTACTCAGAGTGCAGAGTTTTGCTGATAGTTACTAGTGACTGACCACCACCAGTTTTATTTATTATTTAATATAATCCGTTCTCTGCCTGAAAAAAAACGATACACAGTCACATACCATATCTGTGCTCAGCCTCAGTGTGCTGCATGATAATATCATCTATATGTATATCTCAGTGGCGTAACTAGAAATTTTTCTCCCCCAAGCCAAAAAATTCTTTGGCGCCCCCCCTCCTTCATGCTACATAATTGGGAGCAAGAAAGGGCTAAATATGCGCGCGCCGAAGGCGCGCGCGACAAAATAAGGGGTGTGGTTTCGTTGGAATGGGCGTGGTTTCGCATAAAGAGGCGTGGCATTGCAGGAAAAGACTACCTTATACCCCAGTTCTGCAACCTGCACGCCCATACGTTGGCCACCACAGGAAAGAAAAATAATCCTGATTCATGCCCCTTACATTATTTGTCATTTTTCCTCATTATAGTAATGCCCAGTATACATTATGCCACATACTGCAATGCCCTTAGACATTATTCCACACGCAATAATGCACGACACAATATGCACACACTGTAATGCCCCCGACACATTATGCCACACACCGTAATGCCCGTGACACATTATGCCACACACCGTAATGCCTGTGACACATTATGACAGGAATCGCAATGCCCGTTATACATTATGCAACACACTGCAATGCCCCTGATACATTATAGCACATACAATGTCCGTGACACATTATGACACACACCGCAATGTCCGTGATACATTATACCACAATGCCCGTGATATAGTATACCATACACCGTAATGCCTGTGACACATACCGCAATGCCCTGCCCGTTACACCCTATGCCACACACCGCAATGCCCGTTATGTATTATGCCACACTGCAATGACCCTGAGACATTATACCACATACCACAATGCCCGTGATATAGTATACCACACACCGTAATGCCTGACACATTATGACACACACCGCAATGTCCCTGATACATTATGCCACACACTGCAATGACCCTGAGACATTATACCACATATCACAATGCCCGCGATATAGTATACCATACACCGTAATGCCTGTGACACATTATGACACACACCGCAATGTCCGTGATACATTATGCCACACACCGTAATGCCCATTACACATTAAGTCCTACAGTAAGGCTTCTAATTACTTTTCAATTACCTGCTCGTTGTCAGGGGTTTCATGCACTGGGTGTCATGCTCGTTGCCAGGGGTTTCATGCTCTTGGTTCCATGCACGGTGCCAGGGGTTTTCATGCTCAGGGTGTCATGCTCGTTGCCAGGGGTTTCATGCACTGGGTGTCATGCTCGTTGCCAGGTGTTTCATGCACTGTGTGTCATGCTCGTTGCCAGGTGTTTCATGCACTGTGTGTCATGCTCGTTGCTAGGGCTGTGCTCCCAGTGCCACATATGTCCCCAGTGCCAGATATTCCCCCACGGTGCCAGGTACTCACATGCCCCAGTGCCAAATATAGCCCCCCCCCCCATGTGCCAGGTACACATATACCCCCCCAGTGCCACATATGCCCCCAGTGCCAGATATTCCCCCCCAGTGCCACATATGCCCCCAGTGCCATATATTCCCCCCCAGTGCCAAATATGCCCCCAGTGCCATATATTCCCCCCCAGTGCCAAATATGCCCCCAGTGCCAGATATGCCCCCCCCAGTGCCATATATGCCCCCAGTGCCAGATATCCCCCCCCCCCCGTGCCATATATGCCCCCGGTGCCAGATATTCCCCCCCTCCAGTGCCATATATGCCCCTAGTGCCAGATATTCCCCCCAGTGCCAGATATCCCCCCCCTGCCAGTTATTCCCCCCAGTGCCAGACATCCACCCCCCCCCCCCAGATATTCCCCCCCAGTGCCAGATAATGCCCCAGTGCCAGATATCCCCCCCCAGTGCCATATATGCCCCCAGTGCCAGACAATGCCCCAGTGCCAGATATCCTTCCCCTGCCAGTTATTCCCCCCAGTGCCAGATATTCCCCCCCCCGCCGCCGCCGCCGCCGCCGCTTTTTGGAGGGACACGGAGGGTACAGCCTCTCCTGTGTCCCTCCTGCTGCATCATCTCCGGCGGCCGCGGGTCTAATAGGGGGAAGTGCCGGTCCGTGAGCCAATTAGAGCTCACGGACGGCACTTCTCCCTATCAGACCCGCGGCCGCCGGAGATGATGCAGCAGGAGGGACACAGGAGAGGCTGTGCCCTCCGTGTCCCTCCAACAAGCGGCGGAGGGAAGGAGAAAGCAGACTGACATGCGGACGCTCGTCCGCATGTCAGTCTGCTGTAAATCAGTGGCGCCCCCGCAGTCCTCGCGGTGGCTTGGGGGCGAGGCAGTAGTTACGCCACTGGTATATCTGACTGTGCTGAGTGCTCACTGCTCACACAGCTGAATTGTGGGGGAGACTGGGGTGCTGTTATAGCAGGAGTACAGTGCACACTTTTGCTGCCAGTGTGACTGACCAGTGACCACCAGTATATTGTCTGCCTGAAAAAGTTAAACACTCCTGTGGTGTTTTTTTTTTAATTCTATAAACGCATTCTGCTGACAGTGTCCAGCAGGTCCGTCATTCATTATATTATATAAATATTTACCTGCAGTAGTGTTATATTTTTTTTGTTCATCTCTATCATCTTTATCATCTCTATATTAGCAGACGCAGTATGGTAGTCCACGGCTGTGGCTACCTCTGTGTCGTCAGTGCTCGTCCATAATTGTATACCTACCTGTGGTGGGTTTTTTTTTCTATCTTCTTCATACTAGTAGTTTAGGAGTCTGCTGACAGTGTCCAGCAGGTCCGTCGTTATATTATATATACCTGCAGTAGTGATATATATATATTTTTTATATCATTATCATCTCTATACTAGCAGACGCAGTACGGTAGTCCACGGCTGTAGCTACCTCTGTGTCGTCAGTGCTCGTCCATAATTGTATACCTACCTGTGGTGGGTTTTTTTTTTCTATCTTCTTCATACTAGTAGTTTAGGAGTCTGCTGACAGTGTCCAGCAGGTCCGTCATTATATTATATATACCTGCAGTAGTGATATATATATATTTTTTATATCATTATCATCTCTATACTAGCAGACGCAGTACGGTAGTCCACGGCTGTAGCTACCTCTGTGTCGTCAGTCACTCGTCATCCATAAGTATACTAGTATCCATCCATCTCCATTGTTTACCTGAGGTGCCTTTTAGTTGTGCCTATTAAAATATGGAGAACAAAAATGTTGAGGTTCCAAAAATAGGGAAAGATCAAGATCAACTTCCACCTCGTGCTGAAGCTGCTGCCACTAGTCATGGCCGAGACGATGAAATTCCATCAACGTTGTCTGCCAAGGCCGATGCCCAATGTCATAGTACAGAGCATGTAAAATCCAAAACACAAAATATCAGTAAAAAAAGGACTCAAAAATCTAAAATAAAATCATCGGAGGAGAAGCGTAAACTTGCCAATATGCCATTTACCACACGGAGTGGCAAGGAACGGCTGAGGCCCTGGCCTATGTTCATGGCTAGTGGTTCAGCTTCACATGAGGATGGAAGCACTCAGCCTCTCGCTAGAAAAATGAAAAGACTTAAGCTGGCAAAAGCACAGCAAAGAACTGTGCGTTCTTCGAAATCACAAATCCACAAGGAGAGTCCAATTGTGTCGGTTGCGATGCCTGACCTTCCCAACACTGGACATGAAGAGCATGCGCCTTCCACCATTTGCACGCCCCCTGCAAGTGCTGGAAGGAGCACCCGCAGTCCAGTTCCTGATAGTCAGATTGAAGATGTCAGTGTTGAAGTACACCAGGATGAGGAGGATATGGGTGTTGCTGGCGCTGGGGAGGAAATTGACAAGGAGGATTCTGATGGTGAGGTGGTTTGTTTAAGTCAGGCACCCGGGGAGACACCTGTTGTCCGTGGGAGGAATATGGCCATTGACATGCCTGGTGAAAATACCAAAAAAATCAGCTCTTCGGTGTGGAAGTATTTCAACAGAAATGCGGACAACAGGTGTCAAGCCGTGTGTTGCCTTTGTCAAGCTGTAATAAGTAGGGGTAAGGACGTTAACCACCTCGGAACATCCTCCCTTATACGTCACCTGCAGCGCATTCATCATAAGTCAGTGACAAGTTCAAAAACTTTGGGCGACAGCGGAAGCAGTCCACTGACCAGTAAATCCCTTCCTCTTGTAACCAAGCTCACGCAAACCACCCCACCAACTCCCTCAGTGTCAATTTCCTCCTTCCCCAGGAATGCCAATAGTCCTGCAGGCCATGTCACTGGCAATTCTGACAAGTCCTCTCCTGCCTGGGATTCCTCCGATGCATCCTTGAGTGTAACGCCTACTGCTGCTGGCGCTGCTGTTGTTGCTGCTGGGAGTCGATGGTCATCCCAGAGGGGAAGTCGTAAGACCACTTTTACTACTTCCACCAAGCAATTGACTGTCCAACAGTCCTTTGCGAGGAAGATGAAATATCACAGCAGTCATCCTGCTGCAAAGCGGATAACTGAGGCCTTGGCATCCTGGGCGGTGAGAAACGTGGTTCCGGTATCCATCATTACTGCAGAGCCAACTATAGACTTGTTTGAGGTACTGTGTCCCCGGTACCAAATACCATCTAGGTTCCATTTCTCTAGGCAGGCGATACCGAAAATGTACACAGACCTCAGAAAAAGACTCACCAGTGTCCTAAAAAATGCAGTTGTACCCAATGTCCACTTAACCACGGACATGTGGACAAGTGGAGCAGGGCAGACTCAGGACTATATGACTGTGACAGCCCACTGGGTAGATGTATGGACTCCCGCCGCAAGAACAGCAGCGGCGGCACCAGTAGCAGCATCTCGCAAACGCCAACTCTTTCCTAGGCAGGCTACGCTTTGTATCACCGCTTTCCAGAATACGCACACAGCTGAAAACCTCTTACGGCAACTGAGGAAGATCATCGCAGAATGGCTTACCCCAATTGGACTCTCCTGTGGATTTGTGGCATTGGACAACGCCAGCAATATTGTGTGTGCATTAAATATGGGCAAATTCCAGCACGTCCCATGTTTTGCACATACCTTGAATTTGGTGGTGCAGAATTATTTAAAAAACGACAGGGGCGTGCAAGAGATGCTGTCGGTGGCCAGAAGAATTGCGGGACACTTTCGGCGTACAGGCACCACGTACAGAAGACTGGAGCAACACCAAAAACGCCTGAACCTGCCCTGCCATCATCTGAAGCAAGAAGTGGTAACGAGGTGGAATTCAACCCTCTTTCTCTATCGTCCTAAGTGGATGCTGGGGTTCCTGAAAGGACCATGGGGAATAGCGGCTCCGCAGGAGACAGGGCACAAAAAAGTAAAGCTTTTACCAGATCAGGTGGTGTGCACTGGCTCCTCCCCCTATGACCCTCCTCCAGACTCCAGTTAGATTTTGTGCCCGAACGAGAAGGGTGCAATCTAGGTGGCTCTCCTAAAGAGCTGCTTAGAGAAAGTTTAGCTTAGGTTTTTTACTTTACAGTGAGTCCTGCTGGCAACAGGATCACTGCAACGAGGGACTTAGGGGAGAAGTAGTGAACTCACCTGCGTGCAGAGTGGATTTGCTGCTTGGCTACTGGACACTAGCTCCAGAGGGACGATCACAGGTACAGCCTGGATGGTCACCGGAGCCGCGCCGCCGGCCCCCTTGCAGACGCTGAAGAGAGAAGAGGTCCAAAATCGGCGGCTGAAGACTCCTGAGTCTTCATAAAGGTAGCGCACAGCACTGCAGCTGTGCGCCATTTTCCTCTCAGCACACTTCACACAACAGTCACTGAGGGTGCAGAGCGCTGGGGGGGGCGCTCTGAGAGGCAAATAAAAACCTTATTAGAGGCAAAAAATACCTCACATATAGCCCACAGAGGCTATATGGAGATATTTAACCCCTGCCTAACTTCAAAAATAGCGGGAGACGAGCCCGCCGTAAAAGGGGCGGGGCCTATCTCCTCAGCACACAGCGCCATTTTCTCTCACAGAAAAGCTGGAGAGAAGGCTCCCAGGCTCTCCCCTGCACTGCACTACAGAAACAGGGTTAAAACAGAGAGGGGGGGCACTGATTTTGGCGATATTGTATATATATAAAAGATGCTATAAGGGAGAAACACTTATATAAGGTTGTCCCTATATAATTATAGCGTTTTTGGTGTGTGCTGGCAGACTCTCCCTCTGTCTCCCCAAAGGGCTAGTGGGTCCTGTCCTCTGTCAGAGCATTCCCGGTGTGTGTGCTGTGTGTCGGTACGTGTGTGTCGACATGTATGAGGACGATGTTGGTGAGGAGGCGGAGAAATTGCCTGTAATGGTGATGTCACTCTCTAGGGAGTCGACACCGGAATGGATGGCTTATTTAGAGAATTACGTGAGAATGTCAACACGCTGCAAGGTCGGTTGACGACATGAGACGGCCGACAATCTATTAGGACCGGTCCAGGCGTCTCAGAAACACCGTCAGGGGTTTTAAAAACGCCCATTTACCTCAGTCGGTCGACACAGACACAGACACGGACACTGAATACAGTGTCGACGGTGAATAAACAAACGTATTTCTCATTAGGGCCACACGTTAAGGGCAATGAAGGAGGTGTTACGTGTTTCTGATACTACAAGTACCACAAGAAAGGGTATTATGTGGGAGTGGAAAAAACTACCTGTAGTTTTTCCTGAATCAGATAAAATAAAATGAAGTGTGTGATGATGCGTAGGGTTACCCCGATAGCAAATATTGGCGTTATACCCTTTCCCGCCAGAAATTAGGGTACGTTGGGAAACACCCCTTAGGGTGATAAGGCGCTCACACGCTTATCAAGTGGCGTTACCGTCTCCAGATACGGCCGCCCTCAAGGAGCCAGCTGATAGGAAGCTGGAAAAATATCCTAAAAAGTATATACACACATACGGTGGTTATACTGCGACCAGCGATCGCCATCAGCCTGGAGATGCAGTGCTGGGTTGGCTTGGTCGGATTCCCTGACTGAAAATATTTTATTCATGTAGAGCATTTAATAGGATGCATTCTATATATATGTATGTGAGATGCACAGACGGATATTTGCTCTCTGGCATCAAGATAAGTGCGTTGTCCATATCTCCCAGAAGATGTCAGGGACACGACAGTGGTCAGGTGATACAGATCCCATACGGCAGATGGAAGTATTGCTGTATAAAGGGAAGGAGTTATTTGGGGGTCGGTCCATCGGACCTGGGGACCACAGCAACAGCTGGGAAATCCAACCTTTTTTACCCCAAGTTACATCTCAGCTAAAAAAGACACCGTCTTTTCAGCCTCAATCTTTCCTTTCCCATGAGGGCATGCAGGCAAAAGGCCAGTCATATCTGCCCAGACATAGAGGTAAGGGAAGTAGACTGCAGCAGGCAGCCCTTTCCCAGGAAAAGAAGCCCTCCACCGCGTCTGCCAAGTCCTCAGCATGACGCTGGGGCCGTGCAAGCGGACTCAAGGTGGGGGGGTAGTCTCAAGAGTCTCAGGGCGCAGTGGGATCACTCGCAAGTTGACCCCTAGATCGTACGAGTATTATCCCAGGGGTAAAGATTGGAGAGTCGAGACATCTTCTCCTCGCAGGTTCCTGAAGTCTGCTTTACCAACGGCTCCCTCCGACAGGGAGGCAGCATTGGAAACAATTCACAAGCTGTATATCCAGCAGGTGATAATCAAAGTACCCCTCCTACGACAAGGAAAAGGGTATTATTTTTCCACACTATATTGTGGTACTGAAGCCAGACGGCTTGGTGACACATAGTCTAAATCTAAAATGTTTTGAACACTTACATAAAAGGTTCAAATCGAGATAAAGTCACTCAGAGCAGTGATAGCGAACCGGAAAAAAGGGGACTATATGGTGTCCCTGGACATCAAGGATTACCTCCATGTCCAAATTTTGTCCTTCTCATCAAGGGTACCTCTGGTTCGTGGTACAGAACTGTCAATATCAGTTTCAGACGATGCCGTTTGAATTATCCACGGCACCCCGGGCCTTTTTACCAAGGTAATGGCCGAAAAGATGTTTCTTCAAAGAAAAAAGGCATCTAAATTATCCCTTACTTGCACGACCTAAAAAGGGCAAGTTCCAGAGAACAGTTGGAGGTCGGAAGAGCACTATCTAAAGTAGTTCTTCGACGGCATGACTGGATTCTAAATATTCCAAGAATCGCAGCTGTTTTCCGACGATACGTCTGCTGTTCCTAGGGATGATTCTGGACACGGTTCAGAAAAAGGTTTTTCTTCCCGAGGAAAAAGCCAAGGAGTTATCCGACCTGTCAGGAACCTCCTAAAACCAGGAAAGGTGTCTGTACATCAATGCACAAGAGTCCTGGGAAAAATGGTGGCTTTTTACGAAGCAATTCCATTCGGCAGATTCCATGCAAGAATTTTCCAAAGGGATCTGTTGGACAAATGGTCAGGGTCGCATCCTCAGATGCACCTGCGAATAACCCTGTCGCCAAGGACAAGGGTATATCTTCTGTGGTGGTTGCAAAAGGCTCATCTATTGGAGGGCCGCAGATTCGGCATACAGGATTTGATCCTGGTGACCACGGACGCCAGCCTGAGAGGTTGGGGAGCAGTCACACAAGGAAGAAACTTCCAGGGGGTATGGACGAACCTGGAAAAGTCTCTTCACATAAACATTCTGGTACTAAGAGCAATCTAAAATGCTCTAAGCCAGGCGGAACCACTCCTGCAAGGAAAACCGGTGTTGATTCAGTCGGACAACATCACGGCGGTCGCCCATGTAAACAGACAGGGCGGCACAAGAAGCAGGAGTGCAATGGCAGAAGCTGCCAAGATTCTTCGCTGGGCGGAGAATCACGTAATAGCACTGTCAGCAGTGTTCTTCCCGGGCGTGGACAACTGGGAAGCAGACTTCCTCAGCAGACACGATATTCACCCGGGAGAGGGGGGTCTTCATCCAGAAGTCTTCCACATGCTAATAAACTGTTGGGAAAGACCAATGGTAGACATGATGGCGTCTCGCCTCAACAAGAAACTGGACAAGTATTGCGCCAGGTCAAGAGATCCACAGGCAATAGCTGTGGACGCACTGGTAACACCTTGGGTGTACAAATCAGTATATGTGTTTCCTCTTCTGCCTCTCATACCAAAGGTATTGAAGATTATACGGTGAGGAGGAGTAAGAACAATACTAGTGGCTCCGGATTGGCCAAGAAGGACTTGGTACCCGGAACTTCAAGAGTTGGTCACGGACGACCCGTGCCCTCTACTTCTGAGAAGGGACCTGCTACAACAGGGTCCCTGTCTCTTTCAAGACTTACCGCGGCTGCGTTTGACGGCATGGCGGTTGAACGCCAGATCCTAAAAGGGAAAGGCATTCCAGAAGAAGTCATTCCTACCTTGATTAAGGCAAGGAAGGAAGTCACCGCGAAACATTATCACCGCATTTGGCGAAAATATGTCGCGTGGTGCGAGGATCGGAGTGTTCCGACGGAGGAATTTCAACTGGGTCGTTTCCTACATTTCCTACAATCAGGATTGTCTATGGGTCTCAAATTGAGATCTATTAAGGTTCAAATTTCGGCCCTGTCAATATTCTTCCAAAAAGAATTGGCCTCAGTTCCTGAGGTACAGACTTTTGTTAAAGGAGTACTGCATATACAGCCTCCTGTGGTGCCTCCGGTGGCACCGTGGGATCTAAATGTAGTTTTAGATTTCCTCAAATCCCATTGGTTTGAACCATTGAAAAAGGTGGATTTTAAATATCTCACATGGAAAGTGACTATGTTACTGGCCCTGGCTTCCGCCAGGAGAGTATCTGAATTGGCGGCTTTATCTTATAAAAGCCCTTATCTAATCTTCCATTCGGATAGGGCAGAACTGAGGACTCGTCCGCATTTTCTCCCTAAGGTGGTATCAGCGTTTCACCTGAACCAACCTATTGTGGTGCCTGCGGCCACTGGCGACTTGGAGGACTCCAAGTTGTTGGATGTTGTCAGAGCCTTAAAAATATACATTTCAAGGACGGCTGAAGTCAGAAAATCTGACTCGCTGTTGATACTATATGCACCCAACAAGTTGGGTGCCCCTGCTTCTAAGCAGACGATTGCTCGTTGGATTTGTAACACAATTCAACTTGCTCATTCTGTGGCAGGCCTGCCACAGCCTAAATCTGTTAAGGCCCATTCCACAAGGAAGGTGGGCTCATCTTGGGCGGCTGCCCGAGGGGTCTCGGCATTACAATTCTGTCGAGCAGCTACGTGGTCGGGGGAAAACACGTTTGTAAAATTCTACAAATTTGATACCCTGGCAAAAGAGGACTTGGAATTCTCTCATTCGGTGCTGCAGAGTCATCCGCACTCTCCCGCCCGTTTGGGAGCTTTGGTATAATCCCCATGGTCCTTTCAGGAACCCCAGCATCCACTTAGGACGATAGAGAAAATAAGAATTTACTTACCGATAATTCTATTTCTCGGAGTCCGTAGTGGATGCTGGGCGCCCATCCCAAGTGCGGATTATCTGCAATACTGTACATAGTTATTGTTAACAAATTCGGGTTATATTGTTAAGGAGCCATCTTTAAGAGGCTCTTTCTGTTATCATACTGTTAACTGGGTTTAGATCACAAGTTGTACGGTGTGATTGGTGTGGCTGGTATGAGTCTTACCCGGGATTCAAATTGCCTCCCTTATTGTGTACGCTCGTCCGGGCACAGTACCTAACTGGAGTCTGGAGGAGGGTCATAGGGGGAGGAGCCAGTGCACACCACCTGATCTGGTAAAAGCTTTACTTTTTTGTGCCCTGTCTCCTGCGGAGCCGCTATTCCCCATGGTCCTTTCAGGAACCCCAGCATCCACTACGGACTCCGAGAAATAGAATTATCGGTAAGTAAATTCTTATTATATGCTTCAGAGGTTGGAGGAGCAGCAAAAGGCCATTCAAGCCTATACAACTGACCACGATATAGGAGGTGGAATGCACCTGTCTCAAGCGCAGTGGAGAATGATTTCAACGTTGTGCAAGGTTCTGCAACCTTTTGAACTTGCCACACATGAAGTCAGTTCAGACACTGCCAGCCTGAGTCAGGTCATTCCCCTCATCAGGCTTTTGCAGAAGAAGCTGGAGACATTGAAGGAGGAGCTAACACTGAGCGATTCCGCTAGGCATGTGGGACTTGTGGATGGAGCCCTTAATTCGCTTAACAAGGATTCACGGGTGGTCAATCTGTTGAAATCAGAGCACTACATTTTGGCCACCGTGCTCGATCCTAGATTTAAAACCTACGTTGTATCTCTCTTTCCGGCAGACACAAGTCTGCAGGGGTTCAAAGAACTGCTGGTGAGAAAATTGTCAAGTCAAGCGGAACGCGACCTGTCAACATCTCCTCCTTCACATTCTCCCGCAACTGGGGGTGCGAGGAAAAGGCTCAGAATTCCGAGCCCACCCGCTGGCGGTGATGCAGGGCAGTCTGGAGCGACTGCTGATGCTGACATCTGGTCCGGACTGAAGGACCTGCCAACGATTACGGACATGTCGTCTACTGTCACTGCATATGATTCTCTCACCATTGAAAGAATGGTGGAGGATTATATGAGTGACCGCATCCAAGTAGGCACGTCAGACAGTCCGTATGTATACTGGCAGGAAAAAGAGGCAATTTGGAGGCCCTTGCACAAACTGGCTTTATTCTACCTAAGTTGCCCTCCCACAAGTGTGTACTCCGAAAGAGTGTTTAGTGCCGCCGCTCACCTTGTCAGCAATCGGCGTACGAGGTTACTTCCAGAAAATGTGGAGAAGATGATGTTCATTAAAATGAATTATAATCAATTCCTCCATGTAGACATTCACCAGCAGCAATTGCCTCCACAAAGTACACAGGGAGCTGTGATGGTGGATTCCAGTGGGGACGAATTGATAATCTGTGAGGAGGGGGATGTACACGGTGATGAATCGGAGGATGATGATGAGGTGGACATCTTGCCTCTGTAGAGCCAGTTTGTGCAAGGAGAGATTAATTGCTTCTTTTTTGGTGGGGTTCCAAACCAACCCGTCATTTCAGTCACAGTCGTGTGGCAGACCCTGTCACTGAAATGATGGGTTGGTTAAAGTGTGCATGTCCTGTTTATACAACATAAGGGTGGGTGGGAGGGCCCAAGGACAATTCCATCTTGCACCTCTTTTTTCTTTCATTTTTCTTTGCGTCATGTGCTGTTTGGGGAGTGTTTTTCGGAAGGGCCATCCTGCGTGACACTGCAGTGCCACTCCTAGATGGGCCAGGTGTTTGTGTCGGCCACTAGGGTCGCTTATCTTAGTCACACAGCTACCTCATTGCGCCTCTTTTTTTTCTTCTTTGCGTCATGTGCTGTTTGGGGAGTGTTTTTTGGAAGGGCCATCCTGCGTGACACTGCAGTGCCACTCCTAGATGGGCCAGGTGTTTGTGTCGGCCACTAGGGTCACTTATCTTAGTCACACAGCTACCTCATTGCGCCTCTTTTTTTTCTTCTTTGCGTCATGTGCTGTTTGGGGAGTATTTTTTGGAAGGGCCATCCGGCCTGACACTGCAGTGCCACTCCTAGATGGGCCAGGTGTTTGTGTCGGCCACTAGGGTCGCTTAGCTTACTCACACAGCTACCTCATTGCGCCTCTTTTTTTCTTTGCGTCATGTGCTGTTTGGGGAGTGTTTTTTGGAAGGGCCATCCTGCGTGACACTGCAGTGCCACTCCTAGATGGGCCAGGTGTTTGTGTCGGCCACTTGGGTCGCTGAGCTTAGTCACACAGCTACCTCATTGCGCCTCTTTTTTTCTTTGCGTCATGTGCTGTTTGGGGAGTGTTTTTTGGAAGGGCCATCCTGCGTGACACTGCAGTGCCACTCCTAGATGGGCCAGGTGTTTGTGTCGGCCACTTGGGTCGCTGAGCTTAGTCATCCAGCGACCTCGGTGCAAATTTTAGGACTAAAAATAATATTGTGAGGTGTGAGGTGTTCAGAATAGACTGAAAATGAGTGGAAATTATGGTTATTGAGGTTAATAATACTTTGGGATCAAAATGACCCCCAAATTCTATGATTTAAGCTGTTTTTTAGGGTTTTTTGAAAAAAACACCCGAATCCAAAACACACCCGAATCCGACAAAAAAAATTCGGTGAGGTTTTGCCAAAACGCGTTCGAACCCAAAACACGGCCACGGAACCGAACCCAAAACCAAAACACAAAACCCGAAAAATTTCCGGTGCACATCTCTAATTACTACAGGCAACATTACTACTGGGGGAAATACTACACAGGGGCATTACCATTAAGGGCATTACTGATGGGGTGCACTGCTAATGAGGGCATTGTAAAGGGGACACTTCATAAGGGGCACCACTCTTGGGGACATAAGGGGCACTACTATTGCGGGTATTGCATAAGGGGCACTACTATTGCGGGTATTGCATAAGGGGCACTACTACTGTGGGCATAGTATAAGGGGTGCTACTGCTGTGGGCGTTACTGTATGGGCTGACAAAGAAGCTGAGCTCCTGGTCCGCCCTCCGTCGCTCCGCCCCTACCATCGCCGCCGCACTGGGAGCCCTGGTTTCAGACTCCCAGCTGCAGCGGATCTGGGACCAGGCTGGCTTTATAATCCCTGCCGCCGCATTGCGCTCCTGTGACTGCGGCGCTACTAGTTCAAATCTGTCGCTGATTGGCTGCCGGTCCGCAGCAGTTTTGAAATATTAGCACCGTGGTCACAGGAGCTCGATGCGGCGGCAGGGATAATAAAGCCAGCCTGGTTCCCGATCCACTGCAGCCGCCCTCAGCCTCCTCTGCCGCCCCGCCCTCGGACCTCTGCATGCCCACAGCCTCCTCCTCCGCACTATCTCCGAGGCCCACAGCCTTCTCCACTCCACGCCTACCACAGCCTACTCATCCACAGCACCGCAGACCACCGCCGCTGCTAAACAGGTAATCTTACCCTGCTGCCTTTCTCTCTCTCTAGTGCCTACTGTATGCCCCTGCTGTCACTCTCCATGTCCCTGCTGTCACTTTGCATGTCCCTGCTGTCATTTTCCATGTCCCTGCTGTCACTCTCCCTGTCACTCTGTCACTCTATAATGTGAATTTCGGCTCATTCTGTATGCTATAATGTGAATGGCGGCTCATACCGTGTGCTATAATGTGAATTTCGGCTCATACTGTGTGCTATAATGTGAATTTCGGCTCATACCGTGTGCTGTAATGTGAATTTCAGCTCATACCGTGTGCTATAATGTGAATTTCGGCTTATACTGTGTGGTGT
This sequence comes from Pseudophryne corroboree, assembly GCF_028390025.1. Classification (NCBI taxonomy): domain Eukaryota; kingdom Metazoa; phylum Chordata; class Amphibia; order Anura; family Myobatrachidae; genus Pseudophryne; species Pseudophryne corroboree. The sequence goes on along the minus strand of NC_086448.1, from coordinate 543,787,184 downwards.
AATGTGAATTTGGCTCATACTGTGTGGTGTAATGTGAATCTCGGCTCATACTGTGTGATATAGTGTGAATTTCGGCTCATACTGTGTGCTATAATGTGAAAGGGGTCCTGTTATTGGGGTGTATAAGGGGTATATGGTGTGGTAAACTACACTGAAGGGCACACCCCCTTTTGCGTGGCCATGCCCCCTTTTCAGGAGCGCGCACGCCATCGGCGCGCACATAATTACAACCTTCACTTTTCCATACCCCCACTTCAAAATTTACACTTGGGTGCTAGTACTGTGGGCATTATTACTATTGTGTGACCACGCATCTTTCTTTTTGAGACCACACCCCCTTTTTGCCGTGCGCGCCTTAGGCGCGCACAATACCTTTATTACATGGGCGCCGTGGGGAGGGGGGTGAGTTCCACCACCTCTCTAGGACCACTTTAAGCACTGGGTGGGACGATTGACAGTCCTGGGGCGGCAGGGGAATTCTCTTGCAAAAAATCTGAACGGCGCATGCGCAAGTCCGACTGCCACCGCTGCTGTACATAAATCTTCTGTTGGGGGCTAAAGGGTTTGTAAGGCAGCGGCCCACGCTACTGTGTGTCTAGATCCCTTAAGTGACCTCCTTGTCTGTGCAGTAAATTTACTTGACCTTCCCTACCTCTGCCTTCCATGCTGGGAGATTAAACAGTCCCTCCTATTCCTTTATCTTGTGTGTTGTATCACCCTCTCTTACAGTTTAGGATTAGCGGTTATTATTTCATCCAAGCACTGGCACTATACATTAGCAACATAATATTCACCAAGAACAACAAGATTTCTAATTATTACTGGTTACTAAATGCACTGATATGATTGGTACACATTTACCATGGCAATTAGCAGATTCTTGTAATGCCAATCACAGCATCTATTCAATACTGCAAAATATATGTTCTTTGCATACTTACACTACCAGAGGCTAATAAACAACTGAACACTCTATTTACCCTGTACTCTATAATGTTAATTACCTATATAATGCAGTATATATATTAGAGATGAGCGGGTTCGGTTCCTCGAGATCAGAACCCCCCCGAACTTCAGCCATTTTACACGGTTCCGAGGCAGCCTCGGATCTTCCCGCCTTGCTCGGTTAAACCGACCGCGCCCTAACGTCATCATACCGCTGTTGGATTCTCGCGAGATTCGTATTGCATATAAAGAGCCGCGCATCGCCGCCATTTTCACTCGTGCATTGGAGATGATAGCGAGAGGACGTGGCTGTGTTCTCTCAGTTTCTGTGTTCAGTGTGCTGCAAATATCTGTGCTCAGTGTGCTGCAAATATCTGTGCTCAGTGTGCTGCATATATCTGTGCTCAGTGTGCTGCAAATATCTGCGTTCTCTGCCTGAAAACGCTCCATATCTGTGCTGCATTGTAGTATATAGTAGGAGGACAGTGCAGAATTTTGCTGACCACCAGTATGTATATATAGCAGTATGGTACAGTAGTACATTGCTCTACCTCTGTGTCATCAAGTATACTATCCATCCATATCTGTGCTGCATTGTAGTTGTGCGCAGTATATAGTAGGAGGACAGTGCAGAATTTTGCTGACCACCAGTATGTATATAGCAGTACGGAACAGTAGTCCATTGCTCTACCTCTGTGTCGTCAAGTATACTATCCATCCATATCTGTGCTGCATTGTAGTTGTGCGCAGTATATAGTAGGACAGTGCAGAATTTTGCTGACCACCAGTATATATATAGCAGTACAGTACAGTAGTCCATTGCTTTACCTCTGTGTCGTCAAGTATACTATCCATCCATATCTGTGCTGCATTGTAGTTGTGCGCAGTATATAGTAGGAGGACAGTGCAGAATTTTGCTGACTACCAGTATATATATATAGCAGTACGGTACAGTAGTCCATTGCTCTACCTCTGTGTCATCAAGTATACTATCCATCCATATCTGTGCTGCATTGTAGTTGTGCACAGTATATAGTAGGAGGACAGTGCAGAATTTTGCTGACCACCAGTATATATATAGCAGTACGGTACAGTAGTCCATTGCTCTACCTCTGTGTCGTCTAGTATACTATCCATCCATATCTGTGCTACATTGTAGTTGTGCGCAGTATATAGTATTAGGACAGTGCAGAATTTTGCTGACCACCAGTATATATATAGCAGTACGGTACAGTAGTCCATTGCTCTACCTCTGTGTCATCAAGTATACTATCCATATCTGTACTGCATTGTAGTTGTGTGCAGTATTATAGTAGGAGGACAGTGCAGAATTTTGCTGACCACCAGTATATATATATATATATATATATATATTTATCTCTGCATCATGTGCTGTTTGGGGACTATTTTTTTAAGTGCCATCCTGTCTGACACTGCAGTGCCACACCTAGATGGCCCAGGTGTTTGTGTCGGCCACTTGGGTCGCTTAGCTTAGCCATCCAGCGAACTTGGTGCACCTCTTTTTTTCTTTGCATCATGTGCTGTTTGGGGACTATATTTTTAAGTGCCATCCTGTCTGACACTGCAGTGCCACTCCTAGATGGGCCAGGTATTTGTGTCGGCCACTTGGGTCGCTTAGCTTAGCCATCCAGCGACCTTGGTGCACCTCTTTTTTTCTTTGCATCATGTGCTGTTTGGGGACTATTTTTTTAAGTGCCATCCTGTCTGACACTGCAGTGCCACTCCTAGATGGGCCAGGTGTTTGTGTCGGCCACTTGGGTCGCTTAGCTTTGCCATCCAGCGACCTTGGTGCACCTCTTTTTTTCTTTGCATCATGTGCTGTTTGGGGACTATTTTTTTAAGTGCCATCCTGTCTGACACTGCAGTGCCACTCCTAGATGGGCCAGGTGTTTGTGTCGGCCACTTGGGTCGCTTAGCTTAGCCATCCAGCGACCTCGGTGCAAATTTTAGGACCAAAAATAATATTGTGAGGTGTGAGGTGTTCAGAATAGACTGGAAATGAGTGTAAATTATGGTTATTGGGGTTAATAATACTATGGGATCAAAATGACCCCCAAATTCTATGATTTAAGCTGTTTTTGAGGGTTTTTGTAAAAAAAACACCCGAATCCGACAAAAAATTTTCAGGGAATTTTTGCCAAAACGCGTCCGAATCCAAAACACGGCCGCGGAACTGAATCCAAAACCAAAACACAAAACCCGAAAAATTTCCGGTGCACATCACTAATACATATATAAAACATGGCCACAGTGTGCGATACCAATCCAGACACACACTGTCCTATGCTCTACAGTGGCAATATATTAGCAGTCTATACAGCGAAATATATATATATATATATATATATATATATATATATATATATATATACTTTTAGTTGCACAGTGAAGTGTATTTGAGGCATTGCAACATAATAACCATACATACATTTTTTAACAACTGTTACTATCACTGTGTTGCCACTTCACTATTGAACAATCAAATAGACACTTCTGAGATTCAGGCTGCAGTGTTACCAAGGATATCTAACACCTAATATTCATTCTTTCCATAATGGTGATAACCTGATTGAGATGCGACATATTTTTGGCTATCGGTAATGGTGATATCTGGCACAGTCCAAAAATACACTGGTAGGTTAATTGCCTCCCGGAAAAAAATAAATAAATAACCCTAGAGTATACAAGGGCAGACTAGATGTGCCAAGTGGTTCTTATCTGCCATCAATTCTATGTTTCTATGAGGAGCGCCCAATTCCAAAGTGAGTGTATGTGGTTCTACCTCAGTGGCCTCATATGCTGGCACTGTGTGTAGGTTAATACTGTCCTGATTGGTGTGTGTGTGTGTGTGTGTGTGTGTGTGTGTGTGTGTGTGTGTGTTTGAATGGCACTGACCCGTGTGTATGTGTGTTTGAATGGCACTGACTCCTGTGTGTGTGTAGGCTGGCACTGACTCATTGACTCATGTATGTGCAACTACATATGCCACCCATACACACGCACCCCCGGCAGCATGCTGCTCTAAGTAATTTAGTTTCTACCTGCAGGACATCCCCCTGAATGGTAGTAGACACACCCACAGGTGGCGCCAGACACACCCTTTAGGTGGAGCATGACACGCCCCTTCAGTGGCGTGTCATGCAAGCTCTCATACCATCTAGATTCTAGAATCTCCCTGAAACTAGTTTCCAAAAGTAGGCAAGTATGAAATAGACCTCTTTATCTCTTGTTAAGGCTTCATACATTTGGGCCAATGACCCCTATAGCTACATGCATTTTCAGATAAGGTTTCTCGTGGTCTTACTGACTTGGGGCTCATTTACATTTGGATGTAAGTCCTTGTTATGACACACCTCTCAGATGTAGCACTACAAGTTCACTTTAACACTGCGCTCACAGGTGTTGCTTTCACAATCTCCCTGAAATGCTTTTTCAGAAGCAGGCAAGTATGGTTCAGATCCAGACTGCATGGTTTCATCTTTCCTTGTTCTCTGCAGTCAGTCATGTGAGATCAAATGATTTGAATACGATGAGCTGAGGTCACATACTAAACACAAGACAGTCCTTTGTGAGATTTATGCTACATCATGTTTAATTATAGCTGGAACATCACTTAACAGTTCTGTATGAATGCTGTTTTATCTTGTAAAATTTAATCACACTAATTAAAACAAAGGCCACGTATATCATGCTAAAAAAGATCTCATTATATAATTTTTTTTGTAACAAAACAAAATGTAACTATTCTAAAATTCATGATAAAGAAACGACACCATTATTTCATAAAGATTGCATTGTTTGCTGCACACACGAGCAAATGTTCACAAAAAGCATCATAATGTGGGCAGCACATTTCACCCTCAAGTGGATCTGGCAAAGCATTTCAATGGTTACTTATGCCAGAGGATTATGGGAATCGTGGATTGAGCTGGCACAATGCCAAAGGGAGAGCCCTTGACCTAGAAGCAGACAGAGAGCTGAGTAGATGCAAAATCCACCATAACATTGTAATATTTGTTTAGAAGCAAGGCTACCATGTTATATATTGCTTTACGCAATCTGAGTTTACTGCTTAATTATACAGTGCCTCAGTCACTTTGTCCTTTGTTATATATTATATAACGCTAGCCCAGTGCCAGATTAAGGTCCACACGGGCCTGGAGCTGAAATTTCTGAAGGGCCTATTGTATACCTTCAGAGGGCGAAGGAGAGGGGGGTATATAAAGACTCTTTCTATTTTTCATTGGATGTTGCTGGCTGCTTACTTCTATCTGAATTCAACATTGTAGGTACAGTGTGAGCAGATCCAGGGACTACTGGCAGGGGCAAAACTAGAACATTGTGGGCCCCCTGTCATTGTCACAACAATGCCCCTTAAGGGGGCAGGAGGGAGTGATTGACAAAGATGGCATCAAGGGAAGAAAGAGAGAGAGGAGGGAGAAAGAGAGGGTTTCATGAAAAATGAAGGAATGAGAGGAGAGAGAGGGTGTCAGGTAGAAAGAGAGGAAAGGATGAGGGGGAGAGAGAGTGCATCAGGAGATAGAGAGAGGGTGACAGAGAGAGAAAGGGGGGAGGAGCAAGAGAGTGGGAGGGTGCGAGCGGGAGTGAGTGAGAGTGTGTCAGGGAGGGAGAGGGGAGAAAGAGAGTGAGTTTTAGGGAGAGAAAGGGTGTCAGGGAGAGAAAGAAAGAGAAAGAGAGAGACAGTGACAGAGAGAGAAGGCAATAGTGTCAAAGAGCGAATGTCAGGGAGAGAGAGAGAGAGAGACAGTGCCAGGGAGAGAGAAAGAGAGATAGAGACAGCGTTAAGGAGAGGGGGGAGAGAGAAAGAGAGAGAGTGTCAGGGAGAGAATGTCAGGGAGAGAGTAAGACAACATCAGGGAGAGAGAGAGTGCCAGGGAGAGAGAGAGTGTGCCAGGGAGAGAGAGAGAAAGAGTCAGTGTTAAGGAGAGAGGGGGAGAGAAAGGGGGAGAGAGAAAGAAAGAGTGTCAGAGAAAGACAGTGCTAGGGAGAGAGAGACTGTCAGGGAGAGAGACTGGGAGAGAGAAAGAAAGAAAGAAAGAAAGAAAGAAAGAAAGAAAGAAAGAAAGAAAGAAAGAAAGAAAGAAAGAAAGAAAGAAGGAAAGAAAGAAAGAGAAAGAAAGAAAGAGGAGCAAGAGAGAGAGTGTTAGTAAAAGGGGGAGGGAGTGAGAGACAAAGATGGCATCAAGGGAAGAAAGAGAGAGAGGAGGGAGAAAGAGAGGGTTTCATGAAAAATGAAGGAACGAGAGGAGAGAGAGGAGTGATAGAGAGGGTGTCAGGTAGAAAGAGAGAAAAGGATGAGGGGGGAGAGAGGGCATCAGGGAGATAGAGAGAGGGTGTCAGAGAGAGAAAGAGGGGAGGAGCAAGAGAGTGGGAGGGTGTGAGCGGGAGTGAGTGAGAGTGTGTCAGGGAGGGAGGGGGGAGAAAGAGAGTGAGTTTTAGGGAAAGGGTGTCAGGGAGAGAAAGAGAGAGACAGTGACAGAGAGAGAGAGAAGGCAACAGTGTCAAAGAGAGAATGTCAGGGAGAGAGAAAGACAGTGTCAGGGAGAGAGAGAGAGACAGTGCCAGGGAGAGAGAGATAGAGACAGCGTTAAGGAGAGGGGGGAGAGAGAAAGAGAGAGGGTCAGAGAGAGAATGTCAGGGAGAGAGAAAGACAGTGTCAGGGAGAGAGAGAGGGGGATAGAGAGAAAGAGACAGTGTTAAGGAGAGAGGGGGAGAGAGAAAGAAAGAGAGTGTCAGAGAAAGACAGTGCTAGGGAGAGAGAGACTGTCAGGGAGAGAGAAAGACTGTAAGAGAGAAAGAAAGAAAGAGGAGCAAGAGAGAGAGTGTTAAGAAAAGGGTGAGGAGCAAGCAGGAGACACTACCTGACTATAGCACAGGACGAAGGGAGGGGGGGTTAGGCGGACAGATGGATGGGGGGCATGGACAGACAGAGCACCATATAGGGTCATAGACTGACAGACGGGGGAGCATAAATGGACAGAGCACCATATGGGGTATAGATGGATAGATTGACAAGGGACAGGGGGCATAGATGGACAGACGGATGGACAGAGCACCATATGGTGCATAGACAGACAGGTGGAAAGACATGGGGGCATAGATGGACGGACAGAGTACCACATGGGGGCATAGATGGATAGACAAACAATGGAGTGTATAGATGGACGGACGGGGCATAGACGGACAGAGCACCATATAGGAGCATAAAAAGTATAGAAGGACGGACAGACCTGGGGGGGGGGGTGCATAGACAGACAGAGCACAATATGGGGGCACAGAAGGAGCCGGCATAGATGGATGGTGGTTGGGGGCATAGATGGACAGAACACCATATGGGGGCATACTGCAGATGGATAGATAGACGGGGCAGGGTATAGACAAATGGACAGGGAGTGGGGGACATAGACGGATGGGGGAGTGCATAGACAGATGGGGGGGTGGGGGTGTATAGACGGACAGACGCGGTTGGCATAGACAGATGGGGGGGCATAGACAGACATATGGACGGATGGTAGGGGAGAGGAGGGCTCACTGTCAATAAGATTGTGTCGCTCTGTCCAAGCACGACCCGTCTGTTAACCACGCTTCCAGGTTCTCTCCAACAAGCGGCTTCGGTCAAATATTGACTCTGTACCCTGCCTCCCTCCCTGGAAGTAAATTGCCAGGCCCTGAATCCAGCACGCAGCAGTATTGCTTTAAACATAAAAATGACTACTGGGACTGCTGCGCTTGAGATGGGTGCGGAGGCGGCAGTGCTTTGACTGGCACACTAGTATGCAGGGTGGCACAGTCCCGGAAAGGCTATCTCTCTGATCTGCCCTGCTCACTGCTGGGGGTTTCAGGTATTACTGGCCGTGGCTTAGTGTAACCTCCGGTGGGATGGAAGGGGGGGGTTGTCATGATTGCTCGCGGCTCAGTAGTGTAACCTCAGGGTTAGGGAGGAAGCTCCGGCAGAGGGAAGGGATCGGGCTTGAATGCCCACAGCTCACTACACAGCTCACCATATCCTCCGGTGCGGTGGGGGAGAAGAGGTCCGGCCAGCACTGTAGGGGTTGGGGGGGATCGGTGATTAATGCCCGCAGCTTGTTGTAACCTTTGGTGAGGGTCAGAGGGTCCGGGCTTACTGTAAGCTCCGGACAGGGGCTGCAGTAGAGGGGATCGGACTGTATGGCCTGCAGCTTCCTGTAACCTCCGGTGAGGGTCAGGGTCCGGGCTTACTGTAAGCCCTGGACAGGGGTGGTCACGCTGAAAGCTCTGGGTGTTGGGGCGGCCGCGGGATACCCACGGCTGCACTGTAAGCTTTGCTGGGTGGAGGGGAGGCGGACATGCAGGTACCTGTAATCTCCTTGGTGACAACCGGGGAGGTGACGGCCAGAGCCAGCAGGGTTTGCATGGGGCGGGGGCCTGGGAGGACGGCCGCTGGCAGTTTTTTCACAGGAACTTTTTTTTTCCCTGTCAATTCTGCCTGTCTCCGATGGGCCTATTTTCATGGGGAGGCCTGGAGCTGCAGCTCCACCCGCCCCATTGTTAATCCGGCCCTGCGCTAGCCTGCATGCTATTCGTTACAATCTTTGGTCTGTCGTTTTAAGCTGCATATATATTGTGATAGACCAAAGAAATTTTCCTAAAATACCAAAAGCTTTCTACAATATAATGTGTGGTAATCTGGGGAAATTAAGTCAGTAGAGGGGTGCCTTGATTCAATGTCTAGGTGCTTAATCAGGGGCCGCACACAATTTATGAGGTACAGTAAATAAATGAAATAATACTTTTTGGCAGCATAAATGAAACAAAAAACAACTAAAAGCCTAGTTCCCGTGCAAAAGCACTAACTCACTACTTCACCCATCACTTGCTTGGGTAGCTAGTATACGTCACAAAGTATCTCACAAAGTATTAAAGTCTTGCCTGCTTCCTGGAGGTAGATTGCAGGCTCCTGCCTGGATTAGCTGGCTACCACAACTTCACAAATACAGTGTCTGAGTTTTCTGGTTCTCCCTGCCTCCTTAGGGTAAAAACCAGTGACGTGCAGTCAGGGGAGGCAGTGCCTCCCCTGTCATTAATGATTACAATAATACAAAGATACTTATGACACATTCTGTGTCATAAGTAAATGCTTTATATTATTGTATTAATTTTTACATTGTAAAAACAGGTTTACATTGATTTAGGAGGAACCCCCAGGGCCAATAATAAAGGATCGGAAGTGGGGGGGCGGGACCAAGAAATGGGCAGTAAAAAGCCCATTTAAAAAAGCACTGTAAGCGGCACTAGTATGAGTGCCTCAGTGACAGGGGCGTGCTTTCAGCCCATATGAAAGCACGCCACTGTCACTGAGGCTTATATGATTGGGCACAAGATTCTGAGCTTTCCTTGGGGTCCAGCCCACCCTCCACCCCGAGAGAGTCCCCTGCACCAGTGCACCTGTTCCCACGGACTGCTCACCTGAGTCTCCTCTCATTGATTGCCGGGTGCAGCTCTCATTGCCACCGGGATTGACCATTGCTCCAGGTAAGGGCCAGCGTCAGGCGCACCGCAGTGCGAGATACTCCACCATCCTTCACCCCTCCACATGTCAGTGTCCGCGCCGCTATAGTCGAGAGCCGCTGTAGAGAGTCGGTGTGCACATCCTGCCATCTCCCATGTCCGTGCTGAGCGCTGCTGTGTACTGACCATAGGCTGCCCTGCGCTCTGTGTTTCAGATAGCAGGGCAGCACATGGTCAGTACGCAGCAGCGCTCAGCACGGAGATGTGCGCACTGTGCCAGTGTATGGGGGGGGGCAATTACTCCATATGTGCCAGGGGAAAAGGGTAGGGGGGTGATTACTGGGGTATAAGGGGAGGGGGGTGCTGATTACTGGATATGTGCTGGGGCATAAAGGGAGGGGGATGATTACTGGATATGTGCTGGGCATAAGATGAGGGGGTGGTGATTACTGAATATGTGCTGGGGCATAAGCGGAGGGGGGTGGTGATTACTGGATATGTGCTGGGGCATAAGGTGAGGGGGGTGATTACTGGATATGTGCCGGGGCATAAGGGGTGGGGGCAGTGGCGTAACTAGAAATATTTCTCCCCCAATCCAAAAAATTCTTCGGCGCCCCCACCCCCCCCCCTAATTGGCACTAGTAAAGGGAGAAATATGCGCGCGCCGCCAAAAAGGGGTGTGGCTTCGTTGAAATGGGCGTGGCTTCGCGTAAAGGGGCGTGGCATTGCAGGAAAAGACTACCTTATACCCCAGTTTTGCAACCTGCATGCCCAGACGTTAGCCACCACAGGAAAGAAAAATAATCCTGATTCATGCCCCTTACATTATTTGTCTTTTTTCCTCCTTATAGTAATGCCCAGTATACATTATTCCACATACTGCAATGGCCTTAGCCATTATGCCACACACAACAATGCACATGACACAATATGCACACACTGTAATGCCCCCGACACATTATGCCACACACCGTAATGCCCCCCGACACATTATGACAGGAATCGCAATGCCCGTTATACATTATGCTACACACCGTATCTGTGACACATTATGACACATACCGCAATGCCCGTTATACATTATGCCACACCGCAATGACCCCGAGACATTATACCACAATGCCCGTGATATAGTATACAACACACCGTAATGCCTGACACATTATGACACACACCGCAATGTCCGTGATACATTATGCCACACACCGTAATGCCCATTACACATTAAGTTCTACAGTAAGGCTTCTAATTACTTTTAAATTACCTGCTCGTTGCCAGGGGTTTCATGCTCTTTGTTCCATGCACGGTGCCAGGGGTTTTCATGCTCAGGGTGTCATGCTCGTTGCCAGAGGTTTCATGCACTGGGTGTCATGCTCGTTGCCAGGGGTTTCATGCATTGGGTGTCATGCTCGTTGCCAGGGGTTTCATGCACTGGGTGTCATGCTCGTTGCTAGGGGGTAGTGCTTGTTGCTAGGGCTGTGCTCCCAGTGCCACATATGCCCCCAGTGCCAGATATTCCCCCACAGTGCCAGGTATATGCCCCCAGTGCCAGATATTCCCCCACAGTGCCACATATGCCCCCTCAGTGCCTGCTCCCCCCAGTGCCAGATATTCCCCCACAGTGCCAGGTATATGCCCCCAGTGCCAGATATTCCCCCACAGTGCCAGGTATATGCCCCCAGTGCCAGATAGTCCCCCACAGTGCCAGGTATATGCCCCCAGTGCCAGATAGTCCCCCACAGTGCCAGGTATATGCCCCCAGTGCCAGATATTCCCCCACAGTGCCAGGTATATGCCCCCAGTGCCAGATAGTCCCCCACAGTGCCAGGTATATGCCCCCAGTACCAGATATTCCCCCACAGTGCCAGGTATATGCCCCCAGTGCCAGATAGTCCCCCACAGTGCCAGGTATATGCCCCCAGTGCCAGATAGTCCCCCACAGTGCCAGGTATATGCCCCCAGTGCCAGATATTCCCCCACAGTGCCAGGTATATGCCCCCAGTGCCAGATAGTCCCCCACAGTGCCAGGTATATGCCCCCAGTGCCAGGTATATGCCCCCAGTGCCAGATATTCCCCCACAGTGCCAGGTATATGCCCCCAGTGCCAGATAGTCCCCCACAGTGCCAGATATTCCCCCACAGTGCCAGGTATATGCCCCCAGTGCCAGATAGTCCCCCACAGTGCCAGGTATATGCCCCCAGTGCCAGATAGTCCCCCACAGTGCCTGCTCCCCTCCCCCTCCTTTGTGTTGGAGGGACACGGAGCGCACAGCGCGCGCCCCCCTGTGTCCCTCCTGGCTTTCCGGTTGTCTAATAAAGGAAGTGCCGGTTCGTGAGCCAATCAGAGCTCACGAACGGCACTTCCTGTATTAGACAGCCGGAGAGCCAGGGAGGGACACAGGGGGGCGCGCTGTGCGCTCCGTGTCCCCCCTTACAGCGGCGGGGGGAAGGAGACCTGCAGATTGACATGCGGACGCTCGTCCGCATGTCAATCTGTTCTAAGTCAGTGGCGCCCCCGCAGCCCCTCGCCCCCAAGCCACCGCGAGGGCTGCAGGGGCAGTAGTTACGCCACTGGGTGGGGGGGTGATTACTGTGTGTGTGCCGGGGTATAAGGGGAGGGTGACTACTGCATATGTGCTGGGGTATAAGGGGAGGGGGGGGGGGGGGGTGATTACTGTGTGTTTGTGTGTGTGTGTGTTGGGGTATAAGAGGAGGGGGGTGATTAATGTGTGTGTGTGTGTGTGTGTGTGTGTGTGTGTGTGTGTGTGTGTGTGTGTGTGTGTGTGTGTGTGTGTGTTGGGCATAAGAGGAGGGGGGTGATTAATGTGTGTGTGCCGGGTTATAAGGGGAGGGGGCGATTACTACTGCTGTCTTGATCAACCAGCCTGCAGCTGTAATCCCACTTCCATGCTTCCAGGCAGACCCTCCACTTCTCTCCTTAACCTCTGGCACATCTGCTGCCCAGGCCCTGGCTGCTGCTACTCCCCAGACTTCGTGGGCATTGGCGGCGGCATCGGACTGGGAAATAGCTGTCGGGGCGGTAGCTGGCAGTGAATTTAGCAGGCATTGGCAGCTGGCATGGGCGGCAGTACAGTAACGGGCAGTGGCCATAGCGGTGGTGGTAGCGGGCATGCCTCATCAGCCACTGACCTCACCGCACGCCACTGATAAAAAAAGGCCAAGACCTAAGCCTTTCTTGCCACTTTGTGTGGTGAATGGCATATTGACAATTTATCTTTCTTTGTAGCTAACTTTCACCTTCATCCAGTGCCAGAAATAGTAATCTAACACTGTAGTTTAATTTCACCAACAGTGTCGCACAATACATGTATGAGTACGAAATAAAATATATTACTGTGGTACCACCTTCACCAACAGTGTTGTACAATACATGTTTGAGTACAAAATAAAATATATTACATTATGGTTGACCTTCACCAACAGTGTCACACAATACATGTATGAGTACAAAATAATAAAATACTGCAGTTTGACCAGCAGTGTCACAGTACTTATGAAAATAAAATAAAAATTGTATAGTACACTGGGGTACAGCACAATTTTTTTGTAATAATTATATTTTAGGCTTTTATTATTTACATTTTACACAGGGACGGAGCCCCTGGATGGATGGACGGACAGATAACCCATGTACAGACACAGCAGCCCCTGGATACATACTGGGGTACAGCAGAGCCGTCTTAACAGCAGTGTAGGCCCCTGGGCACAGCAATGCACTGGGCCCCCTGCCCACCCATCAGCGGTAGTGGTGGGGGGTGCTATCAGCGGCAACTTTGATGTCCCACAGGCAGTAGGGGGTTCTATCTTTCGCTCAGCATGTAGGAACTGAATAAATAATTTCTGCTAATTACTCCTTTACTGCACAGATGGAGCAGGAAGGAGAACACTAAACTATAGAAGGGGACATTGCACTGAATGAAGGGGCCAGGGTACTGACTTCCAGGGTGGTAGGGGGTGTTTAATACACAGGGGAGGGGTCAATAGTTGCGTGGGCTTAATATTCATAATTTTCTTTTGGGGGGCAGCTTGCTTTACTGCAGATATCTCCAGTTCCTGGAAATAGATTTCCTAGCTTTAATGGGATAAAATAAAAAACTAGAGAGTCCCACCTTTCAGGAAGTACTGGGGACTTGGAAATCAGAGTTCAGGAGCCAGAGCAATCCACCAACGAAAACTGCATATTAGGCATGTGGAGCTGGAGCAGGGACCAGCTGCTTGAAAGCTGATATCTCTGGTTCTGGGCATAGTAGAGACAAGCTGTCAGTGTTCACCACAAGAGGAGAGTCCCAGCTTTTGGACTATACCCTCAGAAAAACTCCAAGTCAGACAGAACTCGAGATATCAGGCTGGGAAGAGCAATTAAGAGGCTTGGATGGGGACCACTGCTTTGAAGTCAGATATCTCCGGTTCCTCAAGGCCGATTTTCAAAAATCTGGTATCCCTGGAAAGAGGGGACCCTCAGCTATCAGCCAAGGGCCCTTATACTCCTGGGGCCCTTGGGCAAGAGCCCACTGAGCCCATACGAAAAGACGTTACAGTACATAAAAGAATATATATATAGATATCTCCTATATAATAGCCTTGTGACTCTGTGCCTGGCCCTCTAACGCTGGGTGGAGACAAAGATCTGGCCAATTATATAGGAGAGGGATAAGAAACACCCAGGCAAGGATTCACTGTCTCTGGTGTCCCAGCATGGCTGCAGTCACGGGACACTGAGGCACAGCGCTCTCCCTGTCCAAAGGGCTGCCCCGGGGGAAAAGCTCTCAAGGCGCAGCCCCTCTCTGCACCATGCTGCAAGGGGGACTGCTCAGCTGTGTGACCCGGGGATCAGCGCCGGCGGTGGAGCAGAGCACGCTGCGGCTGGGTGGGGAAGTGACGGGCTCGGGGGAAGCCGGCCCACTGTTTCTCCTGACGGAAACATCATGGGGCAGAGGAGGCAGCGGCGGCAGCGCTGAACGTGCTGCTGCTGTTGTGGGAGATATACTGCAGCTGTGTGGGGAAGTGCCGGGCCATGGGAATCCCCTGCAACTGCCCCTCCACCACCAACGTCACCTCCTGACCCCCTCCCCCATCTGCCACACCACCGCACCTGGCCCTTTCCCACCCACACCACCCATGCTTCTCCACCCCCACACGGCAGCTCCCAACCCTGTACACCACCTGCAGCACCCCCCTCCCCCACCCGTGGCATCCCCGCACCCCCACACCTGCCCCTCCACCACCCGCAGCACCTTCGGCCCACCTCCCCCATCCACCGCACCCCCGCAACCAGCCCCTTCTCCATCCGCAGTGCCTTCGGAACCCCTCCACCATCCCCAACAGCCCTGCACCTGCCCCTCCCCCACCCGCCACACCCCTCCACCTCCAGACCCCCTCCCTCTTTCGCGGCCCCCCCAGCACCTCCCGACCACTCACCCATCCGCACACCCCCTCCCCTATATCAACACCCCTCCACCCGTAGCATCAACAGACACCCTCCCCCACAATGCAGCAACCCCCACACCCATACCTTCCCCCACCACCTCCAAAACTGCCCCTCCCCTAATGCCCTCGGACCCCGTCCCCCACCCACGGCAACCTCCACAACTGCCCCTCCACCACCCGCGGCACCTCCACACCCACCCCACATCCCACACACCACCGCACCTGACCCTCTCCCACCCACACCACCCATGCTTCTCCCCCCCCATACGCCACCTCCCAACCCCCTACCCCACCTGCAGCACCCTCCCTCCCCCACCTGTGGAATGCATGCACCCCTGCTCCTGCCCCTCCACCACATGCCCCCTCCCCCATCCACCGCACCCCCCGAACCAGCCCCTTCTCCACCCGCAGTGCCTTCGAAACCCCTCCCCCATCCCCAACAGCCCTGCACCCGCCACACCTCCTCCCCTCCACTGTTCACACTGCCTCCAGACCCCCTCCCCCATTCGCTGCACCCTTCCAGCACCTCCCAACCCGCTCACCCATTCGCACCCCCCCATAACAACCCCACTCCACCCGTAGCATCTACAGACACCCTTCCCCACACCGCAGCAACCCCCGCACCCGTCCCTTCCCCACCCGCGCCACCCACCTCTCCCCCACCCTCGGCACCCCCACAACCACCCCTCCCCTACTGCCCTCGGACCCCGTCTCCCACCCTCGGCAACCCCCGCAACCACCCCTCCCCCACCCACGGCACCTCCTGACCCTATCCGCAACACCATCGCACCTGCCCCTCTCCCACCCGCGGCACCCATTCTCCTCCCCCACATACGGTACCCCCCACCCGTGGCATCCAAACACCCCCCCTCCACCACCCACAGCACCCCTCACCCATCCACCCAACGCCCACACCCGCAGTGCCATCGGAACCCCTCCCCCCATCCCCATCATCCACGCTCCTGTCCCTCCGCCACCTGCACCACTCCGGTCCCCCTTCCCCATCCACTGCCCCCACGCCCCCTCCCCCGGCCACAGCACCTCCTGACCCTCCTCACCCATCCACCCCCCCATCCACCCCCTCCACCCGTAGCATCCACAGACACCCTCCCCCATCCACAGCAACCCCCACATCTCCCCCATCTGCCCCCCTCCACCCACAGCATCTACATACACCCTCCTCCATCCGGAGGCCCCCCTCACCCGCCCCTCCACCACCCGTGGCACCCCCACACCACCTCAGGAAACCACACCTGTCCTTCCCCCACCCGCGTCACCCTCGCCCTTCCCCCACCCATAGCACCTCTGGACCCCACTCCCCCGCCCATCCACCCCCGCAGCACCTCCCAGCCCCCTCCCCCATCCGCCCCTCCAACTGCAGCATCTACAGACACCCTCCCTCATCTACGGTCCTCCCACCCACACCCGCTACATTCTCTATATCTGTTCACGCCATCACAAGAGGAGACGCCCCCTTCACCATCGGCTGCCCTTACATTACGCAATATTTTACCACTAACAACAGTAGGAATGCAGGTAATACTCCATATAATACAAATATTCAACCACACAAAGGCGTGCAGGGGTTAAGGGGGCATAGCCCCCTACGACGGTGTGAAGAGCGACCATAGGGCGCGATGAAGCACATAGTATGTGTATGCAGAGCACCCCTGCACAGACACAGTAGCCCCTGGATGTACACTAGGGTACAGCACAAACAAATACTTTTATTTTAAATTAATAAAATATTAGTTTTATCTTTTAACACTGGGGCTGAGCCCCTGGATGGACTGAGAGAGCATCCCTGTAAAGACACAGCAGCCCCTTTTTTTTATAGAATATTGTAATAGTTTTCTTTTTTTTAACACTGGAGCAGAGCCCCTGGATGGATGCACAGAGCACCCCTAGACGGACAGAGCACACCTGGAGTACACAGTAGCACCCCCTGGATGGACAACACTGCACCTCTGATGGACATCACAGCACTGCTGGGGGTATATTTACTAAGCTCCCGATTTTGACCGATTTGTTGTTTTTTCTTCAAAGTGTCATCTCGGGAATTTACTAAACTCAAATCACGGCAGTGATAAGGTCATTCGTATTTTTTTTGAAATTCAAAGAAAAAAATACGAATGAATACACCATCGGTCAAACGCGGCTGTTTAGGTATACAACTCGGTAATTTACTATGCATTCGTATTTGAAATCTCTACCGTGAAAGTGCATTGGCGGCCATGAAAAAAAGTCTGGAAAAAAACAGACCTGCTTTTGAGAAGCGTGTTTACATGTGTTTCCAATTCTACATTAATCACACCTGCATTTTTGGCCCTTTAAAAGGGACCCAAGCACATTTTTCAAATCTCTCACTCTGAAATGGCTGCTGCCGTGTGTAGTACTGATTCTTGTTTGCTGTGGGATACCTGAGACTGCTCCATGAGGCTACAATAAACCAGGGCCAGGAAACTGAACATGGTCAGCAGGTTGTCCAGGTGCCGCGGAGGCTGCGCAGGCCTCGTTTTTTTAGGGGCATTTAAGCTTAAATGCATTGGCCGATGACCAGGTCATACAGATGTTCCGGCTAAATAGAAACAACATTTTCCGTCTGTATGACCTTGTCAAACTGGACCTAGACCCTGAGACAGCACGCACTCGCTCTGTCTCAGGCCTGCACAAACTCCTGGCTGTGTTGCACTTTATGGCTACTGGCAGCTTTCAGGCTGTGACTGGCGATGTAATTGGTATCTCACAGCCCACCTTTTCTAAATATTTAAAGCAGGTGAGTTAAAACATACATATGCCTCTATGTCTAAGTGGTGCTTCTGTTATGTAATATAACACATTATTGTATTTATTACAGGTCATGAAACTCACCTTATATTTTGTAATGTCCACTCAGGTTTTGGATGCTTTGGATACACACATAGATGCCTCTATCTGCTTCCCTACCCAGGAGTCGCAGTGGCATGCAGTCAGGGTAGCTTTCTATGAGCTTGCTGGCATGCCCAATGTGCTGGGTGCCATAGATTGCACACACGTTGAGCTGAGACCACCTAGGGGCAGGCAATACATTTATACCAATAGACATCTGGCCCACTCTACTAATGTCCAGGTGGTTTGTGATGCAAATCTAAAAATTATGAGTGTTGTTGCGGGTTACCCTGGTGGCTGCCATGACTCCTTCATCCTCAGTCAGTCATCCCTTTTTGATAAATTTGAGGCCGGACAAATGCCTGATGGATGGCTGCTGGGTATGTTCCAAGTTGGTTGTGTGTATGTGTGTTAACCTCAACATCGTCATTATGTAAGCTATTTTTTGCCTAAACCACATGTCCTAATGTTGGCTATATCTGTCTTTCAGGTGATGGGGGATATGGCTGCTTCTCTTGGCTTCTTACTCCATTGTCCCAACCTGATTCCCCTGCTGAACACAATTACAATAATGCACATAAGTCCACGCGGAATGTGATAGAAAGATCTTTTGGGGTGCTGAAATCTAGGTTTCGGTGTCTGGATAAGTCTGCAGGGCTTTTGTTGTATAGTCCCTCAAAGGTGACTAGGATTGTGTTCTGCTGCTGTTTTCTTCATAATATGTGTTTGTGCCAACATCTGCCACATGTTGAGGAGGAGGAGGCTGATGTTGGTGATGAAGAAAACAGCCACAAGTAGAGGAGTTAGAAACATCCGGCGACAGTGTGAGTACAGATGTAGGGAGGCAGGTAAGGCAAGAACTGATTCTGCGTTATTTTACCGGTAAGTCTTAATTTTTCATAATCAACATTGGCTAACCCAATCCTAAAATATATGTAGTTATGAATTCTGTTTGTGATGCGTTATTGTTTGATATTAGTCATGTTGTTTACAGTTAGTCAATAACATTTTCGTCTTACACTGTCAGTCAATAACAAATGAAACATTACACATATTGCGTTTGAGTAATTTATTACCTTAAACACTTGAATTTGGTTTGTCACAATTCGATAATCTTTAAATATATTTGAAAATACTGTATATTTTGATGCAGGCTTGCTCATTTCCTAGGTGTTTTTTTGTTGGGTGCAGATGATTGTGATGGCACATTGGGCCGGGTTCTGCTGGATCGTCTAACTGGGGAGGTAACTGGGGTCTGGCTTCGTGCGGTTGTCCCTGAGCTTGAGCTTTGTTGCTGGGATGCCAACACATTTACGTTTTGGCTCAGGTTGTTGAGGCTTGCTGTGAGTTGTGTGGTTGCGGCAGTGTTGTTGGCGATGATTCGGGACAGGCTTTTTGTAATTAATTGATTATTTTAGATAATTTGAATGAGGGCTTGTTGATGGCGGTGTTGTTCGTCCATTATTCGCTGAAAACTTGCTATCAGTTGGCTGTTGTCGGCTCTCATCTGCTCCATGGTATTGGCCCCTCTGCCAAGTTGCACAATCAGTCTGCCCGAGTTTCTACTGAGTCTAGGTAGATGATGGGGCAGACTGGCAAGATATTGGCTGTGTGTGTTGGGACAGGCATAGTTTTGTGCCTGTTGTGTGGCCCAACTGGACCAAAACTCTGGTCCCATTTGTGGCTGGGGTGGTGTTGGGCTCAATTGGGGGGGTGGGGGTTGTTTGGGGTGGTGGAGTTATGTCAGCCGGCGTGGTTGGCTGGTTATTATCAATCGCTTGCAGGTGGAGTGTGAACATTTGCTGCAAGTCAGTTTCCTGCTGGGTATCCTGGGGCATGATGTCTGGATCTGTATGGGGTTGAAGACAGCCACAATTTAGTTACTCTTGTGCTTCTGGTTGGTTTCAGCTTTACGGCAACATGCATTACTTCTTAATATGCATGTTGTAAATTATAAATAGAGTGTGGGCTAAACTTAAAATATTATTGTACATTATTTTAGAAACATGTGGCTTCTTAGGTACCCTACTCATTTAATCAATTATTTAGGTAAATGTTGGACTATGAGACATACTTAATGTGCTAACACGTAGAACTATAACAAATAACAATTCCACCATTTACATATTCTGTTTGTAGCTTCCTTTGGGCAAACAAACACAATACATTAAATGTGTTGAACAATACACTCATACATTGTTAAAGGCTGTCAGTGTTGCCCAGTAAACTTTTTAAAATATAGTGGAAATAATTTTTTTTAAAAATATGGGGGTAAATTTACTAAGGTGGTAGATTTGTAGAACTGGTGATGTTGGCCATGGCAACCAATCTGGTTCTACTTACCATTTATGTAGCTGCTTCTACCGAATAATAGATATAATCAGATTGGTTGCTATGGGTAAAATTCTACCACCGTATTAATTTTTCCCCATGGATGGCAGGAGTGGGCACACCTATTTAGCGCATATTGTTAAGTTGAGATGTGAACAACGAAATAATGCTTACCATGGGGTCAAATTACTAAGATGGAAGTTAGATTTAAGATGGGATGTTGTCCATAGCAACCAATCACATTGCAGGGATTATATTCGAGAAGGTGCTGTATTAATGTGACGTAGAATAAGATTGCTTGCTATGGTCAACATCACATCTTAAAGAGAACTCCCATCTTAATAACGTTACCCCCATGTGTTTGCTGGTGGGGATTAATACAAGGATGAGTGTGTGTTTTTGGTTATGTTTTTTTGTTGTGCAAAAACACTGTGTTTTTTAAAAATAAAATTGTATTTTTATGTTTACTCACCAGACAGCTGAGGGGATTGTGGTTCCTCGCTTTGTGGACTGGCCAAAATGACTTCTGGTGGCTGAGCCAACACAGTGGAGATGCGCCGTTGTGGTGGTGAGGATGCGGGTGTAGATACCGCCTCAAGATGCCGTCTCTTGCTAAACATCTTCTGGAGACTGGCAGACCCCTGCGAAGGTCGTCTTAGTGGAGGGTGGTGCGATGATGAAGTTCCTATGGGATAATATAAACATTATAATTCTGTCTTTCTATGTGTTTGCAGATTATGTGTATACACAAAATACTTACCTGCATCGCCAGCATCCACATCTCTTGGCAGTGTGGTTTGTGTCTTGGCTGTGCTGGCTCTCTTTCGTACTGTCGAAATATGAAGATTGTCCTTATGAGCATTATATTGTGATTATATATATATATTTTTTAAATTCTTTATTTGTACGTGGTCAGGCACATAGAGAAGGCATTACAGAAATACATGGGACAAGCGGCCAACATAGCCAGTGTCCAGGATAGACCACAAATTTTCAGATAAACAACAGGGTTAATCGGTGTAGAAAGAACAATAGAGTTCAAACATGGGGTTCAAGGGGGGGGGGGGGGAGGGAGGAGGAGAGGAACAGGGGAGGGGGAGGACCACATTAGCATCCGTACATAATATATATCGTGAGAACAACAAGATCAGAATAAAAGGAAGGAGGGGAGTCAGGAAGGAGGCGGAAACAGACAGAGCAAAGGGAAAAGAGAAGATAGAGAAAGAGAGGAGGTATGATAAAGAGAGATGTCAGGGAGAGAGATTGTATGAGGTGCCCATGGGTCTACGGGGAGGGCCAGGAGCAGGAGGAGGGGAATGGCTAACTACGTTCGGCTGCGAGCCTGGGGGCCCAGACCTGCTCGAAGACGTGGCCCCGGTCGTGGAGGTAGTATGTGATCTTTTCCATTGAGGCAATGTGCCAAATTTTAGCTTTAAGGGACAGTAGGGAAGGTGGTGAGGGGTTCTTCCAGTTGAGGGCGATCAGTGATTTTGCTGCCGTTAGAATGTGTGAGGTCAGCTTTTGGGAGAATTTATTGAGGAGCGGGGGGGATAACACAATAAGGAGATCCAAGGATCTTTCAGCACAGGGGATTCTAGGAGCGAGTTGAGGAGGGAGTGGACTAGGTCCCAGAAGGGCACGATGACCGGGCAGGTCCACCATATGTGGAGCATAGTGCCTCTAGTCCCACAGTTCCTCCAGCAAGCCGGAGAGGAAGACGGGAAAAATTTGTTAAGTCGGTCGGGAGTGTAGTACCAGCGGTAGTAAACTTTGTAGGCCATTTCCTTAAAAGCGGTGGCAATGGAGCATTTAGCAATCCCTAGTCTCATGTCCTCCCAGTCTTCAGTTTCTGGTGGAGGCCCAAGGTCCCGTTACCATGCGAGTTCATGGGGCCGGGAGAGGGGAAGGGAGGATTCTAGTAAGAGAGAGTAAAGTTGGGAGATTATGCCTTTGGAGGAATGGGAGTTGATACATAGGCTTTCAAAGGGAGTGAGGGCACGAGGTAAGGCGGTGGGGGGGGGGGGGCTTAGAAAATGGCGTATTTGTAGGAATTGAAAGGGATTAAGTGGTTGTGAGGGGGGTTTCTGTTGGAGGTCGGGTAGGGACAACCATTGGCTCCGCTCGGCAAAGTTGGTTGGGAATTTGAGGCCCAGTGTTATCCACGTCCGGGATCTTGTAATTGAGAGTCCCGAGGGAAACATGGGATTCTGCCAGATGGAGGTCAAGGGTGAGGGTGTAGTAGTGAGACCCCACTTCAGAGAGAGGGTGTCCCAGATTTTGAGGTTGAATTTAATGGTGGGGAGAAGTTTAGAGGTTGGGGGTCGGGAGGTGGAGGAGAGGCCCCATAAAAGGGTCAGGTCTGGGATGCCAATGAAGGCTGCCTCGATGTCTAACCATGACACCGATCCTGGAGGAGCATATGAAGTGACAATGTGGGATAAATGGGAGGCTAGGTAGTAAAGTTTGACATCGGGAAGGTTGGTCTTTTCAGAGTGTTGGCAGCAATGCGGGGAGGCCTGTGGTTTCAAATAAAGCGTACAAGGGCTCGTTGGATAGTGCGGAGAAAGGGGGCCGGGACCGCCACTGGGAGGGTCTGGAAAAGGTAGAGCCATTTGGGGATTATGGTCATTTTAACTGCTATGATCCTGCCCAGCCACGAGATGAAGAGACTGTTCCAAGAGGTCAGGTCGGCAAGTGTGTTGGCAAGGAGGGGTTGGAAGTTTTCCCGGAAGAGGGAGTCGTAACGATGGGTTAGGTATATCCCTAAGTATTTAATCTTCGTGGGCTGCCATTTAAAATTAAAGTTGGCGCGAAGGGACTCAGCCTCATGTTGGGGGATATGAAGTATCAAAGCCTCAGATTTGGAGTAGCTGATCTTATATCCTGATATAAGGCTATAGGCTTGTAGAACTGAGAATAAGTTTGGGAGTGAGATGAGAGGCTGGGTCAGGGAAAGTAGAATGTCATCTGCGAAGAGGGAGATATTAGGGTCTGTGGGGCCTACCTGTATTCCGTGTATATCCGGATGTGCTCTAATTTGAGAGGCAAGGGGTTCTATGATAAGGGCAAATATTAAGGGGGAGAGAGGGCAGCCCTGACATGTGCCATTGGAAATACTAAGTGGGGCGGATGGGATACCATTGATAAGGACGGTGGCAGTGGGGGTGGAGTATAATGCTAGGATGCTAGTGAGAAAGCCACCGGACAGGCCATAGGCCTCCAGGGCGGGTCTCAGGAATCCCCAGGAGATCCGGTCAAATGCTTTTTCGGCATCTAAGGAGAGCATGATAGTGGGGGATCTCCTGGAATTCGAGATATGTGTAAGGTCAATAGCACGTCTGGTGTTGTCTCTCGCCTGGCGGCCCGGGATAAATCCTACTTGGTCGTAGTGAACAAGGGAAGGGAGGTATGGGTTAAGACGGTTGGCCAGGATCTTAGCAAAGATTTTCAGGTCTAAGTTCAGGAGAGATATGGGGCGATAGCTAGCGCAGTTAAGGGGGTCCTTACCTTCTTTGGGGATCACCACAATTCTAGCCTCTAGCATCTCAGGGGGAAAAGGGTCACCTTGGACAATCCTATTGAACAGGGAGTGAAGGTGGGGGGAGAGAAGGGCAGACATTTTTTTGTAATAGAGAGCCGTGAACCCGTCCGGGCCCGGGGATTTGCCAGTTTTTTGCATGAGTATAGTCTGGGTGATTTCTTCCACCATGATCTCCCCGTTAAGAAGGTCCAAGGCGTCCTGGGGTAGTCTGGGTAATTTAGAAGCAGAGAGAAATTTGGAGATAAGGTCGGATTGGGGTTGGGGGGAAGAGCCCGGTGGAGGGGGCGGAAGGTTGTATAGGTCAGTGTAGTAGGATTGGAAGGCGGCTCTAATGGCAATGGGATCCTGAACAAGTTGATTGAGGGAATTTCTGATAGTAACAATGTTGGTTTTGGCTCTCGTGGAGCGGAGTCGTGCCGCCAGGATCTTGTCCGCCTTGTCACCCCTCTCGTAAAAGGACTGGCGAAGCCACTTAAGACGCCTGGCCATCCGTGTAGTGAGAAGGAGATCAAGTTCCGCCTTAATAGTGCGAAGTTCGGACAAGACCGTCTGGTCGGAGGACGCCTTGTGTTGGGTCTCAAGTGCGTGGAGTTTAATGGAGAGTTTATTGTATTGGGAAAGGGATTGCTTTTTAACTTTTGAGGCTAGGCTGATGAGGTGTCCTCGAAGGACAGCCTTGTGTGCCAGCCAGAGGGTGGACCTGGAGATATCGGGGGAATCATTTAAGGTGAAGTAATCTGAGATCTTATCCTGAAGCTGGGACCTTATCTCGGGGTTGTGAAGGATTGAGTCGTTGAGGCGCCATGTCATGGGGCGAGGACGGGAAACCAAACCTACCAAGTCGCAGGAGATGGGGGCGTGGTCGGACCAAATTAGTGGGTGAATATGGGCATCGAGGAGATTCAGAGCAAGATCATGACTGAGCAGGACCATATCAATGCGTGAGTAGGAGTTATGAGGGGCAGAGTAAAAGGTGTAATCGCGGCCAGAGGAGTCTTTTATCCTCCAGGAGTCGTAGAGAAGTTGAGATCGCATGAGTCGGAGAAGGGATCTAGAGCGGAGGGAGTCCGATGGGGAAGGAGTAAGGGAGGAGGTAGAGCGATCTATCTGTGGGTTCAGGATGGAGTTAAAGTCCCCTGCAAGTATGAGGTCGCCCTGCCGGACTCGAGTAAGGAGATTATCTAGCCTTGTAAAGAACCGTTCCTGTCGTTGGTTAGGGGCGTAAACGTTAACCAGGGTGCATATGTTGTTATTGAGTTTCCCCACCAGGACAAGGAATCGTCCGTCTTTGTCGGTATAAGAGTCTAGGAGTTCAAAGGTGAGGTGGTGGGCAAATAAAATCGCCACTCCTCGTTTTTTGGCTAAGTGGTCGCAGGCATGAAAGGAAACAGGGTATGGTTTACATTGCAGGGTAGGGTGAGAGTCATGCACGAAGTGAGTTTCCTGTAGGAAGATCAGATCGCCCTTATGGTGTTTAAGGGAAGCAAAGAGCTTACCTCTCTTTTGAGGGCTATTCAGGCCCTTCACGTTATGAGAGAGTACCCGGAGACCCATGGGCAAGTAACAGCGAGGTAGGCAGATTAGAAAGAGCGGAGGTGGTTGAAGGTGGAGAGGGGGGAGAGGGAGACCGAACGGAGATATATGAAGCAAGAGAGAGTGTGGTCAGAGGAGGGGGGGGAGGGAAAGAAGACCGGGAGGGGTGGGAGGGTAGTTGGTCGTCTGGCAGTAGAGGCCAGGACCGGTGGAGCTGACAAGGGGAAGGAGTACTAGGTGTCGGGGGAGCACCTAGGTCAGCGGTAGGGCACGGAGCCCTGTGGGGGTGCGGCATGGGGTCCAGATCGCGGATCACGAGCCGCTCGGGAAAGGGCAGGAGGCAAGCCTCCCCTGGAGGTACCTGAGGGAGAAAGCTGGAGAGAAGACAGGAAGAGAATACAGCTGGAGCGCCAGCCCCAAGGGGCAAAGGAGAGGGGGGGGGGAGGATGGAAGGGAATAGATCAGGTATCAGCATGGTAACATATCAGCAGGGTAGCATTTGGATATTTAGACATTTAAGCATTTAAACTTTTAAACATTTAAACAGGGGGCAACAACAAAGCAATTGTAAAGCAACTAAGGGGTCAAGAGATCAGGTTACGGGGAACCTAAGGTAACGCAGCTCCCCAGATGGGGGAATGCGACCAGGGATGGTCGCCCCAATTCTGTGTAGGGAGCGTTAATGTAGAGAGTTGAAAGTTCATCAGGGCACTGGAGGTGGAGCCTGGGAAGCTGCAGAGGACGGCACCGTGAACCACTCAGAGCGAGGAGATTGGAGTGAGTCCCGCTGTGTCCGTGGCGGGAGGCGTTGAGTATGGGCATCTTGGTCGGCAGCGGGGATGCCCAACCTGGAGAGGAGCGTTTGGGCTTCAGGTTGATCTCTGGCTGTGAGGAGCTTCCCTTGGTGCCACACCAGGATACGGAAAGGGAAACCCCAGCGGTACTTCACGTTGTGACGGGAGAGCAGGGAAGTGATGGGTTTGAAGTCCCTGCGTTTAGCTAGGGTGAGCAGAGATAAATCCTGGAAAATCTGAAGCGGGGTGTTTTGGAAAGTCACAGACCCTAGCCGTCGGGCCTCCCTCATGACAGACTCCTTCGCAGTGAAGTAATGCAGTCGGAGAATGACATCTCTGGGCTGGGAGGAGTCCTGAGAGCGAGGCCGCAAGGCTCGGTGGGCTCGGTCCAGGAGGAGATGTTCCTCAGGGGTGTCAGGCGACAGGTGTGCGAAGAGGTGTTTGAGGTAGAGGTCAAGATGAGTCGCCTCGACCTCCTCGGGGATACCCCGGATCCTCAGGTTGTTTCTCCTTGCTCTATTGTCCTGGTCTTCATGCTCCTCCCGGAGGTGGGCAACATCTTGGCGGAGTTGAAGAAAGTCGGTCTCTACCGTTTGCTGGAACGTCACCACCTCCTCCACTCATCGTTCAAGTTGGTCAGTTCTGGAGCCGATGTCGGCAATATCGGATTTCAGGGAGTGGAGAGCCTGGACTGAGGACTTGATGTCCCGCATCTCCTTAAGGAGGGAGAGAAAGTCCTTGCGGGTGAGGTGCGTGAGATCGTCATCCTCGGCCTCCGATTCGGAGGGACCCTGGGAGGGTCCGGGATTATTATGCCTGTTCGTGGCTGGGGTGCTTTTTTTGGTTAGGAATGGTGTGAGGTCGGACCCCTGAGATTTTTTGTCACCCCTGGTCATCTTGAGGGCATGGGGGAGTAGGTGGGTAGCAGGGTAGGGGATGGAGGTGGCGCCCCAGCAGTATGACTCAGGGCCAGGGAAGGTGAATTGAGGGCTTTAAGGAGGAATCATGATGTGGTCATCCGGGGCCGGCAGACGGAGCCGGTCCAGGGAGGCCCAAGAGAGCAGGGGGGGACCACCCGGCCCCGAGGTGGAAGCAGGTAATCAGAGGTCGTAGGCGGGGGGGATCTGTATTTGGTCTCCGCCGTTCAGGGACCACGGGGGCGCGCCCTGGGCACGGACCAGCCAGTGACCGGGGCAGCACTGCGGCCGGGCCCCAGCAGGGAGAGAGGTCTGCAGAGCGTTATGTGGACGACTCTCGGGTGGGCCCCAATGTATGCTCCCGTGTGCTGTAAATACTTGCGGAGAGATAAGATTGTGGTCCTGAAGGCCCACAAAATGGCCGCCGCTGGTGCAGGCTGCTGGGAGCTGGAAGATGTAAGCAGGTCATGCTGGGGCTCCCCAGGAGGGCCTCTGGTGTCTGGTGGCACCAGGAATCGCGGGGCCGAGAGCTGATGTGCCTGGGGGAGAGAGGAGGGATCCGTCAGGTGCCCGCGGGAGCCCTCCGGGCGTGTGTGACGTGACCGGAGGTCCCGGGCGGGTCGTCGCGGCAATCAAGGCCCCGGCGCGGGGTCAAGGAGCAGGCCTCAGCCCTCCGCTGCGCTCGGGACCGGGTCGTGAGGCAGGGGCCGCAGGCGGAGGTACGTACCCCACACGTCTCGGAGCCGGATCTCCGTCTCGGGTCTTCCCAGCCGCAGGGTCCGTCGTCCGGGCCCCGGCGGCCTCCGGGGTCATGGGCGCCGCTCGCACCGCGGGCTCCGGGGGATGTCCTCACTCGGAGTGGCCCTCTTTCTTCAGGTGCGGGAGAGGGGGGACACGGGGAGAATGTCGAGGAGGCGGTGGAGCTCGTGGAAAGCCGGTCCCGCCTCGTCACCGCGGCCCGGTTCTAAAATTGAGTCCCAGGCTTCAGGCCGGGGGGAGGCCGCAATCCGCAGGAGTGCTTAGAAGCACTCCCCGACTCTGCGGGTCCCCCACGGCAGCTGCAGAGAGGTACCAGGACTTGTTGTGAGGGGTTTGGAACGGTTTGGTGGTGGTCGGGTATAGGAAAGGGTGGTAATAGGGATTAGGTGTGGAGGAGCTGGGAAAGGCACGACCACTCTCCAGGACAGCCAGGCCACGCCCCGTGATTATATATTTAATCAAAAACCTTATTGTGATGTGGACATATGAAGAACATTGTGAGAAGTAAACAAAACTTTGGTTATGCTTTTCTGCCTGACTTCATTGGGTGTGTATACTTTAATTATGAACCAATTACACCAACCAATCCATACCCTAAGGTGCAGAATTCACAATATTATACAACTACAAAACCAACTGTGGATGTTTAACACAACAAGAATATTAGTCTGTAATTAAAAATTGATTTGTGACAAAAATAACTCACAACAACCAAATATATTATAAAAAATGATAAAAAAATATATATAATCTGCGGTAAAAATCACCTCATGCACACAAAGGCCTACCCAGAGCAACATACAATAACCATAACTACATTCAACTAAATTGACTTAACATTCAGGAAAACACATGAGTCACATTTCATTTAAAGTCCCCCCCCCCCCCCCCCCCCCCCAAAAAAAAAAAGGCAGCAAAAGGGCCAGGACAACTGCTAACTTCACAATACAAAGGGAAAAAAACATAACTATTTATGTATAAAACTACATCACCAACACATTAGAACAATGAACCAACTTACAATCATAATTAGCTAGAATACATTTCAGACAACTAAGGACAAAGCACATATGTTAAAAAAAAAAGAATTATTGTACAACAAACTCACCATCCTGCCTTGGACGATCCGAATCCCTGACATTAGTCGCACCAACCACTTCTGGCAGAATAAGGGAACGCGCGGCACAGGCTCCTCCCAATCCCGATATGACGCTCTGAAGGGATGGCCACCCCCTGTTTGTCTGGCTGACTTAGCCTCCTTCGCCATCTTAGCCTTGACACGGCGCTTGATGTCGTAGAATCGCTTAAGACACGTGTCCTCGGTCCTCCTCACCACACCCTCACTATTAACTGCCGCTACTACCTTCCCCCACAGAACACTCTTCCTGTGTGAAGGAACCTTGGCAGCATCAGGCCCAAACAGCTGACGATGATGTCTCATAAGCTCCCGCACCAACGCTACATTCTCTGCATAGCTGAACTTCACATTGCGCCCAGTCTTTGTAGTGGTGCGTGGCTGCGGAGCCACAGCACCATCACTGTCACTCTCACTCGAGGCCACAGCACCAACCTCCCCTCCTCCTCCCCCTCACTAACCTCCTCCACCTCACTCACCTCCTCCCTCTCACTCACCTCCTCCACCTCACCCACCTCCTCCACCTCACTCACCTCCTCCACCTCACTCACCTCCTCCACCTCACTTACCTCCTCCCTCTCACTCACCTCCTCCACCTCACTCACCTCCTCCCTCTCACTCACCTCTGACTGGGACATATTCCGGACAAACAACAAATAACACTGATAAAAATAAAACACAAAACATACTCCTCCACTACCACTACACACCACACACCAAACACACACACTCACAAACAATGACAATAGACTGAAAAAAAAATACAAAGACAAAAAACTAAACAGACTTTTAAATAACTACACAACAAGTATGACAAGACTACTTACACACACAGTACAGCACTCAGCAATCGCAAAAAAAACACCTCAAATCCTCCAAAAACTCCAAACAACTCTCCAACACCAAACACCACTTCCTCTCACCTCTCCATTAGCTAAACCCACGAGCTTCGGTCGGTTTGGGGAGGTTTTATAGTAATGAGCACAGACACTCCTCCATCAGGAAACAAACCAATCACGGACGAGTGACAAAAACAAAAGTTAGAAAAAAATCGCGGCCGGGAACGAAAAAAACACTGCCGTAACATTCAAATGGCGCATTCGTAAAAAACACAACACGGCCGCAAAAACACAAAATCGGCCGCATTCTACCTTTGAAAAACACGAATGACATCGACATCGAAAAATGAAAATAATCAAAATACGACAGCATAGTAAATGAGGCGTAAAAAAAAAACAAAAAGTTGCAAATTCACACATTCGATGCCAATCGTGATTCATCTCCCACCAAATCGACATAAATACGTATTTTAGTCAATATATCCCCTGGATGGACACATCACAGACACATCTGCCCTGTACAATCTCTACCTCATGAAGAATGTTTTTGCTGTGTTAAGATTAACAATAAGTTAGGGGCCTATTTATTAACATTATTTTTACTAAAATACTAAAAAAATTTAGTATGCCACATCGCATTCCCCATACTTCTAATGAGAAATGCAATCTGACCAGATTTACTAAAAATAAAATGGCCCTGGCAGAGAAAGCTGAGCGGGGCCCAGGCTCCAGTGATCAGCTCTGTGTGTCCGATGGACACACAAGCTGATCAATGAGTAAAAATAAATTAAAAAAAGTAAAAAAAATTCTGAAAACATACTCACCTGTCCAGGGAACCGGTGTCCGCTGCACTGGTGAGCGCTGCCGGGGGCGCCGGGTCCCCCATTGTGCTGCAATGTGACCCTGGTGCAGTAAAGTGATGCTGCAAAATGGCAGCGCACTTTACAGCACCGGGGGTCACAGCGCAGGAGAAGGACCCGGCCCCCGGCAGCCTCCTGAAGCAGCGCGGACCGGCTCCCCCGGACAGGGGAGTATATTATCCTGCTGGGGGGTCCGCGGCGCACAGGGGTAGTCGCGACGGGGAGGGTCGACCGGGCGGCAACGGTAGCGGCGATGTCAATGGGGGCGGAGCATGCTTAGCAGGACATCGAGGTATTTCTTACGAAAAATACCCGGATGATGCTGCGAAGAGGCATCGCAGGGACAGAGCTTGACCGCAAGCTCTGTTCCTGCATGCGATAATTGATACATCCCTGCAATGTAATCAATTATCGCAGTGCGAGTTTGGGCGATGTTATCACCTGTCATTCGCATCCTGGATGCGGATGGTGATAAATAGGCCCCATAGTTACATAGTTAGTGAGGTTGAAAAGCGACAAAATGCCCACTGGGTTCAACCTGTATTCTGTGTTAAGATGTTCATATTATAATGTACCTGCTGAAGTAATGGTTTAGTTAGTACCAATTGACAACTATGATTGTTACCACTCCCAGATATTAATGTCACTATGTTAAAAGCTATAACCCTGGATACTTTTTCCAGTTAGAAATTTGTCCAGTCCGTTCTTAAATGCATTTACAGAGTCTGCCGTTATTACTTTCTCTGGCAGGGAGCTCCAACTCTTTATTGCCCTTACCGTGAAGAACCCTTTTCCTACGTTGTGTATGGAATTTTCTCTCCTCTAGCCTCAGCGAGTGCCCACGTGTCCTATGCAGAGTTCTTTTAATAAACAAATACCCTGATAACTCCTTGTAGTGACCCTTTACATCATAGGTCTGCAAACTCGGTCCTTATTACCCCACACAGTGCATGTTTTGCAGGTCTCCTCACAGAATCACAAGTGAAATAATTAACTCCACCTGCGGACCTTTTAAAATGTGTCTGTGACTAATTAATACACCAGTGCACCTGCTGGGTAACCTGCAAAACATGCACTGTGTGGGGTAATGAGGACCGAGTTTGCAGACCTATGCTTTACATATTTGAAGATATTAATAATGTTTCCTCTTAGACGCCTCTTTTCTAGTGTATACATATTTAACCTAGTTAGCCTTTCCTCATACTCCAGTGTCTCTAACCCTTTAATCGATTTAGTAGTTCGCCTTTGAACTCTTTCGAGTTCCCAATATCTTTTTTATAATATGGTGCCCAAAACTGAACACAATACTCAAGATGTGGACGTACCAATGATTTGTACAGTGGCAGGATTACATCCTCGTCCCTTGTCTCAATGCCCCGTTTTATGCACGCAAGCACTTTACTTGCCTTTTTTGCTGCATTTTGACATTGTGTACTGTTATTAAGCCTATTATCTATGAGCACGCCCAAATCTTTTTCCACCACAGTTGCCCCTATATTTTCCCCATTAAGAGTTTAGGATGCATGTGTGTTTTTTGTTACAAAATGCATAACTTTGCATTTTTCTATATTGAACCTCATTCCCCATTTAGACGCCCAGGTTTCAAGTTTAAATAAGTCAGTCTGTAGAAACTCCACATGCTTTCTGACTTAATTACCTTGCAGAGTTCAGTATCATCTGCAAAGATTGACACTGTGCTTTCCAGGCCTATTCCTAGATCATTGATAAATATATTGATTAGTAGCGGGCCAAATATGGACCCTTGTGGTATTCCGCTGACTACTGGTGCCCAGCTGGAGAACATTCCGTTGACCACTACTCGTTGTACTCTGTTATCCAGCCAATTACCTATCCATGTACAATAGTATATCCTAGGCCAAGTTCCCTTTATTTGATGATCAGTCTCCTGTGAGGCACTGTATCGAAGACTTTTGCAAAATCTAAATACACCACATCCACTGATTTCCCTAGTCAAGATTCTCGCTCACTTCCTCGTATAAGCTAATTAAGTTAGTTTGACATTATCTGCCACTTACAAAACCATGCTGACTTTTGCTAATAATCTTATTAACCTGCAGATAATCCTCTATGCTATCTCTCAAAATACCTTCCAATATTTTACCCACTATAGAGGTTAAACTAACTGGTCTATAGTTACCAGGATTATTTTTAGTTCCCTTTTTAAATAAAGGCACTACCTCAGCTATGCGGCAATCCTTTGGTACCATGCCTGATGTAACTGAACTATGAAAAATCAAGTATAGTGGTTTTGCTAGCTGCGACCTAAGCTCCATAATAACCCTCGGATGAAAACCATGTGGGCCTGGTGATTTATTAATCTTTATGTTGCTTAGTCTCTCCAGGACTACTTCCTCACTTAAACAAGCATCAAGCCAAGAGTCATTACTTTCACTATCATTATGCACTACTCTCACCGTCTGATCCTCACTGGTGAATGCTGAGGAAAAAAAAAAGTTCAGTATTTCAGCTTTTATTTTATCATCGTTTATCAAAGCTCCCAATTCATCTTTTAATGGGCCTATGTTCTCCTTCTTTAACTTTTTACTGTTTATGTATTTAAAAACTTTTTAGGAATGGTTTTACTCTCTATAGCAATTTGCTTTTCATTTACAATTTTAGCTGCCCTAATTACTTTTTTTAATTTTTTTATTGCATTCCTTATACTGCTGGAATGACTCCTCCCCTTCATTTGATTTAAATATTCTGAAAGCACGCCTCTTTTTAGCCATTGTTTCTTTGACCTCCTTATAAAACCACATAGGCTTATGTTTAGTACTCCTTTGTTTACTGCTCATGGGAATGAATTTGTGAATATTCCTATCAAGCAACCCTTTTAAAGCTACCCACATTTCCGATGTGTCTTTACCATGAAACAAAACTTCCCAGTCAATGTCGTTTAGTGCCTGTCTCAGCTTATTGAAGTTAGTTTTTCTAAAGCTAAATGTTTTAGTTGTCCCCTTATAGCTATGCTTCTTGAAACTGATTTCAAATGTGATAATATAGTGGTCACTGTTTCCCAAGGTCTCCCCAACTTTAGTGTTTGATATAATGCCCACATTATTGGTAATAACTAGGTCCAGAATAGTTTTACCTCTAGTTGGATCCCTGACTAATTGAGATACATTTTAGCAAAAAGAGAGACCCCTGGTGCCCTTAAATACTAGTAACAGCCTTAGAAGACCAATAGAACCTTTCACCGTGATTCTAAATAATGAACAACGTAATACAAATGTGACTCCACGTGGCGCTACTTAGATACCATCAGAAAAAAGGCTTACACAGTACAATCATATGGAATTTCAGATCTCACAGATGGTTGGTTTTGAACATTACTAAAATACAAAAAACATACAGAACATAGTGCAACTCTGTTAAAAATCAAATGATATTTTTATTTGCTCAATCCCACTCACATAAGGATGTAAATTTATTGCGTGTAGATAATCACAAGGTGGGAAGAGTAGCCTTTACTGCATAGAAGAGTCCTCCTTCATATAGAACTTGGAAGAGAAAATGGTAGTAATAGTGCAACACCGTCTTTTGATTAAGACACGTATTTAATAAAAAAATGCACTCACAAACATCAAGTATAAGACAGCATAAAGCACATCGAGGACATCCCCATGGCATGAACTGCTACAAGAGGAAACCCTAGGGCATAGTCACTGCAAAGTCCCAGTATTCAGGCGTCTCCACCAACTTGAAATAGCAGTTCCAATCCACAAGTCCTCGTCCACACAGTCTCCCTGCTTAATTGAGATACGTATTGATCCTTTAATGTATTTAAGAATCTGCTGTTCCTAGTTTTTACACATGAATCGTTACTCCAATTTATATCCGGATAGTTAAAATCCCCTAACACTAGGATGTCCCCCATTCCTGCAGCTTTTTTCAGTTTGCAGTAAGAGTTGTTCCTCGTCATGTACGCTAATATCTGGTTGCTTGTAACATGTGACAGTGATTAGTTTCTTTGCTTCTGTGCTCCCACTTGTGATCTCAACCCATAGTGATTCCATGTTATCTCCAGTCCCCTCGTAAATACCATCTATTAAGTTTGGTTTTAGAGATGGTTTAACAAAGAGAAATACCCTCCTCCCCTATTGGTAGCCCTATCCCTCCTGAAAAGAGAATATCCCTCCAAATTCACAACCCAGTTGTGAGAGTCGCGCCACCATATTTCTGTAATACCTATAATATCATACTGAGATTCTGATACAAGCCATTCCAATTCCCCCATTTTACCTGATAGGCCTCTTGCGTTTGCAAGCATACATTTTAGTTTAGCATCTCCCTTGCACGTTTGTTTTTATGGTATCTTATCATTATTTACAAGTGCCCTTCTAAACTTACCCTTGCCGACTGTTATTCTCCTCCCTCCCTTTCCACCCCCATCATGCTTAATACAGCCTTCCCCACTACTATCTCTATTTGACCCATTAAGACTTTCTAAACCCCCCCCCCCCACCCCCCGATGTTAGTATTTTCCCTTATGCTATGGACATAATTTTCTATATACCTTATTGTTGAGCCATATTCGTCATTAGGTGATAAATTGGGAATAGTAAAAGAAAATTGTTCATTTATGCTTAAAGAAGCAAACGTTCACTTTCGAACATACACAGACACCGGTATGGAAGATATTCTGAGGGCTTTACTGAATGTGGCCAATATGCAACAGGCACAACATGTCTAGATGTTGCATGAAGAGATAAGCTCTTGCATGAAAAGCTGATTCA
This sequence comes from Pseudophryne corroboree, assembly GCF_028390025.1. Classification (NCBI taxonomy): domain Eukaryota; kingdom Metazoa; phylum Chordata; class Amphibia; order Anura; family Myobatrachidae; genus Pseudophryne; species Pseudophryne corroboree. The sequence continues at coordinate 543,751,928 of NC_086448.1, read as the reverse complement.
AGTGAGGCACATCTTTACAATTACAGAAAGTGATCTCCTCAGATGATGTGGATATCTCTCAGCATTTGAGAATATGGCCGCAAATCTTAAATGACCACAAGAAGTCAACATTATCAAGATGTTTGTGAGTTTAAAGAAAAACTGCAGACCGTACCGTACTGATCTATAGATTTACCTACTCATGCACCGTTTTCTTATTATACATTTAAAAAAATAATAATAATTTCTATATAAATTTACAAACATGTCATGTTAATCGGCCTAAAACATATTCCATCAACAAACCGTGGTGGAGACCGTTTTAATAGACTTTGCAGCCAGGAAATATTCTGGATTTTTCAGCTAAACACCCTTCATCCCCAGGGTCTTAATGAAGCGCTGGAACTCAGTTCAGTTATATAGGGTTCTTCCTTCCACACTTAGCTCACAGAAATGTCTTATGTAGCTATTGGGTTCTGTGACTGTGTGATATAGGGGACCCCTGCATTTTCTGAAGTTTGTTTTTTCCAAATTTACAACATTGATATATGTTTGTGATTCTTTTTTTATCTCTTCCCCCCATTTTTTTTGGGTTAATTTTCTAATCAACAAAATTAAGAGTCTTGATATATCAACATTATCAAAATGCTTGTGAGTTTAAAGAAAAACTGCAGACCGTACTGATCTATAGATTTACCTACTCATGCACCGTTTTCTTATTATACTTTTTTTTTTCATAATTTCTATATAAATTTACAAACATGTCATGTAGAATATATATATATATATTTAGTATAGTGACAATACTTAGATAATGTGACTTTAATAAGGTTAAGGGCAAAATTGCCAACACTAATAATGCTTTGGAGACTCAGCGTCATCTATTGTGGTGGTCCAATACTCCTCTTTACTTCTCTTGGTGCACACTGAGGGTTAGGTGAATCCGATCACGTGGCCGGGTGTGCATTCAGCCCCAACCATGTCGTCATCATTGTGGGCCTGGTGTCCCGGCGCGTATCCGGACATGTGACCGGACACATGATCGGGTGCGATCACATGATCGCCCTGTTGGGCGCTCTATAGGCTGACAGGTGGTCACGGGTTTGACATCACGTCACATGGAAGGAGTGAGCAAACAATACCATGTGACTGAGACCAACCAATAGATTAAATGAGATATCACTGTGTATTTACAATGATAAAAGTCTGATCACGTGACCGGGATCAATTATGAATTAAGTTGAAAAATAAATCTTTCTTTGACACTATCTAACCAGTTCTAACGACTTCTACTTAATATTTTTGCCTCTTTTTTGTTTTTACACCATTATATAAATGATTGTACTGTATATCAAGCTGATTGTCCTATTAGCAAACATCCAATAGGATGAGGGCATGGTTATCTATACCATTTATAAAGGGGATCAGGACTGTCCACACACACCTTTGATAAAGCTGCCTGGAGCAGCGAAACATGTCAAGAGAGACTGCAAACGCTGTACCTAAAGAGACCTGTATTACCCATGCTCCAATTGGCAGGAATATGGAGAATCTTCACCGGACATTGATTGACCTGGTTTATGCTCACAAGCTACATTGAGCCACATTATGGACCAAGGATACCGCTATCATGGCATGGAGTCCTGTTGCCATTAGGAACCATCGCTACGGATCCAATAATCAGGAACACAAAGCTGGTAACCCTATATATAATGGACATCCACGTATTCACCTGCTTATTATTGTGAACTGTCTGTCCTAATAAGGGGACACGGTCTCAGGTACCTTACAGCAGATACAAAGTATTGAACTGACCTTTTATACATCCCCAAGCTTGCTGTCAATTGACAAAGTATATTTATATATATTTTTATATTTTTTTATTCAGCATATTAAATTGTGTTTTAACTGTATAAACTGCTAGCTCTGTTTTTTCCCTTCTATGTCCACTATACAATTATCTTCCAGATAATCTGCCAGATCTAGCTGGTTGGAATGAAAATCTGGGAATGGATGAGAGCAAATGAAAATCAACCATTCACTCCCAAACACTGGGAAATGGACAAAACCTGTTGTTCATACAAATTGGTTAAATCATGGATTTAACCAATTCGTATGAACATCAGTTTTTGTCTGCAGGCAGAAACCAATTCACCTGGCCATATGATGGAGATTTTAGCCATTGATCACTGTATCTGTTGGCTTGACTGAAGCTTAAAGAAATGGGTGCTGCAAGCAAATCTACAGACTTATGAGGACATGGCTGTGACCAGACACCACCGAAAGCCCTCACTACTCGCATTCCGCGGTCACAGAATAGAGTTTAGGTCACAAGGGACCTGGCCAAATAGGGATTCACGCTTACCGTCAGTAACCGCCTGTTACTGACTCCACCCACTGCGCAGTGGTACTATGCTGCCACCACCAGATTCCTCCTTCCTGTGGCATCTGGAACCATGGTCTGCTCTGTATGCGTCGACGTGCTGTCTTACCACACCAGAGTAGAGGGATCCCCACTAGTCGCTTGTCCAAGCACGGTAGCTGGCGGAAGGTGGAGCCTGGAGATGCTGGGTGTACCCAAAACTGTGGGAGAACAGGGATATATTTGGCATACCCCTGCTTGTCACAATATGAGCAGTCGTCTTGAGGCAAAAGATGTTTATTCACTTAAATAGTTCTAAAAAGACTCTTCCCTATTTCTAGGGGGGCAGCAATACAGCAGATGTTCCCAGCAGAAAGAAGATGGTATAATACACTCTGAGGCACGCAGGCCTCCTCTTTTTATCTCAATTCTACACACAGTACCACAGGGGGTAAGCCCGCCCTGAGTTCTTTTCCATTTAATCAGGATATCTAACAAAAATATAAATAAATATATTTCAAAAGGATATAACTGCATAAATCAATTTCCTCCTTCCTGTCACAGAGATAAAGGGGGTCATTCCGAGTTGATTGTAGCTGTGCTAAATTTAGCACAGCTACGATCATGTTCCCAGACATGCGGGGGTACGCCCAGCACAGGGCTAGTCTACCCCGCATGTCTGTCCGCCCTCCCCCCCTTTCCAGCACAAGTACAAAAGCATCGCACAGTGGCGATGCTTTTGTACTTGTGGAGCATCTCCTGGCCAGCGCAACTCCTGCGGCTGGCCGGGAGTTTATCATCACTGCCCCTGGTCACGTCACACAAGCCGCTGCGGCCCGCCCCCCGCACAGTCCGCGTTGGCCGGACCGTGCCCCCATAATGGCGGCCAAATGCTGCCGTGCCTCCCGCCCAGCGACTGCCTCTGCCTGTCAATCAGGCAGAGGCGATCGCTAGGGAATGATGGCCTTCGGCCGTCCGGCATGCGCCAGTGCACTGCGGCGCCGGCGCATATGCAGTTCCGACCCGATCGATGCGCTGCAATAAACTGCAGCGAGCGATTGGGTCGGAATGACCCCCAAGTTTGGGGCCGTTTAAACAGGATGCAGTCAATTTACCCACAATCAAAATCCCGACGGTCAAAATACCGACAACAATTGACCGATGGTCAAAATACCGACAAGTTCAAAATACTGACATTAAAATGTTGACAGGTCAGAAAATCGACATGAGTTTTTCTTGATTTTTTCATTGAGACTGAGTTGTGCATCCTTTACCATCCCAGTGGACATGGAGAGGAATATAATAGTGTGCCGAGCGCAGTAAGGCACTGTGCTCGAAGCATGGCAAGTGCAGCAAGCCATGCGACGGGACGCTGTACACCCTTTCGGTGTCCATGTTGACCTATGTTAACATACACACCCAAAAAATTTGAAAAGCCTTTCTCGACTTTTTGACTTGTCAACATTTTAAATGTAGGTATTTTGACCGTGTAGACATTTTAAATGTCGGTATTTTGACCATGTCGTTATTTTCACATTGTCAGTATTTTGACCATCGGTCAATTGTTGTTGGTATTTTGACCGTCTGGATTTTGATTGTAGGTAAATCATACTGATCCCATTTAAACTACTTCCGTTACCACCTGCTAATTTACAATTCTCCTTTGATCACACAGATTCTATAGTTTATATAGTAGTGTCTGTATTTGTAACAAATGATACAGGACAACACCTTATACAAGTATACAAATTGTTTTCCCCATGCCACGTATCTGGAGTGAATTTACAGGAAATCATTAAAAACAAACTGATTTCCCCAATAGCATAGACACACACACAAAAGACCACCTAGGGTCATTTTACATGAAGTTCTGTAACCAAAGTATTGGTAATTTCACTCTTACACTCTTTTGTTCCAGAGTGCCGGCAAGGTTGCCTATGGTTAAAGTGCTATGCATTCATGGAATTTCAGAGGGACTACTGCTTACACTAAAAAGTCAGAAAGTTAAGGTAGTGGCAGCCATAGCTCCAAACTACTAGACTCCCTTGTCCTTGGATGAGACTTTCCCCTATACCAGGATGTTATTGTTGATCAGATCTGGCTGAATATGTTGGCAACTGATACACCGGGAAATGTCCATTCTTAAAGGAACCTGTCCAACTCTCACTGTATTTGGGAAGAGAGTCAACAGAAACGTTTATGATATCTAGATACAGGTCTTCGACCACTACTCATCCCAAGTCTAACACAAGAAGACGAGAGAAGCAAATATTGGGTGGGCACACTGTTGTGGAACCTTTTGTGCCACCAGAGGATATTGAGGACTGGTCAATAATTCCAAGACTACTTTTGTTACAAGAATTTGCTAGGAATCAACTTTATGTTGCTACCTTAGCATCATAAAACATATTGTTGAAGTTTACTGTGTAAAGATAACTGCCAAGCCGACAGAAGGCATGCCGTATTTTTTGGTTAATAGAGATTTGTTGTATAGAGCGGGCATTGTTCAAGGAAAAATTTAGAAAACCAACTGTTGATACCGCAGGTACACGTTTATTATTTATTTATTAACAGTTTCTTATATAGCGCAGCAAATTCCATTGCGCTTTACAGTCTTCAAAACTGGACACACACACACATCTTTGTGGGGGACATTTTGGTGAGGAAGAGACCCTAAAAAGTGTTGGTAGGGTTCTCCGTGCCAGAATACATTAGCCCCCCCCTCCCCCCCATTTCTTTTGTGGTGGTTCAAGCTCCCTTTAAGCGAATAGTTATGGACCTTGTGGGTCCATTGGAAAACTTGACACAGGGACAGCAATACATTTTGGCAATATTTGATAATACTACTAGCGATATGGAAGCTATTCGGTTGTGGAATATCAAGTCAAGCACTATAGCTAAGGAGCTACTACTTCTTATTATGACCTTATCTGGCCTTATCTCCCTTTACACTCTGACCCATCCTCTTCACTCTGCTAAGGCACGCCACCTCTCCTGCCTACTGATTACTTCCTCCCACTCCTACCTCCCAAGATTTTTCACATGCTGCTCCCTTTCTCTGGAATTCTCTACCTCTACCCCTCAGACTCTCCACCTCTCTACAAAGCTTCAAACGGGCTTCCAAGACCTACTTCTTCACTAAACTAAGCCAAATCTCATCCTAGCCCTCTGTTCCACGGTCTCTGTCTACTCCATCTGTGTCACCCCTGTCTGTATGCCCCTTCCCTTTAGAATGTAAGCTCTTATGAGTAAGGCCCTCATGTGCTCATCTGTTTCTTACTTAAACCGTCTTTGACGGCACCAAATCCCTTGGTTTTCTGCTACCCTGATACTTATTTCAGTGTCATCTGCTGTTGTAGCTACAGTATGTTATTTACCTGTACTTGTCCTATATTGTCTTCAACTGTAAGTCACTGTTTTCTTGTTTTGATTATTAATTTATGTACTCTGTAATGCGGTGCTGTGGATCCCTTGTGGAGCCAGATAAATAAAGTATACTACTACTACTACTACTACTACTACTATTACTACTACTACTACTACTACTACTAATAATAATAATAATAATAAAAAATTATAAGGGTGTTTCTGAAATAAATTTTAAACATCCTTTTAAAAATGCTGAAAAAGTTAAGTCAGTTACTTGGTATAAAGGCTCTTTGTTCCTCGGTCTACCATCTACAAATGGGTGGGCTGGAGGAGCACTTTAACAGTACTTTAAAGCAAATTATTAGATGGGCGGTAGCCCAAGAAAGAAAAGACTGGGATATTCTCCTTCCTTTCTTAGATTTCGTAGTATGGGAAGTACCATAAGCCTCAACGGGGTTTCGTTTTTTTAAGCTCTTGCATGGAATACGAACTTGGGGCATTTTTGACACCCTCAAGAAGGGCCGGGAGCAACAAAAGCCCAGAGAACCAAAAATACTTCAATTTGTTGCTCAAGTATATAAGCGGACGAGACAAATAGGTCCTCTAGTGAAACAACACTTAGAGGAGGCCTAGGATCATCAGAGAAAATATTATGACACTCAAGCAGTAGTCTTTTCTTTCATCTCAAGGGACAAGGTGTCATCCATACGAGGTCATACAAGTGGTGAGGCCAGTGACCTATAGAGTCTGCCAGCTGGGTATAAGGTGGGAAGAACAAGTTTATCACTTCATCCTAATAAAGCCTTGCATTTGCCTTCAATGCTAGACCTTAAAACAGATGACTGTGAGGTACCTATTGAGTCCTCCTTGGCCCCACCTCTAATGTATAGTAACAGGTGTAAATAGTCTTTTCTCATATTCCTGGGTTTACCCCTCTTATAGAACATGATATAATCACACCCACTGTAATAGTACTTTAGTAATGGCCCTACCATGTACCCGAAACTAGACAGGCTGCGGTAAAGAAATAAGTTGAAAATATAATTCAACTAGGTGTTGAAGAGGTATCCACCAGTGAGTGGAATTGCCCTATTGTACTAGTCCTGAAACCCAATCAGACAATGACTTTACACATTTTAACAAAGTCTCCCAGATTGATACATACTGTATCCTATGCCTTGGATAGATAAACGGGTGGAGAAATAAATATCTGACCACTTCAGACCTCCAAAGGGGATATTGGCCGATACTGTACCTCGGGCAACCTCTGCCAAGCCCAAAACTGCATTCTCATAGAAACATAGATATTGATGGCAGAAAAGAACCACTTGGCCCATCTAGCCTTATCCTTTTTTTTAACCATATTATTACCTCAAAGCCTATTTGATCCTTATTTCTTTGTAAGGATATCCTTATGCCTTTCCCATGCATGTTTTAATTGCTCTACTGTCTTAGCATCTACCACCTTTAATGGGAGGCTATTCCACTTGTCCTCTATCCTTTCTATGAAGAAATTTTTCTTCAAATTTCCCCTGAATCTACCTCCCTCCAGTTTCAGTGCATGTCTTCGTGTTCCCATAATTTTCTTTGTTTAAAGAATATTTCACTCCTGGACCTTCCCTTGATATATTTGAGAGTTTCTATCATGTTCTCCCTTTCCCATCTCTGCTCCAAATCATATATATTAAGCTTTTTTTTGTCTTTCTGGGTAAGTTTTGTGACGTAGGCCATGCACTATTTTTGTTGCCCTTCTTTGTACAATCTTTAATGTACTAATATCCTTCTGAAGACATGGCCTCCAGACTTGAACATAGTATTCTAGATGAGACCGTACCAATGACCTATGCAGTGGCATAATTAATGTTTTCTTTTGTTCTGCTGCTGATTCCTCTCCCTATAAAACCAAGTATCTGAGTAGCCTTCCTCATTGCTTTATTACATTGCTTACCTGCCTTTAAGACACCTGAAATAGTGACTTCTAGATTCCTTTCCTCCTCAATAATTTCCAGTATAGTGCTATTAATACTATATTTAGCCTTTGGATTTTTGAGACCCAATTGCATGATTTTGCATGTTTTGGTATTAAACTGTAATTGCCACATTCCTCTAATCTATCTCATCACTCATTTGTTTTACACCTCCTGGTGTGTCTACCCTGTTGCATACATTTGCGTAATCTGCAAAAAGGCATACTTTCCCTTCAATACCATTTGCAATATCCCCAATAAAGATATTAAAAACACTGGTCCAAGTACAGATCCCTGGGGTACTCTACTGGTAACATTTCCCTCCTGTGAATGCATTCTATTTACTACAACCCTGTTTTCTATACTGCAACCAAGATCTCTACACCCAAAGGCTTAGTCAAGTATTAGGTGTTGCCTTTTGCCTGCAAGTGCACCTGACACATTACAGAGGACTATGGATAAGCTTTTAAAACCACATAGGGTAGGCATAGAGTATGCTACTGCGTATCCAGATGTAGATGACATAGTCATCTATACACAGGGGTAGGAGTAATATATTGTGTTGGAATGCCTAAGGGCTCATGGACTTACTGCCCATCTGGAAAAATGTGGCCATGTCAAAGGCAAAATACCTGGGATATGTTGTCAGATGGGGGTACGTGAAACCCCAAGTTGATTAAGTAGAAGCCTTAAAGAACTGGCCCAAGTCAGAAACAAAGACCCAACTGAAGACATCCATTGGCTTGGTAAAATACTGCTGGAGATACTTCAAGAACCTAATTTCTTCCCAATCTTCGAACCCCCAGCATCTCTTTGCTACTGTCAACTCCCTCCTCTGCCCACCTCCACCTCAACCCCCTTCTTTACTCCCTGCCCTTGACTTTACCACCTACTTTACATCCAAAATTGACTCCAAACTTCAGGACATCACATCCCAACAGACCCACAACAACTTGCCCCCTCCTTTTCCTGACCACCCTTCCCCATCTATCTTGTCAAATCTGAATTCTTTTTCCCCTGTATCTAGAGATGAAGTGATAGCCCTCATCCAGTGTCTCCCCCACTAGACACTATCCCCTCCGGAAAACTAGTGGCTTCTCTGAAAAAAATGACTGGACTGGATTGGGTTCAGATGAACTTGAAGTGGCTGGAACTGGAATAAGGCTTGAGGTTCTGGATTTGGCTGAAACCAGGATGGACTGACCAGGCTGGACCTGGAGTAATGCTGAACCAGCTGGAACCGGGACTGACTGACCAGGTTGGACCTGGAGTATTGCTGGACTGGCTGGAACCAGAGAAGACTGAACTGGACAAAAGATCGGAACTGTATTGTGTCCGGACACACTTGAACCGGCTGGGACCGGCGGAGTCTTCGGATTGACGGGTAGGACAGGATTAGATCCATAGATGGTTGAATCGGCTGGTACCGAAGGAGACTGAACCGAACATATGGACGGGACCAGATTGATTCCAGACGACCTTGAACCCGCTGGGTCAGGAAGAGTCTTTGAACCTACAGATGGAACCGGATTGGGTCCAGAGATACTTGTATTGTATGGAACTGAAAAAGACTGAATTGGACATATGGATGGGACCAGATTGAGTCCAGATGAACTTGAGCTGGCAGGAACTGAATCTGAAAGTTCAGGCGGCTCATCCTGGACCTGAACCATGCTGGATACCAACATGGTGGTGCTCTCTGAAGATGGCAAACAGGAGTTCATAACTGCATCTATAGCACAAAGATTTCCATCTGGGAACTTGGCTCTGGATACTTCCATTGGGGCTGAAACTCTGGTGACCCCTCCTGGGGTTGACAAATCAGACACCTCTCTCAGGGTTGATATTTCCAGCACCCCTCCTGGGGTTGACAGATCAGAAACTACTTTATGAGAAGTCTCATATGCCCCTACTAGAGCTTGAACATTGGATACCACTCCTGGAGTCAGCAAAGCAAATGCCTCCTCAGAGGCTGCAGAGTGTAATGTGATTTCTGGTGCTGAAAGTTCAGATGCCCCTCCTTGGGCTGCGGACACAGATGCCCCTCCTTGGGCTGTGGACACAGATGCCCCTCTTTGGGCTGCGGGCACAGATGCCCCTCCTCAGGCTATGGACACAGACGCCCCTTCTCGGTCTGTGGGCACAGATTCACCTCCTCGGGCTGTGGACACAGATGTCCCTCTTTGGGCAACAGAAACAGACCCCTCTGTGACTTTAAGTGTATTGAACATTCTTTTCTGGACACTCAACTTGGGATAGGGTCTTGTAATCACAGGACCCCAGTCATATATTTGAGTCTCTTTTTGAGAAGCATTCTTGACGCTCCCCATCAGCAGTTGCAGGATTGGCTACTGTAGGTGACTTTTAGACATGAGCGATATGATACTGATATTTGTCACCATTTCCTGGATAGCAAAGAACAAAATTACTTGAATTTCCACAGTAAAGACAGAGGTGTAGCTCCCTATGCCACTGACGTTCAGCTTCAAAGAGCTTGGGCCGTGGATAGCTCTGATTAACAACTTTTCCTTGCACAGAGGAAGAGACTTAAGTAACTGGATGGGACAAAACAGGATGAACAAAGATGGTGGTATTCCTGAAGAGATCAGTCATCACAGAAAGAATACTAGTCAAAAAGTTCTAGTAGCTGTATTAACATCTGGTAGAGATTCCGCAGTTGGTCAGGAGTCTGAGCACAGGGAGTCCGAGAATCTCTGGAGAAAGAGTTCCACTGCAGACATTGAGCCAATTGATGATGTGATGACTTCAAGCCCTCCAGACGTCTTTCAATATTGCTTAGGAGGTCTTGCGTCAGACAAACACTTTCGGCTTGGTCCATTTGGTTAGTTCCTATTGTCATGGCTGTTGTTTTGTGAACCCAGCATTATTGTGAAGTCCGTGTGGGTAACTGGAGGACTGTGAATCTTTGCTGGTCTGTGGGAATCAGTGAGATGAAGAGCTCACGGAAGACTATGGATGATGAAGTAGGTACAAAAATAGTAAGATTTAATGGAGTGATGATAATTCACAGAGGCTGAGGTTACCCCAATAACTGAACTCAAGAATGGAGTTAATAATTGAAAAACCGATGCTGTATGAAAAACAAAGACTGTGGCTGTGACTTTAAGACGAGGCTGAAGAACTGAAGACACTAACTGTGACTTTAAAATGAGGCTGTAGAATACTGTGCCTGCGTCTTTAAGACTAGACTGAAGAATACTGAGGCTGTGTTTTTAAGACGAGACTAAAGAATACTGTGACTGTGTCTTTAAGACAAGACTGAAGAATACTGCGGCTGGATACCGGATATAACTGGTAAAGCCACTGTAATCCGGGCTGGGAAGCGAAAGAGCAGAGGTTAATAGGAAACTAATTAGTTTTAGCTCTTAGAAAGCTCAGCTACTAAGCCCACACTGAGCTGTGTGACTCAAGGAACTGGCAGCTTCTGTAACACCGGTCTCTCTACTTATACCTCTTTGGTGATTTGTGATTGGAGTCAGGTGATTCAGGGAGTCTCAGGCTGGCACAGGATTGGATAGCTCATGGTCAGGTGATCAGACCCTGTCACGTCAGTACTTCAGTGAGGCCAAGCAGGCAGAAAAAAACACTGAATCCTGAACTTCTACAAATGAACAGAGGATGCTGACTTTTAGGCCTAAACTCCAGATTGCTGAACACAATGAAGAATGAAATGCTGCTCACAGCTGATTACTGATTACTCAGAGGAATTCTTACTCAGGGGGCTTAATCAAGAAAGCAACACAGATTTGCAGTCTTCATGCTGAGCTAAAGCAACTGCAGGTTACAGGATATGCTGAGGTAAGGCACAGAATATGAGAAATACAGTCAGGATCATGACACTGTCTCTTCTGCTTTCAAGCATGCCCTTGTCCCCCCCCCCCCTATACTTAAAAAAACTGCCCTTCATCCTAATAGTCACTCCAAATACTGACCCATCTCTCTCCTCCCTTTTGCCTCCAAACTCCTTGAGTGTATTGTCTACAACCATCTTACTGCCTTTCTCTCCACCCACTCCCTGCTTGACCCATTTCAGTCTGGCTTCCATCCTTCCACTCCACTGAAACTGCCATCACAAAAGTCTGCAATGACCTCCATGCTGCCAAATTCAAGGATCCAACCTCTCTCGCATTTTCCCTAACAGTTGGTGTCCCCCCAAGGTATGATCTTTGACCTTTCATTTTCTCTGTTGCTTGATACATCCTCTTGTGAGCTCATTCACTCTTTTGACTCTATGCTTATAATACTCAAATATGCCTTTTCTCCCCTGACCTCTCCCCCTCTTATCTCACTCATATCTCCAGTTGTATCTCCACTATCTCTTCTTAAAAGTCCCAGTGCTTTCTTAAACTTAACATGTCTAAGACTGGTATGTGGTATCCGGATGATAGGTCGACAGTGAAAAGGTTGACAAGCAATAGGATGATACCAAATGGTCAACATGCATATGGTTGTCATGGTCAAAAGGTTGACATGGTCCCTATGTTAACTTGACAATGGTCAACATATGAAAAAGTCAATATGGGTATTCTGGATTTTTTGTTCATTTTCAGGAGTTTTTCATACTTTACCATCCACGTGGACTACAATTGGGAATAGTAACCTGTGCCAAGCGGAACGGAGCAATGCACCTTGGCGAAGTGAGCCATGCAAGGGGATGCGGTATACTAATTGGGGGTTCACATGCTGAGGAACATTTTGACACAAAAAAACATTAAAAACTCATGTTGACCTTTTCATGTGTCAACCATTTCCATGTCTACCCATCGACCTGATCGACCTTTTGACCATGTCGACCTTGTGCATGTTGACCTAGTCAGTCGACCTTCTGTTGACTAATTGATCCGTAGCTGATCATCTTCCCAGCCTCCCACATAACCTCACAATTTCACTATTAATTGCATAACTATCTCCTCTAGCCCTCAAGTATGCTGTCTTGGTGTTATCATTGACTCCTCCCTCTCCTTCAAACCACACAAGCAGTACACACATGTAGTACCTCTCACAGTTCTGTAATTTCCATCTCAGAAATATTTTCAGGATCAGATGCTTTCTCACCCTGGATAGTACTAAGACCCTCATCCATTCACTGGCCTCCCTAACAAACACCTCTTTCCACTCCAATCTATCCTCAATGCTGCTGCTGAACTCATCTTCCTTTCCAAATGTACTACAGATGGAGCCTCCGCTATCTTGGCTGGCTGAGGCGTTAGTCGCGAACGGGCATATGCAGCGTGCCTGGGTGCAAGGAGGCTTGCCAAGTCGTAAGGAGGCGCACAGAGCATTTGGCGTTACCTTTAAATGTAATACCTGCGATCATCCACCAGATGTCGCTTTTTTAAATCACCATTGCGCATGCGTGTGGTCTTCATTAAAATACAATACCAAACTACAACGTAAGAACTACCTTACTGGTGCGTCTCATTACGCTACAATATGCTATGTCATACAGTATATTACAGTTTACAGATGCAAATACAGTAGCACAGTATATACAGATGCAAATGAATGTGATAAAGCCACAGTATAGTCCATTGACTTTAGGAATATGTGAGCTTCCAAGTCCCACAGACAAATCAACAAATAAAAACAGTAGTGTATACAGATGCAAACGAACGTGTTACAGGTACAGTGTGGTTTATTGATGTTAGGGATATGTTAGCGTCCAAATCCCATTGCCATTACGGAATAATCAAACCAATGGGCTCATGCAGCGACGTGGCTGAGTGGGGAAGTGTATTGCTTCCCATGCTTAGAGTCCCGGGTTCGATTCCCAAAGTGTGAATGCATGTTAATTTTTTCCTGACACTTTATTAATTTTTTATTTTTGTATCTATTGTACTGTACTATACTTTAACATTCAATAGATGTGTGCACACAAGTTTTACATAAAGCAGGGCAAAGCTGCAGCAGCATATCTACTGTAAAATACACAGCAGCTATGAGGATAAGGTTCTATGCACCGTTCGGCACACATACAATTCTGTAGCAGGCCAGACTCGATTGAAATGAGCTATGGAGCCAGCGACGGCATAGGTTTTGTAAGTTACAGGGCAATGCTGAAGGAGCATCTCAATACCCTAGCTAAAATACACAGGGGCAATGAGGTCCCCTAGAATGATCAATTAATAAATAGTGCATACAGATGCAAAACAAGGAGTTTAAGCTACAGTACAGTATGGTCCATTGAAGTCAGGGATACAGTACAGTATAGTTTGTGAGCAGCCAAGTCCCGTAGCCATTAGGGCATAATCTAAATCCAATGGCAAGGGATCACTGCTTACTGTACATTTAGACACGAGCTTGTGTATCTGTCATGAGGCGTGTGCATGCCTTTTTTTCCCCTGACACTTATTTTTTTTTCTATTGTAATATACTGTACAGTCGCATTGGTTTTTGTGTAGGGGACTTGGACACTCATATTGGATGCTTCAGCAGATGAGAGAATGAATACCTTATGCATAACACGGTATTTAGCCAACACCTCCCCCAACCCCCATCCCACTTCCCCCTGCTAATTTCACAGACAGGGAGGGAGGTCAGGTTACAATAAATTGACAACACAGTACTAATGTATACAGTAATTAAATGAAGAGCTGATAAGAAGTGCAGACACAAGCTCTTGTGTCCCTTCTCATACAGTACACCACAGATTCTATAACATCGATTTACTACAGTATTGCACGAACACTTACTGTAGTTGCATCTGCATACACTACTGTATTTTTATATTTATTGATATATCTACAGGTGTATTTTAGTTAGCGGAATTAGATGCTCATGAAGCTTTGCTATGATTTATGTAAATTCTGTGTGCATGTTTCTATTGAATGTGAAGAATCTCTCTGGCCTGCTACATGTTTCTATTACAGTAGATGATGCCCCCAAAATTTTTTTAATAAAGTGTCAGAAAAAAATATTATTTTTATTAATTGCTCATTCTATGGGACCTCATTCCCGCTGTGTATACAGCATTCTATATTTTAACTAGTGTATAGAGATGCTCCTTCAGCAGTACCCTGATTCTAGCAATATAACCATCACTCACTCCATACAGTTGCTGTGGGCTTCTGTAAAGCACTGGGTCACGAGTGGCATCCATTTTGTGAACCCGCTCTGTGATTGAGTCTGGCTTGCTACTGTACTGTATGTGTACCGTACAGCGCATGGAGCTCGCTTATCCCCATAGCCACTGTGTATTTTAAATAGCAGAATGTGATGCTCCTGCAGCTGTGTCTTGATTTATGTAAAATCTGTGTGCACACTTCTATTGAATGTGCACATATATTACTATACTGTAGATTACAAAAAAAGCATCAGAAAAAAACAAACATGTATTCGCACTTCGGGAATCAAACTCAGGACTCTTAGCATGGGAACCGGCACATCTCACCCCTCGGACACGATGGCACATGATAAATTTAAAAGCTCATGTGTAAATGTACTGTAAGCAGTGATCCCTTTGCATTGGTTTTTGTGTAGGGGACTTGGACGCTCATATTGGACGCTTCAGCAGATAACAGAATGAATATTTTCTGCATAACACGATATTTAGCCAACACCTCACCCCACCCCCATCCCGCTTCCTCCTTCCCCCTGCTCATTTCTCAGACAGGGAGGGAGGTTGGGTTACAATAAATTGACAACAGAGTACTAATGTATACAATAAGTAAATGAAGTGCTGATTAGAAGTGCAGACAAAAGCTCTTGTGTCCCTTCTCATACAGTACACCACAGATTCTCTAACGTCAATGAACTACAGTATTGCTTGAACAAATTTTTTTTTAATTAATTGCTCATTCAACGGGACCTCATTGCCGCTGTGTATACAGTATAGTGTATTTTAACTAGTGTATAGAGACGTTCCTTCAGCAGTGCCCTGATTCTTGCAATATCGATACCGTCGCTCGCTCCATACAGTTACTGTGGGCTTCCGTGAGGCGCTGAGTCATGAGCAGCATCCATTTTGTGAGCCCGCTCTATAATTGAGTCTGGCCTGCTACTGTACTGTATGTGATCCCTTTACATTGGTTTTTGTGTAGGGGACTTGGACGCTCATATTGGACGCTTCATCATACTGTATCCTTATCATTAATGGACCATAGTTTGTAACATGTTCTACAGAATATCATGATTGGCATCTATATAAACTACAGTATTGCTTTATTAACACATTTGTTGCGTCTGAGTCTGTATACAATAACACGGCAAAGGACAAGTGTTTTAACACATTTGTGTCTATAAACATTTTTTCTTTACTCTCTCCATCTGACCATTGGTCTGTGTGTACAGTATGCAGTACGTACATTCGTCACTGACCATTTGCAAGAGCTTGTAGATCAATCTGCCGCTATTCGCTCTTTAGTACTGGATTAGTGGAGCATTAGCCACCCAGTGGTGGAGATGTGTATTGCATGCTGAGTATGTAGTCGTGCCTCAACGTGCCTGTCCGTGATTAAACTCAGCAACCTAAGCTATCGCCAGGTGCGACTAAACCTTTCATGTAGGCAGAGAAACAGCCAAGATAATGGAGGCTCCATCTGTATGTACACCTTCCCTATCGTACAAGCCCTTTCAAATCCAATTCAAGCTGCTCACACTCTCTTGCAAAGCGCTCACCTAATCCTCTCCTATTTACATATCTGACTATATCTCCCTTTTCACTACCATCTGGCCTCTTCGCTCCACAAATAGATGGCACCTCTCCTGCCAACTGATTACTTCCTCACATTCCTGCCTCCCAGATTTTGGCTGTGGTGCTCCCTACCTCTGGAATTATCTACCTCAACCTATCTCCCCTCTCCGCCTCTCTACAAAACTTTAAACAGGCTCTCAAGGTCCACTTCTTCAACAAACCCAGCCATCCCTCATCCTTACCCTCTATTAAATTATCACTTCTTTCCCATCTCTCATGCTTACCCTCTGTTACATGCTCACTTCTACTCCATCTGTGTAAGCCCTGTCTGTCTGCCACTAATCCATACTCCCTATAATGACACCTACCCCCAGTTTCTGCCACCCTGATGATTATCTCAGGGTCCTGTCCACTGGTGCGGAAATGTTTATATACCATGTACTTGGCCTACATTATCTTGTACAGTAAGTTGTATTTTTCTTGTTTTTCTTATTTGTTTATGTACTTTGTTAGGGGCTGTGGAACCTTTGTGGTGCCATATAAGTACATAATAATAATAATAATAATAATAATAATAATAATTGACTGCTGAGGAGTTTGACATCGCAATTAAATTGTTAGTGGAATGTAAAGCTACTCTGGAAATATATACGGTATAAAAAACATAGCCAGTTTTATGTGCCTCATCTTCTCGATCTTTTTAACTATGTGTATGAGGGTGATTGTAAAGCCATGTAAGGATCCCAAGTTGGTTGACTCATACCGTCCCATTTCATTACTCTCCACTGATGTTAAGATTCTAGCTAAAGTCTTGGCAAATAAGGCATATTATTAGCTAATCCATTAGCCAATCCATCCAGATCAATCTGGGTTCATGCCCAGCAAGTCAACGTTGGTCAACCTAAGACGCCTTTTCACACAGTTACAGGTACCATGCTGGGGTGTCCTCTTTCATCTCTTTTGTTTGCTATAGCTATGGAACTTTTTGCATGCCTGATTAAAACTTGATGTGACATTAAGGGTCTTCATCTGGGGGTCTAGAATGGATAAAGTTGGATTATATGTAGATGACATGCTGCTTTTTTTTTATCTGATTATGTCACATCTATGCCCAGAGCCCTAAAAATGATTACTTATTATGGCAAATTTTTGGGATTGTTAATAAATTGAGGTAAATCTGTCTTCTCCTCTGAGGCCAATGTCCTGGTAAAGATGGAGCCTCGCTCATCTAGCCTTCTTTGTTTCACCTAGGTGCACCAAGGTTTATTAGCATAAGCCGTTCATCTATTGTTCTCAGCTGCAATACAATACAGAGAGAACAATACAGCAGGGGATTAAGTCAATACAGCAGGGGATTAAGTCTGACAGCACTGGCTCAGTTATTCCTAATAAAGGGATAGATGGGCAGGGCTCCATCTGTACTTCCTGTTATCACTCCCTTTGCATTAGGTAAACTCTGTTAAATATTTAGAAATATGGGTGGCCAATGACCCACATACATATACAATGTATTTGCATTGCGTATGCATTTAGGCCTTTGTGTACGCGCAATGTGGTCGCAGCGCATGCGCAGTCATCCAATAATCAAAGATTTGTGAATTTGCAATTTTGCATTTGAAGCTGAATAAGGTCCGTTATCTTTGTTTCTATCTACATGAAAGCAAACTAGTGCTGTCTCATTAGGCCACATGTGTAATGAGACACAGCACAGGGCAAGTACACAAGATTAAAGGCACATCACATTGGATATAGTTTATAAAGTAAAATTGATATTTCCATAATCCAAAAGAACGTTCATTTCCCCATAGAGATATATTTGGCTATTTGCAGGTGGTGTGTGAGTTGCGTATCTCTAAGAAGCATTGTTTTAAATATATGAAGTATCTAGGGTCACTATCACGTCACAATGTATCATATTTAGGGTCCGATTCAGCTTGGTATGCAAATGTGCTGAAATTGTTATGAAGCGATTTCGGCACATGTGAGCATGCACGTATGCTGAAATGCGCATGCACAAAGTCTTAAACTGTGTTCTCTTCAGAACGCAGTCTAAGTCCTGTCAGGGTCCGTTTGGGGTGTGTGGTCCGGACAACGCAGGCATGTCCGGACCATTTGCAGGGTGGGCCGTGGCGGCTGCATGATGTCAAATGCAGTCGCTGCAACCTAAAAGATGGTGGGTAGCTAGGCTGCGCAGACAGAGGGCTACCCTTATCATGTGAGTGCTTCGCTGCTGAGCAAAGCATTGACATGTTAGCAGGGGGGAAGGGCCCAGCATGTGGTGCGGACTTGCCCTGTGCTTGACATCCCTAAGCATGTTAGTGTAAAGGGTTGTAACTACAACCTATGCTGAAATAGGTCCTTAGTGTCATTTTATAGCTATAATAGCAGAGATTAATACATTATAAAAGACAAGTCAGGGAGAAGTCTATCCTCAATTATCTATCCAGTCAATCAGCAGGGACTTATGTAACCTCACCCAAGTTGTGATATACTGCTGATAAAAGAAATTACACCTTTTGTTCTGATTTCAGGCTTTGGAGAATCTACTGTATGCTTGGCATTGATGTTTGCAACCTGCAGTCTCTGCAATTTCCTTCCATTTCTACCAATATTAGATGCACTGTAAAGTTTGTCATTTTTATTTTTATTGCTTGCCTTTATGTAATTTGGAACCGCTACTTGTTAAAATTCTTTGCTAAATAAGCATTGTACCTTTTTGTAAATTAAGTTTTTATTTGTTAAGTTAATCCATATACTGTATGTTCCCAGGACCCAATCCTTGAAGAGATTGGGAGACCGCTAGACTATGCTACAAATTGTTATTAATTGATGAAGAAGGTGGCAAACAGCATACTGTATGGATGGTGGGGTTGACATGCCTGTGTAATTGATATATATATGCAATGTTTGTATACCCTTTTTTTTTTTTATATGAAAAATTTATTTTAAAAACGGTAAACCGCTATAAACCTTGTGGTTGTCTTCACTAACCACAAGGTTAATTTAATAGAGGTTAACTTTGTGGTTCCAATAATAGGATAATATGTAGCAGTTCTCACCATAGACTTCAATGGTGCTTCCCCCCCATTGAAATTTATGGGTGTGAGTTTAATTGACTGCACAGCCAATCACTGGGAAGCTTTTACAGATTCACCCTCTGATTGGCTGGTGGGTATTTTTATGGTAGAAGTCACCTGGGTCCGGCTCCATCATGTACAGAAAGTGTATTTATTTATACATACACTCCCTGATGTCTGTACTGGTTCTGGTTTGTGGTTTGTTATTTTTTTTTAACCCCTGGAGAGGACTGAAGAGGACCAGATCTATGTTAGGAAGAGGTGAGTATGGAATTTTATTTTACAGGTTATGTGGATGCCTATTTAGACAAGAGTATGTGAATGGCTACAGAATTTGTTGCTAAGTATGTGTGAGAGTGAGTGTGCAAAATTGATTTAAAAAAAAATATTATACAGGAGGACTATAGGTACCAGTGGGCCATTAATACCCTGCATGCTAGTACTTGCGGTTCTCCAAGTATCAGCATGCAAGGGAGGCTTGCTGGGACCTATATTCCCTCTGTTAAAGACAATATTTTTTTCACAATTAAGCTAATGAACTATCAATTTGGCACCCGCCACCCAGGGATGCCAGGTACAGCCCCGGGCTTCAGCCCTGGCCTTTGGTGCCTGGAAGGGGGGATCCATTTATTGGGGGTGTCCCCACTCGCCTAGGAAACCCAAGCCAGGGCTGACTAGTTAGGGGGATTAATTTTATGGCCAGGGGACCAATATAAGAGCAGGACTGGTCCAAGAGCAGGGTGCTGGCTCATAAAATATAGGGGGACCTCATGCATTTTTCCCCCCTGTTTTTCTAGAAAATGACCAGCTCAAAGAGCCCAGGGCTGGTTATGCTTTTTTCTATTTAACAGAGATTTTTGGCTGCTGGCAAACATGGACACATGGACACATACACCATCGAAAAACACGATTAAATAAAACACGGGAACATAGTAAATTCCCATACTTTAGATAAGAGAAAGCACCAGTGTCTGATTGATATCACCAGTGTTTGATTTCTGACAAACACGGGTGAAATGCAATTCTTAGTAACTTTGCCCCGTAATGTCTGATTACATCCCATACAACCACCATTGAAAGCCTTATAATCACTATTGAATGAGGAGCATCCACTATCTAAAGATTTATTTTGTGTAATACAAGCATACAATTCTGCTTTTCAGTTTTCGTCATTTGGTGTGTATTGGATATATGAAAGAAAATGTATGACTATGTATAAAATCCAGATGCAAATATACCATCCTTTAGTGTCTTTGCAACCAGCAATTAATGAAACTCCCAAATTCCTTCAAATATACTTCATTGCAGATTATTTACAACAGTCTCAAACGAGTATGTTCCATATTCCAAATTTAAATTCACTCATAGTATCAGCGTAGCAAAGAATATTTCAGGAACTAAACCCTTACATACAAGAGTTTAAAAATGCCCTTGAGTTTGTTGCTTTCTGAAATGTTGTATGAAACGATTACATACTGTATTAAGGGTGGAGTCACATTTATTTTCTCAGGAGACTTCAGACAGATGCTGCCAGTAATCACGAGGGTTACCAGAATGGATGACGCATGTGTGAAGCGCTCAAGTATGTGGCATAACGTAAAAATGTTGAGAGTTACTAAAATGAGAGTTAAGGTGCATACACATGGTGAGATATTGACTATCTACGATTTTGAATATCTTTACTTGAGATTTTGACTATGTGCCAATATTGATTATCTATACTTGAGATATTGGCTATGTGCGATTTTGACTATACTATACTTTGTACTAGATAGTCAAAATTGCCTTGCCTGCAGTCTATTTTTTCTTGTGATACCGACCCCAAGGGAGCGCGCATCAGTATCACAAGCTGTGTACCCATGGGGGGTCATTCCGAGTTGTTCGCTCATTGCCAATTTTCGCTATACTGCGATTAGTCGCTTACTGCGCATGCGCAAGGTTCGCAGAGCGCATGCGCTTAGTTATATTACACAAAAGTTAGGTATTTTACTCACGGCATAACAAAGCTTTTTCATCACTGTGCTGATCGTAGTGTGATTGACAGGAAGTGGGTGTTTCTGGGCGGAAACTGGCCGTTTTATGGGAGTGTGCGGAAAAACGCAGGCGTTCGAGTTGCAAAACGCAGGAGTGGCTGGAGAAACGGGGGAGTGGTTGGGCAAACGCTGGGTGTGTTTGTGACGTCAAACCAGGAACGAAAAGGACTGAGCTGGTCGCAATGGCTGAGTAAGTCTGGAGCTACTCAGAAACTGCTAAGAAATTTCTATTCACAATTCTGCTAATCTTTCGTTCGCACTTCTGCTAAGCTAAGATAAACTCCCAGAGGGCGGCGGCTTAGCATGTGCAATGCTGCTAAAAGCAGCTAGCGAGCTACCAACTCTGAATCACCACCATGGTGCAATATTGACTAACTTTCCTTACGATTTTGACTATATAGTCAAAATCGTAAGCATACATCGCACCGTGTGTATGCACCTTTAGAATGGGTGGTGATGTAAGCGACTAGGAATTTTCTGAACTTCTCTTGGACAACGGCAAGGCAAAATTCCTGAAGTAAATGGCAAAATATGCCTTTTAACGTTGCTCTGACAAGTAGTCCGAGCTTTGGAACAACTTATTGAAAAAGTTTATGGATACAGTATGTCTTGCCAATTGCCACTCGAGGCTACTCATGGTTATGCGAACGTGTGATCCTTGCACCCAAGAACAAATAAGTTCACTCTATTAACAATTATATATTAAAGAGATTTCCAGGGGAGATGAGAGTTTACAATTCTATGAATACTGTCATGAATGTAGAAGATGCAGCACACTATCCTCCTGAATTCTTAAACAATATATTGGCGTCAGGATTACCAGCATATGTTACAATCTTGAAAGTTGGTGTGTCAATAATACTGATGAGAAACTTGAATCAGCCTAAATTGTGTAATGGAACATGACTGAAAGTTAAATCTCTTCAAAGAAACATTACAGAGGCCACTATTTTGACAGCATGCGGCAAAGGTGAAAATTTGTTTTTCCTCGAATTCCAAATAAATTTTCCTTACAGTTTAGGAGACTTCAATTCCCAGTAAATGTCTGATGTACTATTACAATTAAGAAGCCATAAGGTTAGTCTCTATGTAAAGTAGGGGTGGACCTGAGAACTGGATACTTTTCACATGGACAGAGTTATATAGCCTATACAGGGAGGCTCTAGAGTAGGGGTGGGCAACAGGCGGCCCGCGGGCCGGATGCGGCCCGCGGACCGATCCTGCCTGGCCCGCTGTGCCCCACCAGAGTGCAATGACAAGCGGCCCGACAGGCCGCTTGTCATTGCACTGCTCTCAGACGCGGCGCCGCTGAGGAAATCCCGGTCACGTCACAGGGTCAGCTGACCGGGATTTCCTCTGTTAGCTGGGCGGCGCGGGGAGCGGGCACTGCAGTGAGCAGGAGCGGCGGCCTGTGAGGAGGAGATTGAGCGGTGGCCAGTGAGGAGAAGCAGCGGGCAGCGAGCCGGAGCAGGAGAGGCCACATCAGTGGTGACTCCGGCCGGCAGCAGCGCGGATCATCGGACAGCGGGGATCGTCTGCCACTGTGACAAACAGGTAAACCCCCTGTCCAGCCAACCCCTGGATCAGTTCTTAAGCTGCCATATAGGTTTAGGGGTGGGAAGGGAGGGGAGTTAAAAACTGCAATATGGGTTTAGGGGAGGGGAGGAAAGGGGGGTAGGGACTGTCTGCTGTAATGTATAAAAAGGGGGACGCTGTCTGCCGTAATGTGTAAAAAGGAGACACTGTCTGCCGTAATGTGTAAAAAGAAGACACTGTCTGCCGTAATGTGTAAAAAAGGGGGACGCTGTCTGCCGTAATGTGTAAAAAGGGGGACGCTGTCTGCCGTAATGTGTCAAAAAAAGCACGCTGTCTGCCGTAATGTGTAAAAAGGGGGGACGCTGTCTGCCGAAATGTGTAAAAAGGGGACGCTGTCTGCCGTAATGTGTAAAAAGGGGACTCTGAGTATTTTGTGTGTGGCCCTCGAATATTCGCTGGAAGTGTTAAGCGGCCCCCCAGATGAAATAATTGCCCACCCCTGCTCTAGAGTAACATTGCAAACTGCATTAAATACGAAATACATGAGGGTGAAGCCACGGGTAGAAGCTGGTATAAATATATATATATATATATTAGAGATGTGAGGTGAGGTTCTCCAAAAATCCGAATCCACCCGAATTTTGTGTATTTTACTGAATCAAAACCCGGTCTGGGCCCCCCAAGGAGATCAAATCTGAACCAAGTCCGATTCAAATCTCACCGCCGTTCGGAATACAGATCTTTTCAAATCCGATTTTTTTTGTTTTGGATTGCAAAAATGACATTATTTTAGCTAGTTTATTGATATTTTTAACCGATTTTTATCAATGATTATCAATTTTTTAAAATTGATAATTAACCAAATCAAAATCTGAATCTGAACGAAAACACTTGAGGGTGGTTTTGCAAAATAAAAACACGAGGATTAATCCGGAACTAAAACCAAAACACGGGGTCGGTGCACATCTAGATAGATAGTGTGTGTGTGTGTGTGTGTGTGTGTGTGTGTGTGTGTGTGTTTGTGTGTGTGTGTGTGTTTATGTATGGAACCTCCATTGCAAAACCAGCATTTGCCCCTATTACTGTTATTATTATCATTATTATTTTATTTAAGTAACCCACATATTAGGCAGTGCTTTACAATTGGGAACCAAACAAGACTGGGTACTAACAGACAAATGGTCCTGCTGGTAAACTGCTGACAACCGAACACAAAATAATAAACTTTATGTGGAAATACTCAACAAAAGGTATGAGCATAAACTCACAAATGCAATTTATCTCATATGGGCATCTATATCTGTTTGGGAGTATTAGGGTTGGACTGGCCCACAGGGGTATAGGGGAAACCCCCAGTGGGCCCTGCTCTTAGAGGGCCCTCCATCTCCTCTAGAGATCAGGTTCTTGACTGTGCACTTGAATTATACAGTATACATACATATGTTACATTATTCTGCACAGGACTATGGTGTGTTCTCAACAGTACATTGCTGTTATAAATCTGATACATTATCATGCATGCACTGGCAGTATTTTCTATCAAGGTGTCCAGACCATGCACTCTCTAATGGTTAGCCAAACCTCTGTGGTGGCTGTCCACACCCTCTCTGGAAGCTGGCCACACCCCTAACCATGGGCCCCTTCCACTGTATTCCCACGTTGTGACCTTCATGCCTCAGTCTGACACTGGGGAACATCTTACTGCTTGTTCATTTGTTCAGACAAATTTAAATGGAAAATGATATTATTGACTTCCCTATCCAAAAGTCTAGCATAAAGCATCTCTCAGACACTGAGGAACCTTATTGTAAATTTGTAATTAGCAAACAGAACAACAAAACATGCAAAGCTTTCAAAATAGCATTAAAATAATGATTCTGTATACCGTAATGCCCCATTCCAAGTAAGCTTCCTTCCTAAGAGTCTACTCCCGGTAACAGTGCAAACCTTTCAGCAATTTAAATCTTAGGAAATAAACTTTCAAAGTTTTTCAGAAGCAAACCTAAAATCCTACCACATTTGTATGACCAAAAGTCCATATGACCAGAGGCATAGCTATACCAATGGGGACCCAACAGCACAATTTCCATGGGCCCCCCCGACTGACTGCTCAGACCTTCTCTTCTGCTCCACTGTGGACTAAAAACAGACACCAGTCTCTTTCCCCCACCCCTCTGTGGACTACTTAATGACTCCACCCCGAGTGATCTACTTGTAGTAGGTAGGCACTCACTATCAGGGCCCCGTTGCCTGTTTTTTTTATTTCTCTGGGCCGACTCCATCTCATCTTTGCTCACTGATGCTGGTAGGAGGCAGGGCCATGGTCTGGGGATGTCCCTGCAGGCTCAGCCATGCCACCACCCAGCATCAGTTAGGACTCAGGAGGCAGACCCGGCCGGGAGCACAGATGTGGCTGCAGTTCAGCAGCACACTGCTGAGAAATAAAAGCAGCCAACGGGGCTCAGCAACTAGGTGCAGGAGGAGGGCCAGACCCTGGGGCAGCCGGGGACCCATAGCAGCCACACCTCTTGCAACTATTGTAGCTATGCCCTTGTATATGACACATCAGGGAATAATAGCCAAAAGTTATTATGTGAGAACTGTTTAAAGTTTTTCTTTATGAAAGGACCATTCCCCCTTCCCCTAAGTTTTTTCATGTGATATGGAATTTTTTTTAATTAACTGTATGACTATGGAGGTCATTTATATTTTAGACTGGAGTGTGCCCCATCGCTATCTCCAGCTTCTTTACTGAGAAGCCAAGCAACCACCTTTACCAAGATGGCCACAGCAACCTCTACTGAGCATGTGCGACCCTGTACCCCTGCTCCATCTTAGATATGTAACTGTTATGTATTGCATGGACGTGTAGCACATGTGCCTCCGGAAAAGTCTTATTGCAGATACTCTATTACCGCTACCAATGTCTTTTACTGCTGACAACCGTTGTTATCCTGAATAAACCTACAAACCTGCCTAAGGAAAAACTCCAGCCATGTAACAGTAGCTATTTCCTGACGGCAGGATAACAGTAACGTTATCCACCGAGTAGTTGTGGCTGCCAGTAGTTTGATGTTGTTATGTATATGTCTATAGTCAGCTAGCTTCAATTCATCCCACAAGTGAAATAGGAGCTATATTGTGGAAAAACAGACAATTAGGTAAATGTATTATAGGGGCACGGACCAAGGCGGAACAGGAAGGGACATCAACAAGATGTACTGTATTAACATCTTGTCTGCTGAAGCGGTTTGCTCCCCCCTTTGGCGATGTCCCCCTGAGCACACAATGCGTCAGTTCAGTGCTGAAGCAATGTGTCTCCATGTCCCAGCCAGCTCCTCAGCACATATGCAGGATCTCTACTCACACGAGATCCCCAGCGCAGTCCCGAGCTATAGTACTGCTACTAGCTTTAGAGTGCCATTCTAGGTTCCTTGCAAGTCACATGTTAGTGCCTTGGGGAAGTGACTGTGCAGCCCCCAGGGTCCTGCTTAATTGCACGGCTTGCGCCCTGCTAGTTACAGCCCTGCAGTAGTGTAGGAAAATATATAGTATAATGGATGATAAATGCTATTTAGTGCAGACATGTGGACATTCCCTCCAACATGACTCCTACCAGGAGAAAATTCACTGCTGCCGGGCATCCCTCTTTATGATTGCAGTCACCTGTGGTAAAACATCTTCCTCATCAATTAACTGGTTCAACACAGGAGACCAGTGACGTGCAGTCATGGAAAGTAGGGGAGACAGATCCTCATCTGTCATACTCCGGTATACTCAAAACTTTTGACCATAAAAATGATTAAAATAATAGAAAGTAGTCAATTCTCACTAAATTTGCCGCAGGGAGAGACCACAGGGGAGGCAGCCCTGAAATGAGCTAGTGCATCCCCAGCCATTGACCTAACTTAACCTCACTGCCGGAGACTGCAATCATATATTAAGGGGATAGTCATAGTATAGGGTGTGAGTTCTAACACAGGCCAAGAAAGAACTGAGTCTGAGATCTGAAATAGCCCCAACATATTCCCCATATGACGTTTAACTATCTCCTGAATCCTCATGTGGAAATATCTTACCCTCTCATAATGTCATAGCTTATTCTATACACACTAGAGATGAGCGGGTTCGGTTCCCTGAGAACCAAACCCCCCTAACTTCATGCTCCGAGCCCGGATTCGAGTCTGACTCGGGACTTCCCGCCAGACTCGGAAACCAGAACAAGGCAAAACATCATCATCCCGCTGTCGGAATCTTGCGGGTTTTGGATTTCATATGAACATCCGTGCGTCGCCGCCATTTTCACTCCGGACATGGGGCCTAATTCAGACCTGATCGCTGCTGTGCATTTTCGCACAGCAGCCGACCAGGTCTGAACTGCAAATGCGCCGGTGCATGCCAGACAGCCAACGGCTGTCACAGCCATGCGAGCGCTTCTGCCTGATTCACAGGCAGAGGCAGTCGCTGGGTGGGAGAGGGTGGGCCAGCGGCATTTGGATGCCGTTTAGGGGGTGCGGTCCAGGCAATGCAGGACGTGTCCAGACTGCTGGGGAGGCGGGCCATGGTGGCTACGTGACATCACGCGCAGCTGCTGCGACCCTCACAGTGACGAGTAGCTCTTGCCAGTGTGGAGGAGCTGAGCTGACCGGGAGCTACTCTTCCAGTACAAAAGCATTGCCGCTGTGCAATGCTTTTGTACTTGTGTGGGGATGTCGGGCCTGATATGCGGGGCAGACTAAATTTAGCACATCTACGATCAGGTCTGAATTAGGCCCATGGAGAGTGAGGGAGACAGACCTCTGTCTCTCTGTGGGTGGTGGCGTCGGGTGGGGTTAGTGTGTGCTCTGTAGGGGTGCTGCTGCAGTCACTGTGGTGTACCTGTGCTGTGTTAAGGGTGCGGTCGTGGCCAGGGCCGGTGCAAGGTTTCTAAGCACCCTAGGCAAAACTTCTGCCTACTGCCCCTTTCCCCTACCCACCCTTCAGATGAAAGGCATGCTGCTCTCACCCCCTACTCTGTTAAATGTCTGCTGTTCTATCCCTGCCACCATCTGTGTGCATGGTGCTGCTGATCCCCCCAGACTGTGTGCATGCCTGCTCTTTATCTCCCCCCCCCCCCCCACCACACCGCTGCTCTCGCCCTCTTTCCTTATCAATGCAGAGAATGCACTGTGCAGCCACCTTACCTGCGGGCTGCAGTGCAGAGTTGGGACAGAGTAGTCTGTGAAAGAGCCTGGAATGAAGAGCAGTGCTGCATGTCACCCCCAGTGCCAGATTAAGGTCCACATGGGCCTGGAGCTGAAATCTATGAAGGGCCTATTGTGTGCTGTGACAGTGGATGTGACCAGCATGGCAGGGGTGTGAGGGAGTGGTCTGCACAGGGGCCGCTGCATCCAGGACACAGCAGTCAGCATTTCCATTCTTTATCTTTATCTACCTGCCCCACAGACTCCTGTGTAACTAGCCAGCTGCTGTGACTATGGTGCAGCGGCTGTGATACACAGCGCTCTTTCGCAGGCACAGGCAGACACATCGGTCACCCGCAGGTATTAAAAACCTAATTATAGATGCAGTTGTGGAAACATACTTACCAGCTACCCCTCTAAGTGTGTGGTCTGCGCTGCAGCCCCAGGGGAGCAACTGCAACTTAAAACTAATATAAGTATGTTGTTTACCCTATTTTAACCAAAACCAATGTATTGAGTATTAATTTTGCTCAAAGTATAGGTTGAGGACCATAATATTCAGTTAATTAATGGAACCCACCTCTTACAACCGGAACCAAAAACAAATTACTAAAGGTGCAAAAAAATCCATTTATCCACTCATATATAATGTATAATATCACCATATACAATATATATGACAATATAATACATTTTATATAGCAGAAACATACAGTATACAAACACATTTTATGTATATATTGGGGCAGCACAGATGGTGTAATGATTAGCATTACTGTCATGGGTTTGATTCAGACCATGGCCCTAACTGTGTGGAGTTTGTATATTCTCCCGGTGCTTACGTGGGTTTCCTCCCACTATCCAAAAATATACTGGTAGGTTAATAATAATAAATATATATATTTATACTATATATACCACACACACACACACACACACACACACACACACACACACACACACACACAACACATATAAATATGTGAAACTGGTTTAAAAAATATTATTAAAATCTTTTTTAAGTGCCTGCATTTACTACAGGGGCACTGTCTCTGGCTGAAGGGCAAGACACTCTGATCAGTGATCAGCAGCCAACAGGACTCTCACCGCATCTCAGTGTCAGGAAAAGAAGTCACCTGGCTGGACTGCCGCGCGCCTTCAGGGAGCTGAGCTCGGGATTGGCTGCATTTGAGCACGATTGTGGGGGCGGCACAACATGGCATGGAGAATACACCAAGAATCGTCAGTATATCGCGCAGGGGAAAGCTAGAGAAGCCTTCCACTGTGCTGCTGCAATGCCATGTCCAGGGACGTCTAAACGGCAGTGTAGGCCCTTCGGCAAAGCAATGCACTGGGGCCCCTAGCCATTATAAATATGGCACCCCTTGAAAAAGGAAAATGACAGAGAGACTGGCACAGAGAGGAGAATAGAAGAGTTGCTGGAGTAGACAACAAAAGGGCAGAGAGACTTGCACAGAGAGAAGGGCTGAGAAGTTGGTGTAGGTAGAAGAACGGAGAGACTGGTGCAGGCAGGAAAAAATGGGACAGAGAGACTGGAGCATAGAGGAGAAGGGCAGGGAAGCTGTCACAGACTGAAGAAGGACAGTGAAGCTGGCAGACATTTGCTAAAACTGTTTGCATGGGCTGCACATGTGTCGATAAGCGTCTGTGACATCAGACCTACGAAGATGGGAGAAACAGCTGGGGGCTGCAGAGAAGAGGAAGCTATCCAACGGAGTAGGAGTCTCCGGAGAAGAAGAGAACGCCTCTTCACTGCTTTTCTTAGTTTCTGCATGTAAGAAAACACATAACGCCATCCAGTGATGGCGTTATGTTTCTCAGAAGAGATGAGATCTTAGCTTCTCTCATCTATTTAAATACTATTCCTGCAAGAGATGAGCGCCTGAAATTTTTCGGGTTTTGTGTTTTGGTTTTGGGTTCGGTTCCGCGGCCGTGTTTTGGGTTCGACCGCGTTTTGGCAAAACCTCACCGAATTTTTTTTGTCGGATTCGGGTGTGTTTTGGATTCGGGTGTTTTTTTAAAAAAACACTAAAAAACAGCTTAAATCATAGAATTTGGGGGTCATTTTGATCCCATATTATTATTAACCTCAAAAACCATAATTTCCACTCATTTTCAGTCTATTCTGAATACCTCACACCTCACAATATTATTTTTAGTCCTAAAATTTGCACCAAGGTCGCTGGATGACTAAGCTAAGCGACACTAGTGGCCGACACAAACACCTGGCCCATCTAGGAGTGGCACTGCAGTGTCACGCAGGATGTCCCTTCCAAAAAACCCTCCCCAATCAGCACATGACGCAAAGAAAAAAAGAGGCGCAATGAGGTAGCTGACTGTGTGAGTAAGATAAGCGACCCTAGTGGCCGACACAAACACCGGGCCCATTTAGGAGTGGCACTGCAGTGTCACGCAGGATGTCCCTTCCAAAAAACCCTCCCCAATCAGCACATGACGCAAAGAAAAAAAGAGGCGCAATGAGGTAGCTGACTGTGTGAGTAAGATTAGCGACCCTAGTGGCCGACACAAACACCGGGACCATTTAGGAGTGGCACTGCAGTGTCACGCAGGATGTCCCTTCCAAAAAACCCTCCCCAATCAGCACATGACGCAAAGAAAAAAAGAAGCGCAATGAGGTAGCTGACTGTGTGAGTAAGATTAGCGACCCTAGTGGCCGACACAAACACCGGGCCCATTTAGGAGTGGCACTGCAGTGTCACGCAGGATGTCCCTTCCAAAAAACCCTCCCCAATCAGCACATGACGCAAAGAAAAAAAGAGGCGCAATGAGGTAGCTGACTGTGTGAGTAAGATTAGCGACCCTAGTGGCCGACACAAACACCGGGCCCATTTAGGAGTGGCACTGCAGTGTCACGCAGGATGTCCCTTCCAAAA
This sequence comes from Pseudophryne corroboree, assembly GCF_028390025.1. Taxonomy (NCBI): domain Eukaryota; kingdom Metazoa; phylum Chordata; class Amphibia; order Anura; family Myobatrachidae; genus Pseudophryne; species Pseudophryne corroboree. Next base: position 543,720,854 of record NC_086448.1, on the reverse strand, counting down.
AACCCTCCCCAAACAGCACATGACGCAAAGAAAAATAAAAGAAAAAAGAGGTGCAAGATGGAATTGTCATTGGGCCCTCCCACCCACCCTTATGTTGTATAAACAAAACAGGACATGCACACTTTAACCAACCCATCATTTCAGTGACAGGGTCTGCCACACGACTGTGACTGATATGATGGGTTGGTTTGGACCCCCCCCAAAAAAGAAGCAATTAATCTCTCCTTGCACAAACTGGCTCTACAGAGGCAAGATGTCCACCTCATCATCACCCTCCGATATATCACCGTGTACATCCCCCTCCTCACAGATTATCAATTCGTCCCCACTGGAATCCACCATCTCAGCTCCCTGTGTACTTTGTGGAGGCAATTGCTGCTGGTCAATGTCTCCGCGGAGGAATTGATTATAATTAATTTTAATGAACATCATCTTCTCCACATTTTCTGGATGTAACCTCGTACGCCGATTGCTGACAAGGTGAGCGGCGGCACTAAACACTCTTTCGGAGTACACACTTGTGGGAGGGCAACTTAGGTAGAATAAAGCCAGTTTGTGCAATGGCCTCCAAATTGCCTCTTTTTCCTGCCAGTATAAGTATGGACTGTGTGACGTGCCTACTTGGATGCGGTCACTCATATAATCCTCCACCATTCTTTCAATGGTGAGAGAATCATATGCAGTGACAGTAGACGACATGTCCGTAATCGTTGTCAGGTCCTTCAGTCCGGACCAGATGTCAGCATCAGCAGTCGCTCCAGACTGCCCTGCATCACCGCCAGCGGGTGGGCTCGGAATTCTGAGCCTTTTCCTCGCACCCCCAGTTGCGGGAGAATGTGAAGGAGGAGATGTTGACAGGTCGCGTTCCGCTTGACTTGACAATTTTCTCACCAGCAGGTCTTTCAACCCCAGCAGACTTGTGTCTGCCGGAAAGAGAGATCCAAGGTAGGCTTTAAATCTAGGATCGAGCACGGTGGCCAAAATGTAGTGCTCTGATTTCAACAGATTGACCACCCGTGAATCCTTGTTAAGCGAATTAAGGGCTCCATCCACAAGTCCCACATGCCTAGCGGAATCGCTCTGTGTTAGCTCCTCCTTCAATGTCTCCAGCTTCTTCTGCAAAAGCCTGATGAGGGGAATGACCTGACTCAGGCTGGCAGTGTCTGAACTGACTTCACGTGTGGCAAGTTCAAAGGGCATCAGAACCTTGCACAACGTTGAAATCATTCTCCACTGCGCTTGAGACAGGTGCATTCCACCTCCTATATCGTGCTCAATTGTATAGGCTTGAATGGCCTTTTGCTGCTCCTCCAACCTCTGAAGCATATAGAGGGTTGAATTCCACCTCGTTACCACTTCTTGCTTCAGATGATGGCAGGGCAGGTTCAGTCGTTTTTGGTGGTGCTCCAGTCTTCTGTACGTGGTGCCTGTACGCCGAAAGTGTCCCGCAATTTTTCTGGCCACCGACAGCATCTCTTGCACGCCCCTGTCGTTTTTTAAATAATTCTGCACCACCAAATTCAAGGTATGTGCAAAACATGGGACGTGCTGGAATTTGCCCATATTTAATGCACACACAATATTGCTGGCGTTGTCCGATGCCACAAATCCACAGGAGAGTCCAATTGGGGTAAGCCATTCCGCGATGATCTTCCTCAGTTGCCGTAAGAGGTTTTCAGCTGTGTGCGTATTCTGGAAACCGGTGATACAAAGCGTAGCCTGCCTAGGAAAGAGTTGGCGTTTGCGAGATGCTGCTACTGGTGCCGCCGCTGCTGTTCTTGCGGCGGGAGTCCATACATCTACCCAGTGGGCTGTCACAGTCATATAGTCCTGACCCTGCCCTGCTCCACTTGTCCACATGTCCGTGGTTAAGTGGACATTGGGTACAACTGCATTTTTTAGGACACTGGTGAGTCTTTTTCTGATGTCCGTGTACATTCTCGGTATCGCCTGCCTAGAGAAGTGGAACCTAGATGGTATTTGGTAACGGGGGCACACTGCCTCAATAAATTGTCTAGTTCCCTGTGAACTAACGGCGGATACCGGACGCACGTCTAACACCAACATAGTTGTCAAGGCCTCAGTTATCCGCTTTGCAGCAGGATGACTGCTGTGATATTTCATCTTCCTCGCAAAGGACTGTTGAACAGTCAATTGCTTACTGGAAGTAGTACAAGTGGGCTTACGACTTCCCCTCTGGGATGACCATCGACTCCCAGCAGCAACAACAGCAGCGCCAGCAGCAGTAGGCGTTACACGCAAGGATGCATCGGAGGAATCCCAGGCAGGAGAGGACTCGTCAGAATTGCCAGTGACATTGCCTGCAGGACTATTGGCATTCCTGGGGAAGGAGGAAATTGACACTGAGGGAGTTGGTGGGGTGGTTTGCGTGAGCTTGGTTACAAGAGGAAGGGATTTACTGGTCAGTGGACTGCTTCCGCTGTCACCCAAAGTTTTTGAACTTGTCACTGACTTATTATGAATGCGCTGCAGGTGACGTATAAGGGAGGATGTTCCGAGGTGGTTAACGTCCTTACCCCTACTTATTACAGCTTGACAAAGGGAACACACGGCTTGACACCTGTTGTCCGCATTTCTGTTGAAATAGTTCCACACCGAAGAGCTGATTTTTTTGGTATTTTCACCAGGCATGTCAACGGCCATATTCCTCCCACGGACAACAGGTGTCTCCCCGGGTGCCTGACTTAAACAAACCACCTCACCATCAGAATCCTCCTGGTCAATTTCCTCCCCAGCGCCAGCAACACCCATATCCTCCTCATCCTGGTGTACTTCAACACTGACATCTTCAATCTGACTATCAGGAACTGGACTGCGGGTGCTCCTTCCAGCACTTGCAGGGGGCGTGCAAATGGTGGAAGGCGCATGCTCTTCACGTCCAGTGTTGGGAAGGTCAGGCATCGCAACCGACACAATTGGACTCTCCTTGTGGATTTGGGATTTCGAAGAACGCACAGTTCTTTGCGGTGCTACTGCTTTTGCCAGCTTGAGTCTTTTCATTTTTCTAGCGAGAGGCTGAGTGCCTCCATCCTCATGTGAAGCTGAACCACTAGCCATGAACATAGGCCAGGGCCTCAGCCGTTCCTTGCCACTCCGTGTGGTAAATGGCATATTGGCAAGTTTACGCTTCTCCTCCGACAATTTTATTTTAGGTTTTGGAGTCCTTTTTTTACTGATATTTGGTGTTTTGGATTTGACATGCTCTGTACTATGACATTGGGCATCGGCCTTGGCAGACGACGTTGCTGGCATTTCATCGTCTCGGCCATGACTAGTGGCAGCAGCTTCAGCACGAGGTGGAAGTGGATCTTGATCTTTCCCTAATTTTGGAACCTCAACATTTTTGTTCTCCATATTTTAATAGGCACAACTAAAAGGCACCTCAGGTAAACAATGGAGATGGATGGATGCTAGTATACAATTATGGACGGACTGCCGAGTGCCGACACAGAGGTAGCTACAGCCGTGAACTACCGTACTGTGTCTGCTGCTAATATAGACTGGTTGATAAAGAGATGTCGTAGTATGTATGTATGAAGAAGAAAGAAAAAAAAACCACGGTTAGGTGGTATACAATTATGGACGGACTGCCGAGTGCCGACACAGAGGTAGCCACAGCCGTGAACTACCGTACTGTACTGTGTCTGCTGCTAATATAGACTGGTTGATAAAGAGATGTCGTAGTATGTATGTATGAAGAAGAAAGAAAAAAAAACCACGGGTAGGTGGTATACAATTATGGACGGACTGCCGAGTGCCGACACAGAGGTAGCCACAGCCGTGAACTACCGTACTGTACTGTGTCTGCTGCTAATATAGACTGGTTGATAAAGAGATGTAGTAGTATGTATGTATAAAGAAGAAAGAAAAAAAAACCACGGGTAGGTGGTATACAATTATGGACGGACTGCCGAGTGCCGACACAGAGGTAGCCACAGCCGTGAACTACCGTACTGTACTGTGTCTGCTGCTAATATAGACTGGTTGATAAAGAGATGTCGTAGTATGTATGTATGAAGAAGAAAGAAAAAAAAACCACGGTTAGGTGGTATACAATTATGGACTGACTGCCGAGTGCCGACACAGAGGTAGCCACAGCCGTGAACTACCGTACTGTACTGTGTCTGCTGCTAATATAGACTGGTTGATAAAGAGATGTCGTAGTATGTATGTATAAAGAAGAAAGAAAAAAAAAACACGGTTAGGTGGTATACAATTATGGACGGACTGCCGAGTGCCGACACAGAGGTAGCCACAGCCGTGAACTACCGTACTGTACTGTGTCTGCTGCTAATATAGACTGGTTGATAAAGAGATGTCGTAGTATGTATGTATGAAGAAGAAAGAAAAAAAAACCACGGTTAGGTAGTATACAATTATGGACGGACTGCCGAGTGCCGACACAGAGGTAGCCACAGCCGTGAACTACCGTACTGTACTGTGTCTGCTGCTAATATAGACTGGTTGATAAAGAGATGTCGTAGTATGTATGTATAAAGAAGAAAGAAAAAAAAACCACGGTTAGGTGGTATACAATTATGGACGGACTGCCGAGTGCCGACACAGAGGTAGCCACAGCCGTGAATTACCGTACTGTACTGTGTCTGCTGCTAATATAGACTGGTTGATAAAGAGATGTAGTAGTATGTATGTATAAAGAAGAAAGAAAAAAAAAACACGGGTAGGTGGTATACAATTATGGATGGACTGCCGAGTGCCGACACAGAGGTAGCTACAGCCGTGAACTACCGTACTGTGTCTGCTGCGACTGGATGATAAATAATGATATAAAAAATATATATATATCACTACTGCAGCCGGACAGGTATATATATTATATAATGACGGACCTGCTGGACACTGTCTGTCAGCAGAATGAGTTTTTTATAGAATAAAAAAAAAAACACCACACAAGTGAAGTCACACGACGAGTGTTTAACTTTTTCAGGCAATCACAATATAGTATACTACTAACTATACTGGTGGTCAGTGTGGTCAGGTCACTGGTCAGTCACACTGGCAGTGGCACTCCTGCAGCAAAAGTGTGCACTGTTTAATTTTAATATAATATGTACTCCTGGCTCCTGCTATAACCTATAACTGGCACTGCAGTGCTCCCCAGTCTCCCCCACAATTATAAGCTGTGTGAGCTGAGCACAGTCAGATATATAATATATACATAGATGATGCAGCACACTGGGCTGAGCAGTGCACACAGATATGGTATGTGACTGTCTTGTACTCCTGGCTCCTGCTATAACCTATAACTGGCACTGCAGTGCTCCCCAGTCTCCCCCACAATTATAAGCTGTGTGAGCTGAGCACAGTCAGATATATAATATATACATAGATGATGCAGGCATGCAGCACACTGGGCTGAGCAGTGCACACAGATATGGTATGTGACTGAGTCACTGTGTGTACCGTTTTTTTCAGGCAGAGAACGGATATATTAAATAAAACAACTGCACTGCTGGTGGTCACTGTGGTCAGTCACTAAACTCTGCACTCTCTTCTACAGTATCAGCCTCAGGTCAATCTCTCTCTCTCTCTCTCTCCTAATCTAAATGGAGAGGACGCCAGCCACGTCCTCTCCCTATCAATCTCAATGCACGTGTGAAAATGGCGGCGACGCGCGGCTCCTTATATAGAATCCGAGTCTCGCGAGAATCCGACAGCGTCATGATGACGTTCGGGCGCGCTCGGGTTAACCGAGCAAGGCGGGAAGATCCGAGTCGCTCGGACCCGTGAAAAAAAACATGAAGTTCGTGCGGGTTCGGATTCAGAGAAACCGAACCCGCTCATCTCTAATTCCTGCACAGTACCCATTATTTCAAATGGGACTCCTGGAATGTGACAGGGCTGCTGGAATGTGTCAGGAGAAATGAAAAGGTGGAGAAATTTGTGATTTCACCACACTTTTCATGTAACGAAAATGAAATACATAGAAAACAAAAGTATGGCCTTTACCAGATAAAATGCTGGAGACAAGCCATATTTTTGTTTACTAAATGGACCCCAAAACCTAGTGTTATACAAGGAGGAAGACCACGATATGGGCATCTTGTACATTGCAATGGGAGTACTAAAACCCCTTTAGGCATGCATTTCACTTTAAAGATAAAAAGAAAATTACATATATTTTACATGTAGGTAATTAATTTAATCCAGATACAGCCATAAACTCACCTCTCCTGTGTCTCGTGAGAGCTGGGTGGGCTGCACTGCACTAACAACTGACATTCCTCACACACTGATAAGAGTGCCGTGCGAGTGCCGTGCTGTCCGAGCAGCAGCATCAGCACTCCCCTTCTAGTCACTTCACAGCTTCTCTCCAGACTCCGACTTTCACTGTATTGGAGGGGGAGTGGGGGCATGCACATCATGTAAAGGTGAGCCGAGTCCCATGATGACACAAATCCATGTGGGGCTAGGTCCAAAGTGAAGAACAGACAGCTGCTTCCCTGGGCAGCTGTCCTTAAATTGCGAAGGGGGAATGTGAACAGCGCAACGGAGATTGTAATTTGTAATGATGTGCCATGCATTCCTGGGTGCAGGGTCCTCTTAAACGCTCTGTGCCCTGCTTTGGCGCCCCCTGTTCTGGAATTGGCGCGGCTCTGTCCAGCGCGGGGGATTGGGTTATTGGCCATGAGCCCTTTAAGAGTCCTTGCCGTGTCTAGTTTAACTGCCGGTGACTGGGGGTTGTTGGGCTACCGTGGTCTCAGTGTCTGGGAACTCGGAACGGCCTCAGGCACACAGGCTACAGGCTGTAGCAGGAAATAAGTTTTTCCTGTCTACAGCAGCACAGCAGACGCTGTGGGCCTATTTTAATGGGGGGGCCTGGAGCTGCAGCTCCACCCGCCCCATTGTTAATCCGGCTCTGGTCACCCCCAGCCAGGACTCCAGGAGCTGTCAAAGTTACGGCCTGTGCCGGGTGAAGGTGGAGCTGAAGGCTGCAATACGGGAGCCTAGCAGTCGTGGCTACTGTAACATACGAGTTCTGGGGGATTGCAGCGGCTGGGAAAGGTAAGACCATTCAACCTTTTTCAGGCAGCTGTAGCAGGCTGCCCCCTCAGGTCCCGGCGCCCCTAGGCAGCTGCCTAAAGCTGCCTAGTGGAAGCTCCGGCCCTGGTCGTGGCTGTCCTGGCTGTCACTAGTGTTTCATGTGCTGCAGCTGAACAAGGGTGTTGCTGTTCTGGCTGACACTTGTACAGGGTGCAGGGGCAGGGGCACTGTCCTCCTGTATGCTGTAAGTCATTGTCAAGTTCAGAAACTTTGGGCAATAGCGTAAGCAGTCCACTGACACCTAAATGATGTGGTTTTGTTTAAATATTATTACTCTGTGAGGAGGAGGATGTAAACACTGAAGGGGGGGTAGATCTGAGGATGAGAACATCTTGCCACTGTAGAGCCAGTTTGTGCTAGAAGAGATTAATAGCTTCTCTTGGTGGGGGCCCAAACAAACCAGTAATTTCATCCACAGTCATGTGGCAGACCCTGTCGCTGAAATGATTGGTTTGTTAAAGTGTGCATGTCCTGTTTATACTAGTGATGTGCACCGGACATTTTTCGGGTTTTGGGTTTTGGTTTTGGATTCGGTTCCGTGGCCGTGTTTTGGATTCGGACGCGTTTTGGCAAAACCTCCCTGAAAATTTTTTGTCGGATTCGGGTGTGTTTTGGATTCGGGTGTTTTTTACAAAAACCCCTAAAAAACAGCTTAAATCATAGAATTTGGGGGTCATTTTGATCCCATAGTATTATTAACCTCAATAACCATAATTTCCACTCATTTCCAGTCTATTCTGAACACCTCACACCTCACAATATTATTTTTAGTCCTAAAATTTGCACCGAGGTCGTTGGATGACTAAGCTAAGCGACCCAAGTGGCCGACACAAACACATGGCGCATCTAGGAGTGGCACTGCAGTGTCAGACAGGATGGTCGATTTAAAAAATAGTCCCTAAACAGCACATGATGCAAAGAAAAAAAGAGGTGCACTGTGGTCGCTGGATGGCTAAGCTAAGCGACACAAGTGGCCGACACAAACACATGGCCCATCTAGTAGTGGCACTGCAGTGTCAGGCAGGATGGCACTTCAAAAAAATAGTCCCCAAACAGCACATGATGCAAAGAAAAATGAGGTGCAAGATGGAATTGTCCTTGGGCCCTCCCACCCACCCACCCTTATGTTGTATAAACAGGACATGCACACTTTAACAAATCCATAATTTCAGCGACAGGGTCTGCCACACAACTGTGACTGAAATGACTGGTTGGTTTGTGCCCCCACCAAAAAAGGAGCAATCAAACTCTCCTTGCACAAACTGGCTCTACAGAGGCAAGATGTCCACCTCCTCCTCATCGTCCGATTCCTCACCCCTTTCACTGTGTACATCCCCCTCCTCACAGATTATTAATTCGTCCCCACTGGAATCCACCATCTCAGGTCCCTGTGTACTTTCTGGAGGCAATTGCTGGTGAATGTCTCCACAGAGGAATTGATTATAATTCATTTTGATGAACATCATCTTCTCTACATTTTCTGGAAGTAACCTCGTACGCCGATTGCTGACAAGGTGAACGGCTGCACTAAACACTCTTTCGGAGTACACACTGGAGGGGGGGCAACTTAGGTAAAATAAAGCCAGTTTCTGCAAGGGCCTTCAAATTGCCTCTTTTTCCTGCCAGTATACGTACGGACTGTCTGACGCGCCTACTTGGATGTGGTCACTCATATAATCCTCCACCATTCTTTCAATGGTGAGAGAATCATATGCAGTGACAGTAGACGACATGTCAGTAATCGTTGGCAGGTCCTTCAGTCCGGACCAGATGTCAGCACTCGCTCCAGACTGCCCTGCATCACCGCCAGCGGGTGGGCTCGGAATTCTTAGCCTTTTCCTCGCACCCCCATTAGCGGGAGAATGTGAAGGAGCAGCTGTTGACGGGTCACGTTCCGCTTGACTTGACAATTTTCTCACCAGCAGGTCTTTGAACCTCTGCAGACTTGTGTCTGCCGGAAAGAGAGATACAACGTAGGTTTTAAATCTAGGATCGAGCACGGTGGCCAAAATGTAGTGCTCTGATTTCAACAGATTACCAGCCGTGAATCCTGGTTAAGCGAATTAAGGGCTCCATCCACAAGTCCCACATGCCTAACGGAATCGCTCTGTTTTAGCTCCTCCTTCAATGTCTCCAGCTTCTTCTGCAAAAGCCTGATGAGGGGAATGACCTGACTCAGGCTGGCAGTGTCTGAACTGACTTCACGTGTGGCAAGTTCAAAGGGTTGCAGAACCTTGCACAACGTTGAAATCATTCTCCACTGCGCTTGAGTCAGGTGCATTCCCCCTCCTTTGCCTATATCGTAGGCAGATGTATAGGCTTGAATAGCCTTTTGCTGCTCCTCCATCCTCTGAAGCATATAGAGGGTTGAATTCCACCTCAATACCACCTCTTGCTTCAGATGATGACAGGGCAGGTTCAGGACTGTTTGCTGGTGCTCCAGTCTTCGGCATGCGGTGGCTTAATGCCGAAAGTGGCCCGCAATTCTTCGGGCCACCGACAGCATCTCTTGCACGCCCCTGTCGTTTTTTAAATAATTCTGCACCACCAAATTCAATGTATGTGCAAAACATGGTACGTGCTGGAATTTGCCCAGATGTAATGCACGCACAATATTGCTGGCGTTGTCCAATGTCACAAATCCCCAGGAGAGTCCATTTGGGGTAAGCCATTCTGCGATGATGTTCCTCAGTTTCCGTAAGAGGTTGTCAGCTGTGTGCCTCTTCTGGAAAGCGGTGATACAAAGCGTAGCCTGCCTAGGAACGAGTTGGCGTTTGCGAGATGCTGCTACTGGTGCCGCCGCTGCTGTTCTTGCTGCGGGAGGCAATACATCTACCCAGTGGGCTGTCACAGTCATATAGTCCTGAGTCTGCCCTGCTCCACTTATCCACATGTCCGTGGTTAAGTGTACATTGGGTACAACTGCATTATTTAGGACACTGGTGACTCTTTTTCTGAGGTCTGTGTACATTTTCGGTATCGCCTGCCTAGAGAAATGGAACCTAGATGGTATTTGGTACCGGGGACACAGTACCTCAATCAAGTCTGTAGTTGCCTGTGAATTAACGGTGGATAACGGAAACATGTTTCTCACCGCCCAGGCTGCCAAGGCCTGAGTTATCCGCTTTGCAGCAGGATGACTGCTGTGATATTTCACCTTCCTCGCAAAGGACTGTTGGACAGTCAATTGCTTACTGGAAGTAGTACAAGTGGTCTTCCGACTTCCCCTCTGGGATGATGATCGACTCCCAGCAGCACCAACAGCAGCGCCAGCAGCAGTAGGCGTTACACTCAAGGATGCATCGGAGGAATCCCAGGCAGGAGAGGACTCGTCAGACTTGCCAGTGACATGGCCTGCAGGACTATTGGCTTTCCTGTGTAAGGAGGAAATTGACACTGAGGGAGTTGGTGGTGTGGTTTGCAGGACCTTGGTTACAAGAGGAAGGGATTTAGTGGTCAGTGGACTGCTTCCACTGTCATCCAAAGTTTTTGAACTTGTCACTGAGTTATGATGAATGCGCTGCAGGTGACGTATAAGGGAGGATGTTCCGAGGTGGTTAACGTCCTTACCCCTACTTATTACAGCTTGACAAAGGCAACACATGGCTTGACACCTGTTGTCCGCATTTGTGTTGAAATAATTCCACACCGAAGAGGTGATTTTTTTTGTAATTTGACCAGGCATGTCAATGGCCATATTCGTCCCACGGACAACAGGTGTCTCCCCGGGTGCCTGACTTAAACAAACCACCTCACCATCAGAATCCTCCTTGTCAATTTCCTCCTCAGCGCCAGCAACACCCATATCCTCATCCTGGTGTACTTCAACAGTGACATCTTCAATTTGACTATCAGGAACTGGACTGCGGGTGCTCCTTCCAGCACTTGCAGGGGGTGTGCAAATGGTGGAAGGCGCCACCTCTTCCCGTCCAGTGTTGGGAAGGTCAGGCATCGCAGCCGACACAATTAGACTCTCCTTGGGGATTTGTGATTTAGAAGAACGTACAGTTCTTTGCTGTGCTTTTGCCAGCTTAAGTCTTTTCTTTTTTCTAGCGAGAGGATGAGTGCTTCCATCCTCATGTGAAGCTGAACCACTAGCCATGAACATAGGCCAGGGCCTCAGCCGTTCCTTGCCACTCCGTGTCGTATATGGTATATTGGCAAGTTTACGCTTCTCCTCAGACACTTTTAATTTTGATTTTTGGGTCATTTTACTGAACTTTTGTTTTTTGGATTTGACATGCTCTCTACTATGACATTGGGCATCGGCCTTGGCAGACGACGTTGATGGCATTTCATCGTCTCGGCCATGACTAGTGGCAGCAGCTTCAGCACGAGGTGGAAGTGGATCTTGATCTTTCCCTATTTTACCCTCCACATTTTTGTTCTCCATTTTTTAATGTGTGGAATTATATGCCAGTATCAATAGCAATGGCCTACTACTACTGCGCACAACTGAAATGCACCACAGGTATGGATGGATAGTATACTTGATGACACAGAGGTAGGTAGAGCAGTGGCCTACTGTACCGTACTGCTATATATTATATACTGGTGGTCAGCAAACTGTGCAAAACTGAAATGCACCACAGGTATGGATGGATAGTATACTTGACGACACAGAGGTAGGTAGAGCAGTGGCCTACTGTACCGTACTGCTATATATTATATACTGGTGGTCAGCAAACTGTGCAAAACTGAAATGCACCACAGGTATGGATGGATAGTATACTTGACGACACAGAGGTAGGTAGAGCAGTGGCCTACTGTACCGTACTGCTATATATTATATACTGGTGGTCAGCAAACTGTGCAAAACTGAAATGCACCACAGGTATGGATGGATAGTATACTTGACGACACAGAGTTAGGTAGAGCAGTGGCCTACTGTACCGTACTGCTATATATTATATACTGGTGGTCAGCAAACTGTGCAAAACTGAAATGCACCACAGGTATGGATGGATAGTATACTTGACGACACAGAGGTAGGTAGAGCAGTGGCCTACTGTACCGTACTGCTATATATTATATACTGGTGGTCAGCAAACTGTGCAAAACTGAAATGCACCACAGGTATGGATGGATAGTAAACTTGACGACACAGAGGTAGGTAGAGCAGTGGCCTTCTGTACCGTACTCCTATATATTATATACTGGTGGTCAGCAAAATTATGCACTGTACTCCTATTATATACTACAATGCAGCACAGATATGGAGCGTTTTTCAGGCAGAGAACGTATAATACTGGTGGTCACTGGTCAGCAAAACTCTGCACTGTACTCCTCCTATATAATACTGCTGGTTCCCAGTCCCCACAATAAAGCAGTGTGAGCACAGATATATGCAGCACACTGAGCACAGATATGGAGCGTTTTTCAGGCAGAGAACGTATAATACTGGTGGTCACTGGTCAGCAAAACTCTGCACTGTACTCCTCCTATAATACTGCTGGTCCCCAGAAAAGATATTTGCAGCCCCCTGAAACAAAGTGAGAGGACGCCAGCCACGTCCTCTCACTATCATTTCCAATGCACGAGTGAAAAATGGCGGCGACGCGCGGCTCCTTATATAGAATCCGAATCTCGCGAGAATCCGACAGCGGGATGATTACGTTCGGGCGCGCTCGGGTTAACCGAGCCATACGGGAGCATCCGAGTCTGCCTCAGACCCGTGTAAAATGGGTGAAGTTCGGGGGGGGTTTGGATTCCGAGGAACCGAACACGCTCATCACTAGTTTATACAACATAAGGGTGGGTGGGAGTGCCCAAGGACAATTCCATCTTGCACTGCTTTTTTTTCTTTGCATTATGTGCTCTTTGGGGCCTAGTTTTTAAATCTGCCATCCTGTCTAATACTGCAGTGGCACTCCTAGATGGGCCATGTGTTTGTGCCGCCCACTTGTGCCGCTTAGCTTAGTCATCCAGCTACCTCGTTGCACCTCTTTTTTTTCTTTGCTTTATGTGCTCTTTGAGGCCTAGTTTTTAAAACTGCCATCCAGTCTAACACTGCAGTGCCACTCCTAGATGGGCCAGGTGTTTGTGCCTCCCACTTGAGTTGCTTAGCTTAGTCATCCAGCAACTGGAAATAAGTGGAAATTAATGTTATTGAGGTTAATAATAGCGTAGGATTACCTCCAAATTCTGTGATTTTAGCTGTTTGTATGTTGTTGTTTTTTCAAAAATCATCCAGATCTAAAACCAAAACCAAAACCCGAAAGGGTGGTTTTGGCAAAACCAATCCAGATCCAAAACAGTAGCTGGGATCCAGATCTAAAATCAAAACACAAAACCCGAGAAGTGTCCGCCGCACATCCCGTATGTGTAAGGATTTGTAACAAAGGCATCTTGCTCATTTTCTGTCCAGGAGCTCTCCCAATCTCTTTAATGTAGACATTTCCACAGTTATCAACAAATTTGTAAAGGGAATACAATAAGCCCAATGCCTAGTCAAACAAGTATTGAAAAATCATTTACAGCTAAGTTCAAAATTTAATTCAATGAAATAATAAAGTTTCTGATGCTTCGGATTTAACTGAAAGTAAAACTCTCAAGTTAAATCACTATTTAAAAAAGGTGAGGATGAGTTTTTCGCTAGGTGCATTATCACCATTCATGCCTTACATAATCATGTATTCATTGCTAATTGGAAACTTTGTTAGAAGTATGTGATGTTGCTGCATTTGGGAGAAATGTTTAAGAAATCCTAAATAATGTGGGGTATTCCTTATGCAGAAACAAGTCATGTTCTTGTTGCTTTTAGATTTCTCTAATTCCTACTTGCCAACTCTCCCTGACTGTCAGGTAGACTCCCTGAAATAGTAGCAATCTTTCTTACACCAGAGGAGCCTAACAGTCTCCCGAATTGCACCTTCTCCCCGTTATGTAGTTTTTATATTCTTGAGTAAAACAAAAGAAATCAGAGACATAGATTCAAATGGGATAATCAGTGGAATTTCCCTGCATCAGTTATAAGTAGTGATGAGCGGGTTCGGTTCCTCGGAAACCGAACCCCCCCGAACTTCACCCATTTTACACGGGTCCGAGGCATACTCGGATTCTCCCGTATGGCTCGGTTAACCCGAGCGCGCCCGAACGTCATCATCCCGCTGTCGGATTCTCGCGAGATTCGGATTCTATATAAGCAGCCGCGTGTCGCCGCCATTTTCACTCGTGCATTGGAAATGTTAGGGAGAGGACGTGGCTGGCGTCCTCTCCGTTTATTGTTGAACTTGATTGTGCTTTATTGCTTAATTGCGGGGAGGACTGGGGAGCAGCTGTATAATATAGGAGGAGTACAGTGCAGAGTTTTGCTGATCAGTGACCACCAGTTTTATCCGTTCTCTGCCTGAAAAAAACGCTCCTTAACTGTGCTCAGTGTGCTGCATATATCTGTGCTCACACTGCTTAATTGTGGGGACTGGGGAGCAGCTGTATTATATAGCAGGAGTACAGTGCAGGGTGTGAGTTCTAACACTGGCCAAGAAAGAACTGACAGTGACCACCAGAACTGACAGCTGACAGTGACCACCAGTATACGTTGTCTGCCTGAAAAACACTCCATATCTGTGCTCAGTGTGCTGCTTTATTGTGGGGACTCGGGACCACCAGTATAATATTATATAGGAGGAGTACAGTGCAGAGTTTTGCTGACCAGTGACCATCAGTATACGTTGTCTGCCTGAAAAACACTCCATATCTGTGCTGCATTGTAGACAGTATATAGTAGGAGTACAGTGCATAATTTTGCTGACCACCAGTATATAATATATAGGAGTACGGTACAGAAGGCCACTGCTGTACCTACCTCTGTGTCGTCAAGTATACTATCCATCCATACCTGTGGTGCATTTCAGTTTTGCACAGTTTGCTGACCACCAGTATATAATATATAGCAGTACGGTACAGTAGGCCACTGCTGTACCTACCTCTGTGTCGTCAAGTATACTATCCATCCATACCTGTGGTGCATTTCATTTTTGCACAGTTTGCTGACCACCAGTATATAATATATAGCATTACGGTACAGTAGGCCACTGCTGTACCTACCTCTGTGTCGTCAAGTATACTATCCATCCATAGCTGTGGTGCATTTCAGTTTTGCACAGTTTGCTGACCACCAGTATATAATATATAGCATTACGGTACAGTAGGCCACTGCTGTACCTACCTCTGTGTCGTCAAGTATACTATCCATCCATACCTGTGGTGCATTTCAGTTTTGCACAGTTTGCTGACCACCAGTATATAATATATAGCAGTACGGTACAGTAGGCCACTGCTGTACCTACCTCTGTGTCGTCAAGTATACTATCCATCCATACCTGTGGTGCATTTCATTTTTGCACAGTTTGCTAACCACCAGTATATAATATATAGCATTACGGTACAGTAGGCCAATGCTGTACCTACCTCTGTGTCATCAAGTATACTATCCATCCATACCTGTGGTGGATTTCATTTTTGCACAGTTTCCTGACCACCAGTATATAATATATAGCATTACGGTACAGTAGGCCACTGCTGTACCTACCTCTGTGTCGTCAAGTATACTATCCATCCATACCTGTGGTGCATTTCAGTTTTGCACAGTTTGCTGACCACCAGTATATAATATATAGCAGTACGGTACAGTAGGCCACTGCTGTACCTACCTCTGTGTCGTCAAGTATACTATCCATCCATACCTGTGGTGCATTTCAGTTGTGCACAGTATACATAGTAGTAGGCCATTGCTATTGATACTGGCATATAATTCCACACATTAAAAAATGGAGAACAAAAATGTGGAGGTTAAAATAGGGAAAGATCAAGATCCACTTCCACCTCGTGCTGAAGCTGCTGCCACTAGTCATGGCCGAGACGATGAAATGCCATCAACATCGACTGCCAAGGCCGATGCCCAATGTCATAGTAGAGAGCATGTAAAATCCAAAAAACAAAAGTTCAGTAAAATGACCCAAAAATCAAAATTGAAAGCGTCTGATGAGAAGCGTAAACTTGCCAATTTGCCATTTACGACACGGAGTGGCAAGGAACGGCTGAGGCCCTGGCCTATGTTCATGGCTAGAGGTTCAGCTTCACATGAGGATGGAAGCACTCATCCTCTCGCTAGAAAAATGAAAAGACTTAAGCTGGCAAAAGCACAGCAAAGAACTGTGCGTTCTTCTAAATCACAAATCCCCAAGTAGAGTCCAATTGTGTCGGTTGCGATGCCTGACCTTCCCAACACTGGACGGGAAGAGCTTGCGCCTTCCACCATTTGCACGCCCCCTGCAAGTGTTGGAAGGAGCACCCGCAGTCCAGTTCCTGATAGTCAAATTGAAGATAACACTGTTGAAGTACACCAGGATGAGGATATGGGTGTTGCTGGCGCTGGGGAGGAAATTGACAAGGAGGATTCTGATGGTGAGGTGGTTTGTTTAAGTCAGGCACCCGGGGAGACACCTGTTGTCCGTGGGACGAATATGGCCATTGACATGCCTTGTCAAAATACAAAAAAAAATCAGCTCTTCGGTGTGGAATTATTTCAACACAAATGCGGACAACAGGTGTCAAGCCGTGTGTTGCCTTTGTCAAGCTGTAATAAGTAGGGGTAAGGACGTTAACCACCTAGGAACATCCTCCCTTATACGTCACCTGGACCGCATTCATCAGAAGTCAGTGACAAGTTCAAAAACTTTGGGTGACAGCGGAAGGAGTCCACTGACCACTAAATCCCTTCCTCTTGTAACCAAGCTCCTGCAAACTAGAGATGAGCGCCTGAAATTTTTCGGGTTTTGTGTTTTGGTTTTGGGTTCGGTTCCGCGGCCGTGTTTTGGGTTCGAACGCGTTTTGGCAAAACCTCACCGAATTTTTTTTGTCGGATTCGGGTGTGTTTTGGATTCGGGTGTTTTTTTCAAAAAACACTAAAAAACAGCTTAAATCATAGAATTTGGGGGTCATTTTGATCCCAAAGTATTATTAACCTCAAAAACCATAATTTACACTCATTTTCAGTCTATTCTGAATACCTCACACCTCACAATATTATTTTTAGTCCTAAAATTTGCACCGAGGTCGCTGTGTGAGTAAGATAAGCGACCCTAGTGGCCGACACAAACACCGGGCCCATCTAGGAGTGGCACTGCAGTGTCACGCAGGATGTCCCTTCCAAAAAACCCTCCCCAAACAGCACATGACGCAAAGAAAAAAAGAGGCGCAATGAGGTAGCTGTGTGAGTAAGATTAGCGACCCTAGTGGCCGACACAAACACCGGGCCCATCTAGGAGTGGCACTGCAGTGTCACGCAGGATGGCCCTTCCAAAAAACCCTCCCCAAACAGCACATGACGCAAAGAAAAAAAGAGGCGCAATGAGGTAGCTGTGTGAGTAAGATTAGCGACCCTAGTGGCCGACACAAACACCGGGCCCATCTAGGAGTGGCACTGCAGTGTCACGCAGGATGTCCCTTCCAAAAAACCCTCCCCAAACAGCACATGACGCAAAGAAAAAAAGAGGCGCAATGAGGTAGCTGTGTGAGTAAGATTAGCGACCCTAGTGGCCGACACAAACACCGGGCCCATCTAGGAGTGGCACTGCAGTGTCACGCAGGATGTCCCTTCCAAAAAACCCTCCCCAAACAGCACATGACGCAAAGAAAAAAAGAGGCGCAATGAGGTAGCTGACTGTGTGAGTAAGATTAGCGACCCTAGTGGCCGACACAAACACCGGGCCCATCTAGGAGTGGCACTGCAGTGTCACGCAGGATGTCCCTTCCAAAAAACCCTCCCCAATCAGCACATGATGCAAAGAAAAAGAAAAGAAAAAAGAGGTGCAAGATGGAATTGTCCTTGGGCCCTCCCACCCACCCTTATGTTGTATAAACAAAACAGGACATGCACACTTTAACCAACCCATCATTTCAGTGACAGGGTCTGCCACACGACTGTGACTGATATGACGGGTTGGTTTGGACCCCCCCCAAAAAAGAAGCAATTAATCTCTCCTTGCACAAACTGGCTCTACAGAGGCAAGATGTCCACCTCATCTTCACCCTCCGATATATCACCGTGTACATCCCCCTCCTCACAGATTATCAATTCGTCCCCACTGGAATCCACCATCTCAGCTCCCTGTGTACTTTGTGGAGGCAATTGCTGCTGGTCAATGTCTCCGCGGAGGAATTGATTATAATTCATTTTAATGAACATCATCTTCTCCACATTTTCTGGATGTAACCTCGTACGCCGATTGCTGACAAGGTGAGCGGCGGCACGAAACACTCTTTCGGAGTACACACTTGTGGGAGGGCAACTTAGGTAGAATAAAGCCAGTTTGTGCAAGGGCCTCCAAATTGCCTCTTTTTCCTGCCAGTATAAGTACGGACTGTGTGACGTGCCTACTTGGATGCGGTCACTCATATAATCCTCCACCATTCTATCAATGTTGAGAGAATCATATGCAGTGACAGTAGACGACATGTCCGTAATCGTTGTCAGGTCCTTCAGTCCGGACCAGATGTCAGCATCAGCAGTCGCTCCAGACTGCCCTGCATCACCGCCAGCGGGTGGGCTCGGAATTCTGAGCCTTTTCCTCGCACCCCCAGTTGCGGGAGAATGTGAAGGAGGAGATGTTGACAGGTCGCGTTCCGCTTGACTTGACAATTTTGTCACCAGCAGGTCTTTCAACCCCAGCAGACCTGTGTCTGCCGGAAAGAGAGATCCAAGGTAGGCTTTAAATCTAGGATCGAGCACGGTGGCCAAAATGTAGTGCTCTAATTTCAACAGATTGACCACCCGTGAATCCTTGTTAAGCGAATTAAGGGCTGCATCCACAAGTCCCACATGCCTAGCGGAATCGCTGCCTTTTAGCTCCTTCTTCAATGCCTCCAGCTTCTTCTGCAAAAGCCTGAT
Source organism: Pseudophryne corroboree (assembly GCF_028390025.1). Classification (NCBI taxonomy): domain Eukaryota; kingdom Metazoa; phylum Chordata; class Amphibia; order Anura; family Myobatrachidae; genus Pseudophryne; species Pseudophryne corroboree. The sequence goes on along the minus strand of NC_086448.1, from coordinate 543,701,875 downwards.
GAGGGGAATGACCTGACTCAGGCTGGCAGTGTCTGAACTGACTTCACGTGTGGCAAGTTCAAAGGGCATCAGAACCTTGCACAACGTTGAAATCATTCTCCACTGCACTTGAGACAGGTGCATTCCACCTACTATATCGTGCTCAATTGTATAGGCTTGAATGGCCTTTTGCTGCTCCTCCAACCTCTGAAGCATATAGAGGGTTGAATTCCACCTCGTTACCACTTCTTGCTTCAGATGATGGCAGGGCAGGTTCAGTAGTTTTTGGTGGTGCTCCAGTCTTCTGTACGTGGTGCCTGTACGCCGAAAGTGTCCCGCAATTTTTCTGGCCACCGACAGCATCTCTTGCATGCCCCTGTCGTTTTTTAAAAAATTCTGCACCACCAAATTCAAGGTATGTGCAAAACATGGGACGTGCTGGAATTTGCCCATATTTAATGCACACACAATATTGCTGGCGTTGTCCGATGCCACAAATCCACAGGAGAGTCCAATTGGGGTAAGCCATTCCGCGATGATCTTCCTCAGTTGCCGTAAGAGGTTTTCAGCTGTGTGCGTATTCTGGAAAGCGGTGATACAAAGCGTAGCCTGCCTAGGAAAGAGTTGGCGTTTGCGAGATGCTGCTACTGGTGCCGCCGCTGCTGTTCTTGCGGCGGGAGTCCATACATCTACCCAGTGGGCTGTCACAGTCATATAGTCCTGACCCTGCCCTGCTCCACTTGTCCACATGTCCGTGGTTAAGTGGACATTGGGTACAACTGCATTTTTTAGGACACTGTTGAGTCTTTTTCTGACGTCCGTGTACATTCTCGGTATCGCCTGCCTAGAGAAGTGGAACCTAGATGGTATTTGGTAACGGGGGCACACTGCCTCAATAAATTGTCTAGTTCCCTGTGAACTAACGGCGGATACCGGACGCACGTCTAACACCAACATAGTTGTCAAGGACTCAGTTATCCGCTTTGCAGTAGGATGACTGCTGTGATATTTCATCTTCCTCGCAAAGGACTGTTGAACAGTCAATTGCTTACTGGAAGTAGTACAAGTGGGCTTACGACTTCCCCTCTGGGATGACCATCGACTCCCAGCGGCAACAACAGCAGCGCCAGCAGCAGTAGGCGTTACACGCAAGGATGCATCGGAGGAATCCCAGGCAGGAGAGGACTCGTCAGAATTGCCAGTGACATGGCCTGCAGGACTATTGGCATTCCTGGGGAAGGAGGAAATTGACACTGAGGGAGTTGGTGGGGTGGTTTGCGTGAGCTTGGTTACAAGAGGAAGGGATTTACTGGTCAGTGGACTGCTTCCGCTGTCACCCAAAGTTTTTGAACTTGTCACTGACTTATTATGAATGCGCTGCAGGTGACGTATAAGGGAGGATGTTCCGAGGTGGTTAACGTCCTTACCCCTACTTATTACAGCTTGACAAAGGGAACACACGGCTTGACACCTGTTGTCCGCATTTCTGGTGAAATACCTCCACACCGAAGAGCTGATTTTTTTGGTATTTTCACCTGGCATGTCAACGGCCATATTCCTCCCACGGACAACAGGTGTCTCCCCGGGTGCCTGACTTAAACAAACCACCTCACCATCAGAATCCTCCTGGTCAATTTCCTCCCCAGCGCCAGCAACACCCATATCCTCCTCATCCTGGTGTACTTCAACACTGACATCTTCAATCTGACTATCAGGAACTGGACTGCGGGTGCTCCTTCCAGCACTTGCAGGGGGCGTGCAAATGGTGGAAGGCGCATGCTCTTCACGTCCAGTGTTGGGAAGGTCAGGCATCGCAACCGACACAATTGGACTCTCCTTGTGGATTTGGGATTTCAAAGAACGCACAGTTCTTTGCGGTGCTTTTGCCAGCTTGAGTCTTTTCAGTTTTCTAGCGAGAGGCTGAGTGCTTCCATCCTCATGTGAAGCTGAACCACTAGCCATGAACATAGGCCAGGGCCTCAGCCGTTCCTTGCCACTCCGTGTGGTAAATGGCATATTGGCAAGTTTACGCTTCTCCTCCGACAATTTTATTTTAGGTTTTGGAGTCCTTTTTTTACTGATATTTGGTGTTTTGGTTTTGACATGCTCTGTACTATGCCATTGGGCATCGGCCTTGGCAGACGACGTTGCTGGCATTTTATCGTCTCGGCCATGACTAGTGGCAGCAGCTTCAGCACGAGGTGGAAGTGGATCTTGATCTTTCCCTAATTTTGGAACCTCAACATTTTTGTTCTCCATATTTTAATAGGCACAACTAAAAGGCACCTCAGGTAAACAATGGAGATGGATGGATTGGATACTAGTATACAATTATGGACGGGCTGCCGAGTGCCGACACAGAGGTAGCCACAGCCGTGAACTACCGCACTGTACTGTGTCTGCTGCTAATATATAGACTGGTTGATAAAGAGATAGTATACTCGTAACTAGTATGTATGTATAAAGAAAGAAAAAAAAACCACGGTTAGGTGGTATATACAATTATGGACGGGCTGCCGAGTGCCGACACAGAGGTAGCCACAGCCGTGAACTACCGCACTGTACTGTGTCTGCTGCTAATATATAGACTGGTTGATAAAGAGATAGTATACTCGTAACTAGTATGTATGTATAAAGAAAGAAAAAAAAACCACGGTTAGGTGGTATATACAATTATGGACGGGCTGCCGAGTGCCGACACAGAGGTAGCCACAGCCGTGAACTACCGCACTGTACTGTGTCTGCTGCTAATATATAGACTGGTTGATAAAGAGATAGTATACTCGTAACTAGTATGTATGTATAAAGAAAGAAAAAAAAACCACGGTTAGGTGGTATATACAATTATGGACGGGCTGCCGAGTGCCGACACAGAGGTAGCCACAGCCGTGAACTACCGCACTGTACTGTGTCTGCTGCTAATATATAGACTGGTTGATAAAGAGATAGTATACTCGTAACTAGTATGTATGTATAAAGAAAGAAAAAAAAACCACGGTTAGGTGGTATATACAATTATGGACGGGCTGCCGAGTGCCGACACAGAGGTAGCCACAGCCGTGAACTACCGCACTGTACTGTGTCTGCTGCTAATATAGACTGGTTGATAAAGAGATAGTATACTACTAATATTATATATACTGGTGGTCAGGTCACTGGTCACTAGTCACACTGGCAGTGGCACTCCTGCAGCAAAAGTGTGCACTGTTTTAATATAATATTATGTACTCCTGGCTCCTGCTATAACCTATAACTGGCACTGCAGTAGTGCTCCCCAGTCTCCCCCACAATTATAAGCTGTGTGAGCTGAGCAGTCAGACAGATATATAATATATATAGATGATGCAGCACACTGGCCTGAGCCTGAGCAGTGCACACAGATATGGTATGTGACTGACTGAGTCACTGTGTGTATCGCTTTTTTCAGGCAGAGAACGGATATATTAAATAAACTGCACTGTGTGTCTGGTGGTCACTCACTATATAATATGTTATGTACTCCTGGCTCCTGCTATAACCTATAACTGGCACTGCAGTAGTGCTCCCCAGTCTCCCCCACAATTATAAGCTGTGTGAGCTGAGCAGTCAGACAGATAATCAGATATATATAATATTATATATAGATAATAGATGATGCAGCACACTGGCCTGAGCCTGAGCAGTGCACACAGATATGGTATGTGACTGAGTCACTGTGTGCTGTGTATCGCTTTTTTCAGGCAGAGAACGGATTATAAATAAAACTGGTGGTCACTATCAGCAAAACTCTGCACTGTACTGAGTACTCCTAATGCTCCCCAAAATTAGTAAATCAAGTGTCTCTCTAATCTATTCTAAACGGAGAGGACGCCAGCCACGTCCTCTCCCTATCAATCTCAATGCACGTGTGAAAATGGCGGCGACGCGCGGCTCCTTATATAGAATCCGAGTCTCGCGATAGAATCCGAGCCTCGCGAGAATCCGACAGCGTCATGATGACGTTCGGGCGCGCTCGGGTTAACCGAGCAAGGCGGGAAGATCCGAGTCGCTCGGACCCGTGAAAAAAAACATGAAGTTCGTGCGGGTTCGGATTCAGAGAAACCGAACCCGCTCATCTCTACTGCAAACCACACCACCAACTCCCTCAGTGTCAATTTCCTCCTTACACAGGAAAGCCAGTAGTCCTGCAGGCCATGTCACTGGCAATTCTGACGAGTCCTCTCCTGCCTGGGATTCCTCCGATGCATCCTTGAGTGTAACGCCTACTGCTGCTGGCGGTGTTGTTGTTGCTGCTGGGAGTCGATCGTCATCCCAGAGGGGAAGTCGGAAGACCACTTGTACTACTTCCAGTAAGCAATTGACTGTCCAACAGTCCTTTGCGAGGAAGATGAAATATCACAGCAGTCATCCTGCTGCAAAGCGGATAACTCAGGACTTGGCAGCCTGGGTGGTGAGAAACGTGGTTCCGGTATCCACCGTTAATTCACAGGCAACTAGAGACTTGATTGAGGTACTGTGTCCCCGGTACCAAATACCATCTAGGTTCCATTTCTCTAGGCAGGCGATGCCGAAAATGTACACAGACCTCAGAAAAAGAGTCACCAGTGTCCTAAAAAATGCAGTTGTACCCAATGTCCACTTAACCACGGACATGTGGACAAGTGGAGCACGGCAGACTCAGGACTATATGACTGTGACAGCCCACTGGGTAGATGTATTGCCTCCCGCAGCAAGAACAGCAGCGGCGGCACCAGTAGCAGCATCTCGCAAATGCCAACTCGTTCCTAGGCAGGCTACGCTTTGTATCACCGCTTTCCAGAAGAGGCACACAGCTGACAACCTCTTACGGAAACTGAGGAACATCATCGCAGAATGGCTTACCCCAATTGGACTCTCCTGGGGATTTGTGACATCGGACAACGCCAGCAATATTGTGCGTGCAATACATCTGGGCAAATTCCAGCACGTCCCATGTTTTGCACATACATTGAATTTGGTGGTGCAGAATTATTTAAAAAATGACAGGGGCGTGCAAGAGATGCTGTCGGTGGCCCGAAGAATTGCGGGCCACTTTCGGCATTCAGCCACCGCGTGCCGAAGACTGGAGCACCACCAAACATTCCTGAACCTGCCCTGCCATCATCTGAAGCAAGAGGTGGTAACGAGGTGGAATTCAACCCTCTATATGCTTCAGAGGATGGAGGAGCAGCAAAAGGCCATTCAAGCCTATACAACAGCCCACGATATAGGCAAAGGAGGGGGAATGCACCTGACTCAAGCGCAGTGGAGAATGATTTCAAGGTTGTGCAAGGTTCTGCAACCCTTTGAACTTGCCACACGTGAAGTCAGTTCAGACACTGCCAGCCTGAGTCAGGTCATTCCCCTCATCAGGCTTTTGCAGAAGAAGCTGGAGACATTGAAGGAGGAGCTAAAACAGAGCGATTCCGCTAGGCATGTGGGACTTGTGGATGGAGCCCTTAATTCGCTTAACCAGGATTCATGGCTGGTCAATCTGTTGAAATCAGAGCACTACATTTTGGCCACCGTGCTCGATCCTAGATGTAAAACCTATGTTGTATCTCTCTTTTCGGCAGACACAAGTCTGCAGAGTTTCAAAGACCTGCTGGTGAGAAAATTGTCAAGTCAAGCGGAACGTGACCCGTCAACATCTCCTACTTCACATTCTCCCGCAACTGGGGGTGCGAGGAAAAGGCTAAGAATTCCGAGCCCACCCACTGGCGGTGATGCAGGGCAGTCTGGAGCGAGTGCTGACATCTGGTCCGGACTGAAGGACCTGCCAACGATTACTGACATGTCGTCTACTGTCACTGCATATGATTCTCTCACCATTGAAAGAATGGTGGAGGATTATATGAGTGACCGCATCCAAGTAGGCACGTCAGACAGTCCGTACGTATACTGGCAGGAAAAAGAGGCAATTTGGAGGCCCTTGCACAAACTGGCTTTATTCTACCTAAGTTGCCCTCCCTCCAGTGTGTACTCCGAAAGAGTGTTTAGTGCAGCCGCTCACCTTGTCAGCAATCGGCGTACGAGGTTACTTCCAGAAAATGTGGAGAAGATGATGTTCATCAAAATGAATTATAATCAATTCCTCCGTGGAGACATTCACCAGCAGCAATTGCCTCCAGAAAGTACACAGGGACCTGAGATGGTGGATTCCAGTGGGGACGAATTAATAATCTGTGAGGAGGGGGATGTACACAGTGAAAGGGGTGAGGAATCGGAGGATGATGATGAGGTGGACATCTTGCCTCTGTAGAGCCAGTTTGTGCAAGGAGAGATTGATTGCTTCTTTTTTTGGTGGGGGCCCAAACCAACCAGTCATTTCAGTCACAGTCGTGTGGCAGACCCTGTCGCTGAAATGATGGGTTCGTTAAAGTGTGCATGTCCTGTTTATACAACATAAGGGTGGGTGGGAGGGCCCAAGGACAATTCCATCGTGCACCTCTTTTTTCTTTCATTTTTCTTTGCATCATGTGCTGTTTGGGGACAATTTTTTTGAAGTGCCATCCTGCCTGACACTGCAGTGCCACTCCTAGATGGGCCAGGTGTTTGTGTCGGCCACTTGGGTCGCTTAGCTTAGTCACACAGCGACCTTGGTGCGCCTCTTTTTTTCTTTGCATCATGTGCTGTTTGGGGACTATTTTTTTGAAGTGCCATCCTGCCTGACACTGCAGTGCCACTCTTAGATGGGCCAGGTGTTTGTGTCGGCCACTTGGGTCGCTTAGCTTAGTCACACAGCGACCTTGGTGCGCCTCTTTTTTTCTATGCATCATGTGCTGTTTGGGGACAATTTTTTTGAAGTGCCATCCTGCCTGACACTGCAGTGCCACTCCTAGATGGGCCAGGTGTTTGTGTCGGCCACTTGGGTTGCTTAGCTTAGTCACACAGCGACCTTGGTGCGCCTCTTTTTTTCTTTGCATCATGTGCTGTTTGGGGACTATTTTTTTGAAGTGCCATCCTGCCTGACACTGCAGTGCCACTCCTAGATGGGCCAGGTGTTTGTGTCGGCCACTTGGGTCGCTTAGCTTAGTCACACAGCGACCTTGGTGCGCCTCTTTTTTTCTTTGCATCATGTGCTGTTTGGGGACAATTTTTTTGAAGTGCCATCCTGCCTGACACTGCAGTGCCACTCCTAGATGGGCCAGGTGTTTGTGTCGGCCACTTGGGTCGCTTAGCTTAGTCACACAGTGACCTTGGTGCGCCTCTTTTTTTCTTTGCATCATGTGCTGTTTGGGGACTATTTTTTTGAAGTGCCATCCTGCCTGACACTGCAGTGCCACTCCTAGATGGGCCAGGTGTTTGTGTCTGCCACTTGGGTCGCTTAGCTTAGTCACACAGCGACCTTGGTGCGCCTCTTTTTTTCTTTGCATCATGTGCTGTTTGGGGACAATTTTTTAAGTGCCATCCTGCCTGACACTGCAGTGCCACTCCTAGATGGGCCAGGTGTTTGTGTCGGCCACTTGGGTCGCTTAGCTTAGTCACACAGCGACCTTGGTGCGCCTCTTTTTTTCTTTGCATCATGTGCTGTTTGGGGACTATTTTTTTGAAGTGCCATCCTGCCTGACACTGCAGTGCCACTCCTAGATGGGCCAGGTGTTTGTGTCGGCCACTTGGGTTGCTTAACTTAGTCACACAGCGACCTTGGTGCCTCTTTTTTTCTTTGCATCATGTGCTGTTTGGGGACAATTTTTTTTAAGTGCCATCCTGCCTGACACTGCAGTGCCACTCCTAGATGGGCCAGGTGTTTGTGTCGGCCACTTGGGTCGCTTAGCTTAGTCACACAGCGACCTTGGTGCGCCTCTTTTTTTCTTTGCATCATGTGCTGTTTGGGGACAATTTTTTTAAGTGCCATCCTGCCTGACACTGCAGTGCCACTCTTAGATGGGCCAGGTGTTTGTGTCGGCCACTTGGGTCGCTTAGCTTAGTCACACAGCGACCTTGGTGCGCCTCTTTTTTTCTATGCATCATGTGCTGTTTGGGGACAATTTTTTGAAGTGCCATCCTGCCTGACACTGCAGTGCTACTCCTAGATGGGCCAGGTGTTTGTGTCGGCCACATGGGTCGCTTAGCTTAGTCACACAGCGACCTTGGTGCGCCTCTTTTTTTCTTTGCATCATGTGCTGTTTGGGGACTATTTTTTTGAAGTGCCATCCTGCCTGACACTGCAGTGCCACTCCTAGATGGGCCAGGTGTTTGTGTCAGCCACTTGGGTCGCTTAGCTTAGTCACACAGTGACCTTGGTGCGCCTCTTTTTTTTTTTGCATCATGTGCTGTTTGGGGACTATTTTTTTGAAGTGCCATCCTGCCTGACACTGCAGTGCCACTCCTAGATGGGCCAGGTGTTTGTGTCTGCCACTTGGGTCGCTTAGCTTAGTCACACAGCGACCTTGGTGCGCCTCTTTTTTTCTTTGCATCATGTGCTGTTTGGGGACAATTTTTTTTAAGTGCCATCCTGCCTGACACTGCAGTGCCACTCCTAGATGGGCCAGGTGTTTGTGTCGGCCACTTGGGTCGCTTAGCTTAGTCACACAGCGACCTTGGTGCGCCTCTTTTTTTCTTTGCATCATGTGCTGTTTGGGGACAATTTTTTTGAAGTGCCATCCTGCCTGACACTGCAGTGCCACTCCTAGATGGGCCAGGTGTTTGTGTCAGCCACTTGGGTCGCTTAGCTTAGTCACACAGCGACCTTGGTGCGCCTCTTTTTTTCTATGCATCATGTGCTGTTTGGGGACAATTTTTTTTAAGTGCCATCCTGCCTGACACTGCAGTGCCACTCCTAGATGGGCCAGGTGTTTGTGTCGGCCACTTGGGTCGCTTAGCTTAGTCACACAGCGACCTTGGTGCGCCTCTTTTTTTCTTTGCATCATGTGCTGTTTGGGGACTATTTTTTTGAAGTGCCATCCTGCCTGACACTGCAGTGCCACTCCTAGATGGGCCAGGTGTTTGTGTCAGCCACTTGGGTCGCTTAGCTTAGTCACACAGTGACCTTGGTGCGCCTCTTTTTTGCTTTGCATCATGTGCTGTTTGGGGACTATTTTTTTTAAGTGCCATCCTGCCTGACACTGCAGTGCCACTCCTAGATGGGCCAGGTGTTTGTGTCGGCCACTTGGGTCGCTTAGCTTAGTCACACAGCGACCTTGGTGCGCCTCTTTTTTTCTTTGCATCATGTGCTGTTTGGGGACTATTTTTTAGAAGTGCCATCCTGCCTGACACTGCAGTGCCACTCCTAGATGGGCCAGGTGTTTGTGTCAGCCACTTGGGTCGCTTAGCTTAGTCACACAGCGACCTTGGTGCGCCTCTTTTTTTCTTTGCATCATGTGCTGTTTGGGCACAATTTTTTTTAAGTGCCATCCTGCCTGACACTGCAGTGCCACTCCTAGATGGGCCAGGTGTTTGTGTCGGCCACTTGGGTCGCTTAGCTTAGTCACACAGCGACCTTGGTGCGCCTCTTTTTTTCTTTGCATCATGTGCTGTTTGGGGACAATTTTTTTGAAGTGCCATCCTGCCTGACACTGCAGTGCCACTCCTAGATGGGCCAGGTGTTTGTGTCAGCCACTTGGGTCGCTTAGCTTAGTCACACAGTGACCTTGGTGTGCCTCTTTTTTTCTTTGCATCATGTGCTGTTTGGGGACTATTTTTTTGAAGTGCCATCCTGCCTGACACTGCAGTGCCACTCCTAGATGGGCCAGGTGTTTGTGTCTGCCACTTGGGTCGCTTAGCTTAGTCACACAGCGACCTTGGTGCGCCTCTTTTTTTCTTTGCATCATGTGCTGTTTGGGGACTATTTTTTTGAAGTGCCATCCTGCCTGACACTGCAGTGCCACTCCTAGATGGGCCAGGTGTTTGTGTCGGCCACTTGGGTTGCTTAACTTAGTCACACAGCGACCTTGGTGCCTCTTTTTTTCTTTGCATCATGTGCTGTTTGGGGACTATTTTTTTGAAGTGCCATCCTGCCTGACACTGCAGTGCCACTCCTAGATGGGCCAGGTGTTTGTGTCGGCCACTTGGGTCGCTTAGCTTAGTCACACAGCGACCTTGGTGCGCCTCTTTTTTCTTTGCATCATGTGCTGTTTGGGGACAATTTTTTTAAGTGCCATCCTGCCTGACACTGCAGTGCCACTCCTAGATGGGCCAGGTGTTTGTGTCGGCCACTTGGGTTGCTTAGCTTAGTCACACAGCGACCTTGGTGCGCCTCTTTTTTTCTATGCATCATGTGCTGTTTGGGGACAATTTTTTTGAAGTGCCATCCTGCCTGACACTGCAGTGCCACTCCTAGATGGGCCAGGTGTTTGTGTCGGCCACTTGGGTCACTTAGCTTAGTCACACAGCGACCTTGGTGCGCCTCTTTTTTTCTTTGCATCATGTGCTGTTTGGGGACTATTTTTTTGAAGTGCCATCCTGCCTGACACTGCAGTGCCACTCCTAGATGGGCCAGGTGTTTGTGTCAGCCACTTGGGTCGCTTAGCTTAGTCACACAGTGACCTTGGTGCGCCTCTTTTTTTCTTTGCATCATGTGCTGTTTGGGGACTATTTTTTTGAAGTGCCATCCTGCCTGACACTGCAGTGCCACTCCTAGATGGGCCAGGTGTTTGTGTCTGCCACTTGGGTCGCTTAGCTTAGTCACACAGCGACCTTGGTGCGCCTCTTTTTTTCTTTGCATCATGTGCTGTTTGGGGACAATTTTTTTTAAGTGCCATCCTGCCTGACACTGCAGTGCCACTCCTAGATGGGCCAGGTGTTTGTGTCGGCCACTTGGGTCGCTTAGCTTAGTCACACAGCGACCTTGGTGCGCCTCTTTTTTCTTTGCATCATGTGCTGTTTGGGGACTATTTTTTTGAAGTGCCATCCTGCCTGACACTGCAGTGCCACTCCTAGATGGGCCAGGTGTTTGTGTCGGCCACTTGGGTTGCTTAACTTAGTCACACAGCGACCTTGGTGCCTCTTTTTTTCTTTGCATCATGTGCTGTTTGGGGACAATTTTTTTTAAGTGCCATCCTGCCTGACACTGCAGTGCCACTCCTAGATGGGCCAGGTGTTTGTGTCGGCCACTTGGGTCGCTTAGCTTAGTCACACAGCGACCTTGGTGCGCCTCTTTTTTTCTTTGCATCATGTGCTGTTTGGGGACAATTTTTTTAAGTGCCATCCTGCCTGACACTGCAGTGCCACTCTTAGATGGGCCAGGTGTTTGTGTCGGCCACTTGGGTCGCTTAGCTTAGTCACACAGCGACCTTGGTGCGCCTCTTTTTTTCTATGCATCATGTGCTGTTTGGGGACAATTTTTTGAAGTGCCATCCTGCCTGACACTGCAGTGCTACTCCTAGATGGGCCAGGTGTTTGTGTCGGCCACATGGGTCGCTTAGCTTAGTCACACAGCGACCTTGGTGCGCCTCTTTTTTTCTTTGCATCATGTGCTGTTTGGGGACTATTTTTTTGAAGTGCCATCCTGCCTGACACTGCAGTGCCACTCCTAGATGGGCCAGGTGTTTGTGTCAGCCACTTGGGTCGCTTAGCTTAGTCACACAGTGACCTTGGTGCGCCTCTTTTTTTCTTTGCATCATGTGCTGTTTGGGGACTATTTTTTTGAAGTGCCATCCTGCCTGACACTGCAGTGCCACTCCTAGATGGGCCAGGTGTTTGTGTCTGCCACTTGGGTCGCTTAGCTTAGTCACACAGCGACCTTGGTGCGCCTCTTTTTTTCTTTGCATCATGTGCTGTTTGGGGACAATTTTTTTTAAGTGCCATCCTGCCTGACACTGCAGTGCCACTCCTAGATGGGCCAGGTGTTTGTGTCGGCCACTTGGGTCGCTTAGCTTAGTCACACAGCGACCTTGGTGCGCCTCTTTTTTTCTTTGCATCATGTGCTGTTTGGGGACAATTTTTTTGAAGTGCCATCCTGCCTGACACTGCAGTGCCACTCCTAGATGGGCCAGGTGTTTGTGTCAGCCACTTGGGTCGCTTAGCTTAGTCACACAGCGACCTTGGTGCGCCTCTTTTTTTCTATGCATCATGTGCTGTTTGGGGACAATTTTTTTGAAGTGCCATCCTGCCTGACACTGCAGTGCCACTCCTAGATGGGCCAGGTGTTTGTGTCGGCCACTTGGGTCGCTTAGCTTAGTCACACAGCGACCTTGGTGCGCCTCTTTTTTTCTTTGCATCATGTGCTGTTTGGGGACTATTTTTTAGAAGTGCCATCCTGCCTGACACTGCAGTGCCACTCCTAGATGGGCCAGGTGTTTGTGTCAGCCACTTGGGTCGCTTAGCTTAGTCACACAGCGACCTTGGTGCGCCTCTTTTTTTCTTTGCATCATGTGCTGTTTGGGCACAATTTTTTTTAAGTGCCATCCTGCCTGACACTGCAGTGCCACTCCTAGATGGGCCAGGTGTTTGTGTCGGCCACTTGGGTCGCTTAGCTTAGTCACACAGCGACCTTGGTGCGCCTCTTTTTTTCTTTGCATCATGTGCTGTTTGGGGACAATTTTTTTGAAGTGCCATCCTGCCTGACACTGCAGTGCCACTCCTAGATGGGCCAGGTGTTTGTGTCAGCCACTTGGGTCGCTTAGCTTAGTCACACAGTGACCTTGGTGTGCCTCTTTTTTTCTTTGCATCATGTGCTGTTTGGGGACTATTTTTTTGAAGTGCCATCCTGCCTGACACTGCAGTGCCACTCCTAGATGGGCCAGGTGTTTGTGTCTGCCACTTGGGTCGCTTAGCTTAGTCACACAGCGACCTTGGTGCGCCTCTTTTTTTCTTTGCATCATGTGCTGTTTGGGGACAATTTTTTTTAAGTGCCATCCTGCCTGACACTGCAGTGCCACTCCTAGATGGGCCAGGTGTTTGTGTCGGCCACTTGGGTCGCTTAGCTTAGTCACACAGCGACCTTGGTGCGCCTCTTTTTTTCTTTGCATCATGTGCTGTTTGGGGACTATTTTTTTGAAGTGCCATCCTGCCTGACACTGCAGTGCCACTCCTAGATGGGCCAGGTGTTTGTGTCGGCCACTTGGGTTGCTTAACTTAGTCACACAGCGACCTTGGTGCCTCTTTTTTTCTTTGCATCATGTGCTGTTTGGGGACTATTTTTTTGAAGTGCCATCCTGCCTGACACTGCAGTGCCACTCCTAGATGGGCCAGGTGTTTGTGTCAGCCACTTGGGTCGCTTAGCTTAGTCACACAGTGACCTTGGTGCGCCTCTTTTTTTCTTTGCATCATGTGCTGTTTGGGGACTATTTTTTTGAAGTGCCATCCTGCCTGACACTGCAGTGCCACTCCTAGATGGGCCAGGTGTTTGTGTCGGCCACTTGGGTTGCTTAGCTTAGTCACACAGCGACCTTGGTGCGCCTCTTTTTTTCTATGCATCATGTGCTGTTTGGGGACAATTTTTTTGAAGTGCCATCCTGCCTGACACTGCAGTGCCACTCCTAGATGGGCCAGGTGTTTGTGTCGGCCACTTGGGTCACTTAGCTTAGTCACACAGCGACCTTGGTGCGCCTCTTTTTTTCTTTGCATCATGTGCTGTTTGGGGACTATTTTTTTGAAGTGCCATCCTGCCTGACACTGCAGTGCCACTCCTAGATGGGCCAGGTGTTTGTGTCAGCCACTTGGGTCGCTTAGCTTAGTCACACAGTGACCTTGGTGCGCCTCTTTTTTTCTTTGCATCATGTGCTGTTTGGGGACTATTTTTTTGAAGTGCCATCCT